>NC_140590.1:1614965942-1615316491 GCF_964204655.1 Triturus cristatus
TTGGTACATCCTCCATCTTTCAAGAGAATGCTTTGACTGGCAATCAAATATCTCCATTAGGCGGCAGTCATTCAAGTTCCTTGGGATATGGGTGGCTCTACTTCCCAACCTCAAGGGGACTCTAAATATCACCACTAAGAAGATCTCCGGGGGTGGCAAACACTCAGAGTGGCCCTTTTTAAAATGATGATCTGCCCCCCTTCCTGTACATTATCCAAAATACCCCATTTCACCTTCTGTGGGCCTGATTCAGAGAATTAGACAGTATGGCCACGAAGTTCTGGGGGGGGAGGGGGTGAAGAGACCACTTATAGCTCTGGCCTACTCCCAGATCCCCCCTTTCGATGGATGCATGGGGATGGCTGATGTCTACTTGTACTATTTAGCCACCCGGTTGCTCGTCTTACATGACTGGTTCACCGGTGGGTGGTCCAATGCAGCCTTCAGGGTTGAGTTAAGGGACCTGGGACTCTCACAAATCCAGGCTATGATGTATGGCGGATCGGTGCCCAGAGCTTTGCCCTCGGTGACCCGTGCGATCCTGCTGGCCTGGCGTGCAGCCTTGCGCCATACCCGCTAGGATACCAAACTCACTCAACACATTCCCCTTTGGCAAGGGGACTGACTGAGGGAAGTGCGAGCCTTGGAGGGATTCAGAAGCTGGGACCTTATAGGAATATCAAATTTGGGGATGTTTGGGTGGGGTACTACATACGATCATTTCAAGATCTACAGCATCGATACACCCCCCACCACTCACAGTTCTACAAATACTTACAATTACGCCACGCTCTCAGTCACACCTAACGGGTACTGTCCTTCCAGAATTCAGTCCAATGGAAGCGCAAATGATAGGTGACTTGGGAAAGGGCGGGTCTCGCGGATATACCGCTCCCTAACCAACAGCACTACATCACTTGACCAGCTCAAGCACCGATGGGAAGGGTGGATGGGCCCCCTGGAGGACGAGGACGAGGACTGGTGGGACGCCTTAATGGCCCCCAAGACCGTTACCACCTCAGCCAAATTTCGTATAATCCAGCTATATTACCTTCATTTTACCTATCTAACCCCTGACCTACTGGCACATTATTTCCGCAACATAATTGAATCAACTTTGCCGCATAATTCCAATCCCAGGCCATAAATCAAACTTGTGAGTGTTATTCCTCTTGCATTTGGCAGTATTTTGGTGTCACTGTTCTTATTTCACTCATTTCGTGCATTACAGTCCAGCAAACTAAAGGGAGGGTGGCTAGGGCTGGCATTTTCAAGGAATGTCAATAGGAGATCAACTTCAGCCTGCTAAAGTGATGCAATCACTGCTATGGTCTCTAACAGGATTCTACTCTACCAGCTGGTATCGTGTCCATGGCTTGGTGTTTAAACTCATTTAGTAAAGTCCCTTATTCCTTTGACCAAACCACACTTCAGAACGTGAACGCTTGCAGGCCTTGTTGGGTTTCTAGACCCGGAAAATGAGGGTGTGGAAAGCCCCTTCACTAGCCTGATCAGTTCCGCAGCTAGATAAGCTCCCTAGCTTCATTTGTATCCCCTTGGCAGGCATGATGCAGGACTTTGGGAGGAAACGGTGTGACACAGCCCTTATGTCTAGTGTAAAATAGGAATTTGCTAATCAATATTTATGGTTACAGCTTGACGCTAAATGGCCCCAACTCTTGCAGGCAGAACTGAGACCTATCCTTCAACCCTGAGATAATCAGACTGGGAACAACACCTGCATCCTGCCCCCAAGAAGGACCAGAGTCCAATAACTAAACACCACTCCGCTGCTCAATACAATTTCCCACCTGCTCAACAGGGTCTGAAGTAGGCACAGGTTTATTAGCGCTATACCCAACTCTAAAGTACATAGAAAACAAAAAGATTGCTAAACCCTCATCTCCAGTCCTTTATAGTCAGTACACTATAGAGCCACTAATTCCACTCTGCATTTGTGGCTGTAGAAGCCATCTAAGGGCATTCAGTAGGTGGCCGCACCCCCATCTACAATTACAAAATTACACTTATTTAGCAAGGATGAAATTGCCTTGGAGGCTGAAAATGTAATTGGGGTTTCCCTACCAATATTTTTACTTGTAATCACCACCATTCCATTCACACTTCTCCTTAACATGCCTTCTCCTCACTATACAACCACACTACTTCCTTCCAGAAAGACGTACTACAGTCACCATATTGCTCATGCTACCCTGCACCGCCTCTGGCAGTTAGGCCACAGGTACGATGACACGCTGCAAGACATGTACCTATTCTCACCACCCCCCAATAAGAGGGCCACAATAGAATGCAAAAATACTACTATACACAAAACCCAATGGCACACCCAACTGGACAACATGCATCATGACCTACGCAGAGGACATTCAGATAACTCGCAACCATAAGTTGCCCATCAAGAAGACCGTGGACACATGGGAATAAGTTTCCAAACACACAACCACTTGTGCCGACACGAAGGGGGTTACTATTGTCAGTAGCAACAGCATAATTAAGCTAGAGGTTCAAAAACAGACACTGGTTGAGGATGAAAGGGGTCGTCACAAAACCTTACTCCTCTTGCCAGGCTTAACCCAATGCCACCAGGGGACAATGCAAGATGGCAAACATAGCCCTAAACCACACACTTGCTTCCACCTCACTAAATGGGCTTCAGCTCTCTCCTTGAGTACCAGAATGAGTCACCCAAAAAGAGAGGAATACATGCAGGAAGGGGAGCAAAGACTGCAGTCCTGGGAAGTAAGTACATCTTACTCTTAGCTCAAGGCACTTCCTTTCTCCTACTCATGGGAGAAAAACCATGAATGATAAACTCAAGGAGTGTGGCGGCTTCGATGTCCAAGTGTAGCTTGGCCAAAAGTTTCACAGAGCTTGAACGAAGGCCCATCAGCCCAGGAACCATCATCCTATGTGTGATGTTTAATGAAAATGTGGGATACTACATTGGTCCACGGAACTGTGCAATCCTGTGGTCATTGACCGCGTTATTAACTTGTCATTTCCAGCCTACACCAGCATCTTCCAGATAATCTGATTCCAGCACAGATAGTCTCTGCTCACAGATCAAAAGCTACAAAATAGTTCAGGAGAGAGAGGGGGAAAAACACAAGCTCCATTTACGGTTGTATTCAAACATTAAAAGGAGAACAATGTTTCTCCAGCCATTATTAAGCCACAGATTGTGACAATTTCTTGATGTTTGCGTAGAAAGTGAATATCTTAAATGTACACCGTGTTGGATTGAGACTGGCGTTTTGCCTTCATAATAACACCAAAAGGAAAAAAACACTTCTAGATCTTCTGTGCTTCTACTGCTTGCTTTTAAAGCTCTATTTTTGTTTGGGTTAGTCACTGCTGAGAAGTGCATGTGTTTCATAGCTTTCTCCCTCACCTACTCCCTTCCCCTGCACTCTGTTCATCTCTGTCACCTGTATGCTGCTCCCAGACCCCTTCATATTGCACCCACCCTTGTGTACTTCCTCCTGGTTTCTCACCCATGCTTCTCCCACTGCCTGCTCCATGTTGCTCTTTCACCCATTTGCTCCCCTCAAGCGCTCCCCTTTGCTCTCTGTAGCCGGTCTTCCTCCACCCACACCTTCCAGGTTTCTTCACCAACCAACACCTCTGTTATATTACTTCTTCCCCCTCCACTCTTGTGTTGCTTCTGCCCCATCGCTTGCTCACCCACTCTCTAGTTGCCGTTCCAACCAGGATTAGTAACTAAGAAAAAAGAAAAAAAAACAATCTTGCCATTTCGTAGGACGGGATGCACCTACAAACATTATGCAGGCAGTTATGTCAGTCTTTAATCCATTTTTTTTTTAAGTTAACTTTTTTTTTTTTGATTAAAGAGGAGGTGGCTGCCCTTCCCCAACGTTTACCGGCCCCGGGGACCCATCCCCGGGTCTCACATCATTAAAGATGGGTGCCCTGGTGCTCACCTGGGGCCCCCACCATACATTTGTTGGGTGACGCAGGGGGAACCTCAAGGCCCCCACATCCCCAGCTGGCTCCCAGCACACAGCAGGAGCAGACATATCTTCTTCTTGGACGGGGAGAATTTAAAGCTCCCGCCCACTGGGAGCAGACTGCGTTTGCTCATGCAAACAGTCTTCCCTGGCCGTGCATGGGGTCCCCAGGGCATTAATGGCTCAAGGAAGGGGGCTGCGTAACCCCCTCCCCATTTTGAGTAATTTCATCCCCAGGGCCTGTACTGAGGAGGGGGGACATGTGCCCCCTTCCCATTAATAAAACAAAGGGCCCAGTCTTATTTGTAAAACGATCCCATAGAGTCACTGCAATTTTTCCAAGTGTTTTGGACCCCTTTGGGGTATCCCTACCCAGATATATATATGTAAGTGCACACTTTTTTAGGTCTCGCCTACGCAGCGCGCATGTGCTGCTTAGGAGGGCCTTTAGCCGTCGATCTGCTCATTTTCAAGCACACACTCGTGCTTGTGGCGGCATCCACCTTGCAGGAGCGCGCCACAAGCACGAGTGCAGTGCTTGAAAATGAGCAGACCGGCTCAACATCCTTTGCTTTCACTTTCATTCGCGGCACGCGCGTGTGCACACACCACTCGCGGGCTCATCTTCTGCTCCCCCTCGCACACGCGCACCACTCATACTTGTTCTGCAAAGAGGCCGGGATCTTTTTACCAGGCTTCCTGAATACGCATTACACACGGCTGGCGCACAGAACAGAAGGTAACACAATATTTGTTCGTGGTCTTTATTGCAGGCGTGTGTTTTTCACAGACGCTTCCATGCTTGGTTAAACATAATGCTCTGCATACTAAAAGAGCAATGATAAGTAAACAGAATGATTGAGTCACATTCCATGTGGAGACACTAAACGAAAGTCTTCTTCTAACGTCTCCTAACCTCTCAACAACTTCAAAACCGCAATATGGGATTTAGAGTTCACTCAGAGAACATGTTTACCATATTCATATAGCTGTGAACATATTCTGACTGTTTCTGTGGGCCGCCTAGTCTTAGAGTTGAAAGCGTATTCACTTACGTCAGAGGGATAAGACGCATAGATTTACAATGGGAAATGTTTCTCTGCACGAGAGACATCACGTCCTAATTTGTCTTAATTACTCCCTTTTTTAGGTCTCGGCTAGCGAAGGCTGCGCTTGCGCAGTCTCGCTCGCGAGATTTAATGACTTGGAGAAGAGGGGCTTGAACCCGCCCCTCTTCTCCCCTCTTCTCCATTGGCTGGCCTCTTGAATGCTGGCCAGCCATTGGAGAAGAGGTTTGTCTCTCCGAACAGGCCCCGTCCTTTTCGGATTCGGGGGCGTGTTTTTTGCTACTTTTCTCATTATCTCCTCCAGCCAATGGCAAGAGGAGAGAAAAGAAAAACACGCCCCCGAATTCGAAACCGTCGCTGCCTTTCTCCGAGGCATTTCTGCTTCGCCTCGGAGAAAGGCAGTGGTGTGCTTGTTTTCTGGTCAAACGTTTCCCTATCTGTGCGCTAAATGCACGTGAGAAGCTTCACTAGCGCTTTTGTAACTGTAATCATTTCTAAAAGTAGGTATATTTTTCGGCAAGAAATGCTGGTGAGTGAATATGGAAGCGCCTCGAGGAGTGGGCTAACGGCACCTGGAAGGATGGTGCTAACCACGCATTAATTTGTTACTGAAGCCCCCACAAACTATTTCCCAATCTTGCCTTGAAGGGTGCAGTCCGGGCCCAAGCCTGCCGTGGGTGGCTGCGCCTCCGGGGGCCCATATCTCACCTTGAAGCCTGCTGCCCACCCTCACAGCTTCCGAAGGGAGCACAGCGGCGGTTATATATCATGATGCAATCTGCAGCCCCCACCCCTCCCTGGCAGAGGCTGCAAGCCCAGGCAGCGGGGCCTGTCTGCCGTGCGCCACCCGTGTCTAACAAATGGCGCTCCAGCGCTGCGGTGTGGACACAGAGCCCTTCGCAGCGCCGGCATGTCAGGGAGCCAGGGCTTTGTTTTCGACGACCTCGCACCACTGAAGAACCCTCCCAGCAGACCCAGAAGCAAGAAGGCATCCTGGTTCACCGACGAATTCAAGGACTCCAAAAAGACCTGCCGCACCCTCGAAAAAACCTGGCTCCTCGACCGGACCACTGACAACATGACCGCCCTCAAGCACGCCACCCGCAAGCACCACCAGCTTATCCGCACCACCAAGAAGAATTCACTGAAGGAACGTCTGGACAACAACGCCCACGACGGCAAGGAACTCTTCACCATCGTCAAGGAGTTCTCCAACCCCAGCACCGGCAACAAAGACATCACTCCGTCACAAGATCTCTGCGACTCCCTCGCCTCGTTCTTCCACCGCAAGATCGCCGACATCCACAACAGCTTCGGCGCACCATCCACACACCCAACCGTCGAACCAACACCCCCCACCACCACCCTCCGCACCTGGACCACGGTGACCACCGAAGACACAACCCGCACGATGAACACCATCCACTCCGGATCTCCAACCGACCCCTGCCCCTACCACGTCTTCAACAAGGCCGACTCCACCATCGCACCCCAACTCCGGAACATCAACACCACCTCCTTCAACACCGCCACCTTCCCGGAGAGCTGGAAGCATGCCGAGCTCAGCGCTCTACTGAAGAAACCAACAGCGGACCCCACCGACCTCAAAAACTTCCGCCCCATCTCGCTCCTCCCTTTTCCTGCTAAAGTCATCAAGAAGATAGTCAACAGACAGCTTGCCGCCTTCCTCGAGACGAACGGATCCCTCGACCCCTCGCAGTCCGGTTTCAGAGCCAACCACAGCACCGAGACCGCCCTCATCGCAGCCACCGACGACATCCGAGCTCTGCTCGACAACGGGGAAACAGCGGCACTCATCCTCCTGGACCTCTCTGCAGCGTTCGACACTGTCTGCCACCGCACCCTAGTCCAACGCCTCAGCAACATCGGCATCCAAGAGAAGGCACTGGAGTGGATCATCTCGTTCCTCGACGGAAGAACACAGAGTCCGCCTCCCCCCGTTTCAATCCAAGGCCACCGAAGTCATCTGCGGCGTTCCGCAAGGATCTTCACTCAGCCCCACCCTCTTCAACGTCTACATGAGACCTCTTGCAGCCATCGCACGCCAACACAACCTCAACATCTCCTACGCCGATGACACCCAGCTGATACTCTCCCTCACCAGAGACCCCGACACCGCCAGAAGCAGCCTACACGAAGGGATGAAAGACGTCGCCGAGTGGATGAAGAACAGCCGCCTGAAACTGAACTCAGACAAGACGGAAGTCCTCATCCTGGGACCATCGCCCTCCGCCTGGGACGACTCCTGGTGGCCCCCCGCCCTGGGCACCACTCCCAAGCTGACAGACCACGCACGCAACCTGGGCTTCATCCTGGACTCCTCACTCTCGATGAACAGACAAGTCAATGCCGTCTCCTCATCATGCTTTCACACCCTACGCATCCTTCGCAAGATCTGACGATGGATCCCGACCGAAACCAGGAAGACGGTCACCCAGGCACTCGTCACCAGCCGACTGGACTACGGAAACACCCTCTACGCCGGAACCACAGCCAAGCTACAGAAAAGACTCCAACGCATCCAGAATGCCTCTGCCTGACTCATCCTGGACATCCCCCGACGCAGCCACATCTCCGGCCACCTTAGAGACCTACACTGGCTCCCCGTCAAGAAGAGGATCACGTTCCGGCTCCTCTCCCACGCACACAAGTCTCTCCACGACCTGGGCCCCAAGTACCTCAACGACCGCCTGACCTTCTACACGCCCACCCGCCAGCTACAGTCTACTAGCCTCGCCCTCGCCGCACCACGCATTCGAAGAGCCACCGCCGGAGGCAGATCCTTCTCCTACCTGGCGGCCAAGACATGGAACTCCCTCCCCATCCACCTTCGGCTGACCCAGGACCATCTCGCCTTCAGAAAACAACTCAAGACCTGGCTGTTCGAGCAGTAGCGGACCCTTCCCCCCCCCCAAGCGCCTTGAGACCCTTCCGGGTGAGTAGTGCGCTATACAAATGTTATGATTGATTGATTGATTGATGTATGACCCCACGCCCCGTGGAAAAAGACACCGTGTCTGGCTTATTACCCCCAAGGGCCTGTCTGCTCTGTGTGTATGGGTTAGTTATGGGGCCGGAGGAGCGCTCAAGATTCATCATTTTGACACCCCCGTCACACCGCTACACTCTTGTAACACACGTGATCAGTTACAGTAGCCTGTGATTGCCCTCATACGAGACAAACCGCAATTAAGTCTCTTCAATACTTCCGTCTTTATTACGGTCATGTTACGCAGTTTTGTATAAAGAAATATTTGCCAGTTACGTGGCCTCTAGGCACTGCTGGCGGTGTTTGTGTTATGGGGGAGTTCCGATGAATGGTTTGCTGATGGGCAGCTAGGGGTCTTGCAAGACGTCACTTTCTGTCCTTCCGGGGTGCACGGGCAGTTTCACAGTGGGTTCGGGCAGCTTGTAGGCGCCCTGTTCCCTAACGTGTGAGACAATGCAGTCATACACGACGGTGTGCAAAATTTGCATAACTTCCTTTTGCGTAATTCTGCAAAGTTCCTCAAAAATAAACAAAATCATGTTAAATGCAAAATCGGTATTTAGTGTACAATGCATCCTTGTGTCCATTTTGGATGCACGGACGCACTTCTCACCCCCTTTCCCCCACCAAAAACAAATAGTGCCAATAACACAGGTGCTGCGAACAACCATCACTTGGGTGCAAGTTGTTAGTTTTGGTCCTGTGCTAAACGTTTGCAGGATGATTTCGCTACTTGGTGTATTTGTGACATTTCTGGAATTTCACATATCCTAATGTGAAGTTCACAAAATTTCGCGAGATTACAGTGGCGTAACAGGAATTTCACCGGGGTCCAGTCAAAAGCCCATTTCAGGCGGCTGCAATGCCATGGCTCAGTTTGCAATAGAAAGCCCAAACATGTCCAAGTTACATCAGAAGAGTAGTTTGAAACATTAGGTACGAAAATGTGTGTAGATAGTAAGGAAAGTCCTGTTTGGTGAGCTAAGGCAAGTGTTGGTGTTGGGTTGGTGTTTGTTCATAAGAAGCAGTTTGACTTCATTCTTGAATGAGCTGCAAGAACTGTTCATTCTGATTTCCGGTGGCAGGGCATTCCAGATTCTAGGTGTGTGTGGGTAACTGTGTGTGTAGGTTGCTCTGTGGGTGGCTCTATTTGTGTGTGGGTTGCTCTGTGTGGGTGGCTCTGGGTGTGTGTGCAAATGCAATAGGTCTCGCATTTAAGAGTGATTAAGCTATTGCCATTGTAAATAACAATGCCGTTTCTTTAAATGTTTTAAAAACAAACACAAACAAAAAGAATGTCATGAGCTCCAACTTTAACAATGCCGAGACCATTGCATTGTAAATGCTTGTTTTTTTTACACTGTGGCGAGAAGAGTGGTTGGTCCACTGTGGCACTTTTACATATGCACCTGCGTCCTGAATGCTGCTGCTTGTAGCACAGACCCCGCGCGTCTCTTGACTAAGACCCACTAGCACCCGAGCATGCACTTCCTAGAGGCTTGTGACATCCCGGAAGATATGCCGCAGCTTAGGAGGGATGCTCACACCGCCAGCATCTCTAGCCCTGCTTGAGAGCGGACATGCTGCAGCTGGCCTGCGAGAGGGCAAAGTCTGACAAGACGGGCTCTCCATCAATCAAGTGCATGTTCTCTTTTAATACTCATTTCCTCTATCATCCCTTTCTTCTCTGTTCCCTGTTCTCACTCTATTCTCCGTTTTCTTTCTCTCTAATCCTTATCGTCTGTTTCTACATTTCTCCATTCACTAGTCTGTTCTCACTTTTTGATGTCTCCTTTCTCTCTGCTCCTTGTTTACACTTCCACGTTTTATCTCACTAGTCCCAGTGTTCACTTCATCTTTTCCACGATTTCTCTTTTTCACTTTCTTGCTCTGCTCCCCGTTATCTTGCCTCTTCTTACTTCTCGTTTTCATCACTCTTATTATATTGGTTTTTTTTTTGTTCCTCTTACGGTTTGTTTCCCATTCTTTGCGTTCCTCTTTCTCTTTGTTCCTCGTTTCACTTTCACGTTCAATTCAGTAATACATTGGTGAGAAGTGTTTTTTTGTGTTGGCAGACCTTTACAGAATATTTCACTCTGGAATCTCCCATTAGAATTGCTACTGGAAACCGGTGTCATACATCTGCACCTACAGATTTACTATTTTGCAAAGGTGCAGAAAGAGTGGAATTGACAAAACGTTCTCGGGTGAATCCTGTAAATCCAGCCAGCTGCCGCTGACCAGAGAATCCCTAAATATTTTTTTCCTCTCAGGTGAAAAAAGTGAATCGCGCCCCCTGGTACCCTCAGAAAAATGTAGGCGATTTCCATTATGACTTTGGGACGGGATTTACTCTCACCAATAACGAGTAAATCTCTAAACATTTCCAGGGTAGAAAGGGTTGGAAATGGTTTGTGAATATCCACAATCATTAACTTTGGAGTACTCACAAACATCACTAGCCTTCCAACTGAGAAATGCCCCCTGCACACCCGCATTAGATTCACTCACACAGAAACCAGCGTGGTAGTAAATCATTGAGTTCAAGACTAACATGATTTACAAAAGTGGTTTTGCACTCAAAATAAAGGCGATTTACATGTGTAAATTGGACTTACACCTGCAGAAGTTTGTGATTCAGACCCTGTGTACACTATGCACTTTCTCCCACTTCAGCAGTATCGAAAACTAACTGTGAATCGTACAAAAGACAGAATGTTCTGGAAGGCTGTCAGCTGTGTTAAATACAAGACAAAACATTTTTAAATGCTCTGAAACAACTTTGCAGTGCTTCACAGCCTCAGATGCTCAGAGTGACAGCAATATCAAAATAACAACAAGCATTGGCATAGCCATTACAGATCCCCAGCACACGTGATATATAAATGATATCAGTTGCAATTGTTATTCACATTTGATTAAGACAAATCATAAATCCAAGTTATTTCTTTGCCCTTTTATTCTTTCTTCAAGCTTTTCTTAGTGAATAGATTCCAAGCCAACACGTGTTTCGCTGCCTCCGTATGGTTGTACATGCGACTTTTTTTCAAGACTTCAATATTCGCTTTTAAGAAGTATTAAGTGTGGTGATCATTCCAGACCACACTATCCTGTGGCGTGGGGTAAAAAGTAAACCTGCTGGGCTTGGAGTATAAAGTCCTATCCTTTTATATCCTTGTTCAGTAACTGAAGCAGAGTCACCGATCCGCGTCCTCGCCCCTCACGCCATTGCGTTTTGTTGCTTAGGCCACAATTTTCCTTTTAGAGAGGCTGGTGGTTCTCTCTACCTTACACCACCATAACAAATTGTTGAAATTATAATAGAGTGTAATTACCCTTTCGGCGACCATTTCCCATCAATTATACCACCATTTCTGTTTGTACTGCATTAGCATAGCCAATAGGTCTCGCCTTTGGGACCATACAAGTGTTTAATTATCCTGCTCTCCCCCAACAAAAATATATTTGTAAAAAGGTGTTTCCCCAATAATCAAATATATACACCAAAAAAAAAACTAGCAGTTTTGCATGGTAAAGTACAGTTTGATAAAACAAAGTGTTGTGAGTTGCCATGTGATAAATGGCTGCATGCAGTGTTTGATATTCAGTCCCAAGGGAGATACCGGTTGGATTGGCTAGTGCCGTTTATTGTACAGTGGCGGACTCCTACTTGTGGGAAGTCCCACTGAAAATCTTCTGTTTAACTAGTGGCCCATAATTGTGGCGTAGTTTAGCTATGTTTCAACTCTTGAATAACTCCAAATGCCCTGTATATGGGATTACTGAAACTGACTAAGTCCATATTTAACTGTCCTTTGTGGAGAGATTGAAAAATGGCATCAAATAATGGCAACTTCAGACCTTAGAGTAGAGCTGTTTTAGGGGTCATGTTGATGGTACTTGGATGCACCGGAGGCTTGTACTGTCGCAGTTATTGCTCAGTTTGTCCTCAAATTGTAAAAACCTGCCTGCACACATCAGGCAATTGCGGTACGTACTCCTTTGGCCATTTAAAACCATGGCTGGTTATTTTAAAGCCTACACATAAGGTGAACATTTAGGTACACATGGGGTGATGTGGTGGCCTAAACAGACTCCAGAGTAGTGGTAGTGTCAGCATCATAGGCAAAGAAGAGATAAGTGGAAGTTTAGTTGTACTCCTGGGTGACTGCCAAATTCCTCTAAATAGATTTGAAAGGCATTGAATCCTGGAAATTGACAGATACATTTGGTGTCATCTTCCCGTTGGTGTGTTTTATGCATTTTGTTAAAACTGGGTATCGGGCTTATTATATCTACGGATTTTTGCCGCTTTATCAGACACAAATCCTGCAGCAAAGTATCACTTCAAGTCTTTGCTAAGAGCCTTGGTCTCCCAGAAGACAGCAGCTTCATGGGAAGCTGAATATCTGAAATCAGAAAGGACCGCCTCTGACGAAAGAACTGGATCCTTGCAAGTCACTTACCTTGAAGGGACACAAATCTCAATGCAAAAGATTACACTTGTGAGACTGGTCTAGCGCTTTGCTCAAATAAGTTAGAGCTGGGAGTAATTCCCTCTGCTCCAATAACTCCAGTCCATCGAGCAACACAGCTGTCAAGGACATCTGGTCACACAACAGTCCACTTTGGCGGTCCGGTCATCCATATCCCCCCCCAATCAGTGCAATGCTGTGTACCCTCAATATACTGCTCAATTGAGCCTACCAACTATCACGCCACTTACATCACTGAAGCTGGATATGGGGATTTCGATCGAGCCCATATTATATTGAAGGGTATGGGCCATCCCTGAACTACACATGTATCGACGACTAAAAGACCTAAT
Organism: Triturus cristatus; assembly: GCF_964204655.1. NCBI lineage: Eukaryota > Metazoa > Chordata > Amphibia > Caudata > Salamandridae > Triturus > Triturus cristatus. The sequence continues at coordinate 1,614,978,837 of NC_140590.1, forward strand.
GGAAAAGCAAGGAGGAGGTGATCTACCGTGGCTGAGGCATAGCACAAACACTAGGCAAAATGGGGAAAAGCAGGTTATGGGATAACCCAAAGGGAACCTGTACGCACATCAAAAAGAGACCTAAAGGGGAGGAGGAGCCTAGCGCGCAACCAAGATGGCCGCGTAGGTGCGAGGCTCCCGAGGACCTCCGCGACCTCCTGAATTAATCCTGGAGATATCCTGTCCTAGTTGAGGGGACTGTGTCGGGGAACCTGAGCAGAGGCGCTACCCGTTTTTCGGGCTCGAATCGGACCCCGGACACCGGTGGGAGCACCGATCGAAGGTTGCGGCCTTCTCCTCGCCGGCCCCCCGGATTGGAGTAGTGGGGCGATCCGGGGACATATTGAACAACAGCGGCGGGCAGGGCTGGGTGACTCGCGTACCCCGCACTTTCACTTTCGCTTTTGCGCCCTCCTTGCACCCAAGCGAGGCGGGGTTGCGGAGCCGGGTGCGGTGGTGTGGTCTTGTCCAGGAGCCCGGCCGACCCGCCGGCGGTGGGTTGACCTGCGGTTCGGTGGTCGCCCCCGCCCCCCCCCGGAGCCCGTGAATTGGTATAGCGGCCCGTTTGAGGAGATTGGCACAGCGGTGGGAGAGCAAGCATGTCCACCAAACAAGATGGCGACCGGGCGAAGGTGAAGACAACCCGCCGTGGCACGGCGCACCAAGCTAACAGTATGGACCGCTACACGCTCCAGAAGGGTTCTCCGGAGACATTGCGCGCATCCCCGGTGGGCCCGACGGAGGCGTCTGCTCATCCGGTGGATCTGACCCTCCGGGACGTCATGGGCGCCATTGCAGAGATGAAGGCCTCGGTGGACCAGCGTTTCGACACCCTAGCGCAAAAAATAGACTCGGTCCTGGTGGATGTGAGCCTTGTGAGGGCAGACTTGTCCAAAACGAACGACCGGGTCGATTCCCTGGCCCACACCACAACGAGCCTCACGACGGACGTGGTGGCCCTCCAGAAGGAGGTGCGCCGGCTTGGCCAGGCGAGCGCCCTGATGGACCGGCGACTGGAGGATTCCGAGGGTCGGGCCCGGAGGAATAATGTCCGTATTGTGGGGGTGCCGGAGGGACGAGAGGCGGAGGCGGCGGATCTTTTTGTGGAAGAATTGATCCTGACCCATCTCCAGCCCCGGGGGCTGAGTAAGCTTTTTGCGGTGGAGCGTGCTCACCGGGTCCCTGGGGGCAGACCTAAGACCGGTGCCCCGCCGCGGCCTCTCATTGCCCGGATTTTTAATTTTCGGGACAGAGATGCTATCCTCCAGACCTCCAGGCAACAGGGACCGGTCAAGCTTGACAACATGGATGTGCATTTCTACCCAGACTTTACTCCGGCGGTTCAGAAGCAGAGACAGAGTTTTCTTGGTGTTAAACGTCGCCTACGGGACCGGAACCTCAAGTACTCAATGCTTTTTCCAGCTAAGCTGAGGGTGGAGGTGGATGGTCGCACGCACTTCTTCGACCGGCCCGAGGCGGCTGGGGACTGGTTGGACACTCTGCCTGGAGATCGGGGCCGGGGGGGCGGGGGGGGCGCGGCTGGCGAGGAGGGCCCGCCGGATCAGAATTGAGGGGTGACTGAATAGGCCTTGCTCTGGACGATGTTCCTTCACCATTTATTGATTGCATATGTTCCCCTCCTATGGAGGTCATGCGGGGTCTGTTGGGGGCTTCCCTCCTCCTCTGGGGGACTAGTTAGTTTTAGCTATGGGGCGACAGGCACACTGCACTTTGGGGGGGCTGTCTGGGCTCATGCAGGGGTGCAGGGAGGGGGGAGTTCTGTTGGGATGGGGGGGGTGGGGGGGGTGTGTTGTTTGTTTGCACCGCAAGGCAAACCCGCTACTGTGTTGTTGTTCTTAAGATGCTCGGTGGGGGACGACCGATTGTTTCGACGTATGATGGGGGGTAGGGATTTGACTGTGTTGTCATGGAATGTTAACGGCCTGGGGGATAGGATTAAGCGTGGTGTGGTCCTGCAGTACTTAAAACGTATTTCACCAGATGTTGTCTTCCTGCAGGAGACGCACCTTATAGGTAACTCCTTTCATGCAATGAATCGGCGGGGATATCGTTTGGCGGCCCATTCTGGCTTCACTTCGGGCTCGCGGGGGGTGGGCATTATGATCAAGAACTCGCTCCCGTTGGAGATTGATGAGGTGCGCCATGATGAGAGGGGACGCTACACTGTTCTGGTGGGAAGAATGGAGGGTAGAGTGTTTATTTTTATATCAGTGTACGTCCCGCCTGGGTTACAAGCCACCACATTTGCGGATCTGGGGCACCTCCTTCTGGACCTTCCGAGTGGCCTGCTGGTGGTTGGAGGGGACTTTAATGCGGTAGCTTCTGGGTCTATGGATCGCCATCCCCCTAGGGACCTCCCCCGGGCACAGGCGTGGCTGCCCGGCCTTTTAGACACGCTGGGCCTGGTGGATTGCTGGCGATTGAAGCATCCCGCACAGCGGCAGTACACCTTCCACTCGGGCGCCCATGGTAGCCTCTCGCGGCTTGATTACATCCTTGTCCCGGCGGCCCATGCAGGGAGGGTGGGGGAGGTGCGCCATCTGGCGCGGGGTATCTCAGACCACTCCCCATTGCTGTTACATTTCGATGTCTTCCCGAGGGGGGATGGCAGGGTGGCTCCAATCAATGCATGGTATTTGCGCGACCCCACCATTCGTGCCGATTTGATCAAATCCTTACAGCGATATTTCGACGAGAATGTGGGGTCGGTCCCTTCGGCCATCTCCCTGTGGGAGGCTTTCAAGGTAGTTCTTAGAGGGGAGGCCCTCTCCTTTATCTCCCATGCCCGGCGGCGCGAGCGGGAGGAGGTGACCCGGGTAGAGGCCGAGATTGCAGAACTGGAGGGTGACCTGGGGAGCGGGGTAACAGACGCCAAGCTGCATGTTCTACACCTAAAGCAGGCGGCCTATCGGGCCCTCGTCACGGAGGCGGCCAGGGGCCTCAGTAGAGAGCAGCAGGGGCGATTGTATGATGTGGGTGATAAGGCTGGCAAATTGATTGCGTGGTTGGATAAGAGGGAGAGAGCGAGCCGCGTGGTTCCCTTGATTGAGAGTGTGGATGGTGCGTGTGTCACCGAGCCGGAAGCCATTGTCTCCTGCTTTGCGGACTATTTCCGCGAAGTCTACTCCCCGGTTTCCCCCTGCTCGGAGGAAGATTCCCATGTCCTGCTTCGGGACATCGCACTGCCCTCCCTTACGGTGGAGGACAGGGATTCGCTGGACGCTCCTCCCACCTCGGACGAAATTGCCTTGGCTATTCGATCGGTTGCATCCGGCAAAGCCATGGGCCCCAATGGTATTCCCATTGAGCTATACAAGCTACGCCCGGATGTGTTGGCGCCCCACCTGCGCGCGATGTTCCTGGCGGCCCACTCGCAGGGTTCCCTCCCGCCGGACCAGCGTCTGGCCACAATTGTGGTGCTCCACAAGGAGGGGAAGCCCCGTGAACGGGTCACATCCTATAGGCCGATCTCGCTCCTGAACGCGGAGCCCAAAATCCTCGCCAAGGTGTTGGCCAACCGGCTGGTTGGCGTGGTGGGCGATTTGGTCCACCAAGACCAATCTGGCTTTATACCACACCGCAACACGGCGCTCAATCTGCGGCGCTTGCACGGGGTGCTCGCGCGTGTCCCATTTGTGCGGGAGCCGGCCATCTTGGCGTCCTTGGACGCCACCATGGCGTTTGACACGCTGGAGTGGCCATACATCTGAGCGATGCTGGCGAAATTTGGATTTGGACCGGGCTTTATCAGCTGGGTCAAATTGTTGTACTCGGGCCCATTGGCGCAGGTGGTGGTGAATGGGCGAGTCTCGGTCCCATTCGCGCTGGGGCGGGGCACGCGACAGGGTTGCCCCTTGTCACCTCTCCTGTTTGCACTGGCCCTGGAGCCCCTGGCGGAGTGGCTGCGGTGGCACCCTTCCATCCGTGGTCTCCGCTGGACCCCCGAGCATGAGGACCGTGTGTCCCTCTATGCTGATGATATCCTCCTCTATCTCGCCTCCCCGCGTAAATCACTGATCGTCCTGGTTGATGTTTTGCGCTCATTCGGTCGCAACTCAGGACTTGTCATCAACTGGGCGAAATCCTGTGTATACGTGCTTTCCGGGGAGGCTCCGGTCCTGCCACGGGACTGTCCGATCCAGATTGCCTCCCAGGGGTTTCGGTACCTGGGTATATATATCACTCTTGACCCGGAGGCCCGCTATGAGCGGAATTTGTTGCCCCCCCTCCAGCGCTTGAAGGAGGACGTGGTGCGCTGGCGGCGTCTGCCGCTTTCGCCGCTCGGCCGAGCGGCCTTGTTTAAAATGATGTCCTTGCCGCGCTTCCTCTACGCCCTCCAGAATACTATGGACTTGGTTCCAGCACGCTATTTCCGTGAGGTGGAGGGCCTCCAGCGGCGCCTGTTCTGGGACGGGAGGCCGCGCATTGCTCTAGCTAAATTGACGCTCCCGTGGTACGATGGGGGGGGGTCGCCCTCCCGGACATTAAACGGTATTACTGGGCCTCCCAACTGGCTGCAATTAATCATGGCCTTTACGGGCCCGCCTTGAACCCGGCGTTTGAGATGGACAAGATGCTCCTGCCCGGTGGCGACTACAATCGAGCGCTCTACTCTGCCGCGCCCGACTCCCGTCTGACGGGACCAACGCGTGTCATGGTGCGTGTCTGGCACGCGGCTAATGCAGCCATGGGGTGGAAGGACCGTTTGACCCGAGCGTCACCGCTGTACGCGTCTGAGAGGTTGGGCTCCCTGTGGACGTCGAAGGGCTTCGAGAAGTGGGACACGATCGGAATCAGCACGGTGGGAGATCTCTGGACGAGGGGGGGATTCAAGACTTTTGCGGCGCTGCAGACGGAGTTTCAGCTGCAGGGCAGTGAGTACTTTCGGTACCTACAAGTCCGCCATGCGCTGGGCTCCGTCTTCCCGGATGTCGCGTCCATTCCGGAGTCTTCCCCCCCTGGAGGACAGAGTGCTGGATGGCCATGTCCCAGACAGCACGATCTCCCTCGTATATAAAAAACTGATCAACGACAGATCGTGCCTGCTGACTAGTCTCCGCGAGGCCTGGGTCGCCGACGGGCTAGAGCTGGACGACGAGGATTGGATTTCCGCGGTGGCCTCTCCAAAAGAGGTGGCCATCCCGGCTCGCCTTCGTTTCGTCCAGCTTAAGATCCTTCACCGGGTTTACGTGACGGGGCCAAGGCTTCTACGTATGGGCTTTGCTGGTGACGGAATGTGTAAGCGTGGCTGTGGTACGTTGGCAACTTTCATGCATATACTGTGGGAGTGCCCAAAGGTGGAGCGATTCTGGCGTGGTGTGCATGAGGTCCTGCGTGTGGTTACGCGTGTCGCGCTGTTGCCTGAAGCGAGGAGATGCCTGCTGAATGTGTGGGAACCAAATGACTATTCGGTCCCGCAGACGCGGTGGGTGACTCTGGGATACATGATAGCTAAGCGTGATATTGCTCAATTGTGGGGATCCCAGAGGCCCCCTGCGGTGTTGGCTTGGAAAGAGCATATGGATTGGTGTATGTTTCGTGAAAAGGTGGTGTATGTGGCGAGGGGTAAGCCTGGGGCGTGGGTGAAAATCTGGGGCCCCTGGAACGCTTACCGCGGGGGTATTTGTGAGCCGCCACGGCTACCGGCTGCCTCGCCTGCTCCGTCTCCCTAGATGGCCCCCCCTCCCTCGGCCGTGGGCACGCGGTCCCCCAGTCCCTGATCTACTCCCATTCCCCTCGTCAGAGTTCTGCTGCTGGTTTGGATCCCCCACTTATGGAGCACATGCTGTCACCTTGGATCGCGGGTTGCCTTGCGGGTGTGGTTTTTCGTGTTGTTTTGTTTTGAGAAAAGGGAACCGTACTGTGGGCGTGGAGCTATGCGGCCTGCAACATTGATAACTCCTGTTTCGCTACTCTGCACTGCCAAGAGACTCTTACTGTATGTATGCAATATGCTTTTGTTACTCTAGCGGCCGGCCGGGTGGTTGTAGGCCCATACCTGTAAATTTTTACAGACTGCAATAAACGGTTTCAAAAAAAAAAAAAAAAAAAAAAAACCTAAAGGAAAGTTTTAAAGAGCTAAAATGACAGTTTACTAGCAAATCCACCTGTGGCCGCATTGACGGATTGGTTTCTACGGTACAAGACCTTTTACGAAGCTGAGGCATTCATGGATGCGGTGGAGCCCAATCTTGCTTGAAAGCTGTACCTACAGTTTAGCCATGGGGCACTACCCCTGTGCTTTTACCCACAAATGGGCATCCTCTTGTAATGGAGATCAGATCTGGCCGACCTGTGGTGGGTCTACTGAAACTGTGGCACATGTTATGTTCTTTTGTCCAAGGTACAGTTTGGCTAGGTCAAAATGTATTAAAGCCATCTGTAAGAATTTGGGGTTTCCATGCACGTGGAGGCCTGAATACTCCAAATGGACAGTAGCCAGCATACTGTATTCGCAGGGTAAAAATATTTTTCTGCAATATGGTGTATTAGGAATAAGTCCATCTAATCTGCTTCAGTTGACTCCAACACCTAGGACTACGAATGGCAATAACAGATTAAAAAAAGGCACGTGCACTTTAAGTCTAAAGATCAAGGGCTTGTTCCCAATATTTGATCAAAAGTGCCTGGAAAAATAGTATTTATATCGTTTGGGTATGCACGGAGATATGTACTTTTAAATCGCCTAATCGAGAGTAACCACCCACACATCACCATTACATGTGGACAATCACTATATGAAGTTGCGTCAATCTAACTTTCAAAGACCTTTTAACATCCTTAATGTTTTAACGAACATGAAGGATGACTCGTTTCTCATGGATTTTTAGATAAGATCTCATATTTGAAAAGCTTGTGTTTGTTTTCTGTTTTATGGCGTACTGCCGAAATAAAGATTGCATACCGTAACATACTATTAATTTCAACTGAATAAATCTTGGCTTTTCTTCCCAGTAAATAGAGTCTGACCAAGAAACCCTGCCATCTATATCCTGCAGCTTGAGCACCATCATCCTGTTCTGCACCTCTTGGGTTTAGAAATTGTGTGCTCTCTGGTCTTGCTTTTGCACACAGAATTACTCACTGTTAGACTATTAGGAAGCAAGTATTCTTGGTATGCAAGACGAAAACTGGATTACGGCAGGTGAATGCTTAGTGATCCAACAGTGACGCCACCATTGAAAGAACCTTGCAAAGCACAAGCTACAATTTGCAGCACAAAATCATGCATGGTTGGTTTTCTCCCTGTGAACATTCAGGACTGGTCCTCCCACTAACTTAGAGTCACACTTACTGGAGTTCCCTTGTAGGCACCAAAAATGTCAGTCCTTTTTCAAGACTGCTGAATACTGTTGGTAACTATGCAAGTAGGTTGGCCATCAAGTGTTTGAAGTCCCAAAGCAGAATAAAAAAAACACACAAAAAAACACAAGCAATGGCAAACCCATTAGCTCTCATTTAAAATCCAAGTGCTAAGCTATTGCCAATGGTGGCTTTTTAGGGGGAAAAAAACAAAATAGAGTAAACAGTTTTCTAAAGCCATTTTGACTTTCATAGTGAATTCAATTTTTTCCAATTGCTATAAAAGGCGTGTTTACTTTGCAAATTCCAAGCAGAAAACTGAAAATCACTGGTTGAGCTTAACGGGGGACTCGCTGCATGTACTTAACATAACAGCTGTCCGAAAACTGTAAAAATGTCAAGGAAAATGCTTGCCATTTACTTTTTATAAAACTTGGAACTGGCACAAATGTTTCAACATTTTGCTGCTGTGCCACAGCAAGCTTCTGGCAGAAGAGTCCTTTTTACAGCCGCTCATCCCCCTTAAACTGTGGCTGAGTGAGGGCACTAGCTGGGCACGCCCTCTCTCCCAGCACCATAAGCGATGCCTTTGTGTCTGCCATGACCTTTGCTTTGGTGCAACATGTGGAAGATCGGAGATAAAAGAAACCTAACATTGTAACGTCTGATCTTTGGATAAACATGGCCCTGTTGCTGTGCTGTATAGAACAGTTGGGTGGGGGTGGTAAACTGAAGGGGGACAGGGATGTGAGGGACAAGCAGTACGCGTGGAGAGCAAGAAAACACTCCACTGGAACGCTTAAAAAAAAGTAGTAAATTGATGTGAGCTGTGGAAGTATACAAGCCATCCATGGATGGTAAAGAAGCTTTATTGCAATGCAATAGGTCTCGCATTTGGCAATGCCTTTTATATATCTGTTTTGATACTTAACACAGAAAGACATGGTCATTCACAATGCCATTAGCTCAAACTTGTAAATGCGAGACCCATTTTGTTTCAAAGTCACCGCCATTGTCCCAGGCTGCTAGAAAATGATAGCGCGCATGGCGCGCTGAATGTTGCAGGACAGCATATCGTGCCTGCAGTAGAAGGAGCTCATTAAAGCAAATAGTGCTTACAGACTAAATAAGACGTACCATGTAACGGAAGTAAAAGGGCCTGTCCTTTTGAGGTTACAAAGGAAGAGAAGGCAATACTGAGGAGGAACTAACAAGCCAATTAACGAATCAGAAGCCAGCCTTCACAAAGGACAGTGACAAGCCAATGAAAAATATGGGCGGAGCTTCAAGTCCATACTCTAATACAGCATGTCTCGCAGAGCAGCGCATGTGCTGTCAGGCTCGACCTAAAAAGCATTAAATAAGCAAGCAACAGACTGGCAAGACAACAAAAAATAGAAGCAAAGGCTGGTCGAAAGCCCACTTAAGTGTTAATACTGTATACAATAGGTCTTCGATGTATAGCTAATACAAGACCTAAATCTGCACTTGTCCAGACACTGTTCTGAGCTTGCACAGTATTATCCCACCTCATTACCAAAATCCACAGGTCTACGAAAGAAATTAGTTGGAGAACACCCATTCTAAAGGCGAGATTTGCAAACACCTTCAAAATTAACAGCATATGTTTGCCAAGATTTTTATTTTTAGACTGTCCTCCATTCTACACAAATGCTTGCACCTCAGGGCATGCTGAACTTCATTGTCTTGCAGCCCGATGGGGACTTGCAATGAAACCTCCTCCTTCAGTCAGACTATGTCAAGTGGGATTGGTTCATGGAACAATGCAGAACGCATTAAGGAAAAAAAGATGCCCCAGAAGGTGAGCCGAGATGCAAGGGTACCTGCTTTGTCCTTAGCCTCATTTCTACATCATGTCAGAAGAATTGGCTAGCACCGCATTTTTCTGGTCAAAAAGTAGCAAATACTTCCTTGTTCAGTCTCGCTGAACAAGCGCACGCGCTGCTCTGAAACATTTAGTAGGTGAGTTTTCAAAGTGCTATCCCACACTTTGGCTGGCCTAGCGCTTGCGTTCACGCGAGCGTGCACACGCACAGCCGCCAGCTGTCTTTCACGGGTGATTAAGTGCACCACTCAGCCGCACGTCTTGTTTTCATCCTTAGCCTGCTTTTGATCGTCTAGTCCTGTTTCTTAAATTGATCTGATGAGGGCAGAATACTCTAATTTATTTACGTCATCTCGGACAGAAAGAAAGTTTATTTTCCTTAGTTCAAGCAAAACAACCAACTGCCGTTTAATTAAATGCAGCTTTTCTGCGGGGCCGGCATATTGCATAATGTTTCCAATGCCACAATGTCATCCTTAAGATATCAGTACCGTAGCTTGCTGGTGCACTCTTCTCGCTTCATGTACCACTGACATCCATTGTGTGAAGTGTATGGAGTTAGTTATCATTGCCAGTTATTCTCAATTACCGAAATAAAGCCTCACAAGACAATTTGTGATGTATTTCATCCGAGAAAGTAATACTAGGACTAACAAGTTTACTGTATAAATAATATTTCTTAGGAAAGCAAACACATTTGATGGACATTACTTTGAAAATACACATTTACATGAAAATCTTGGTTACCCCACATTGAACTTGCACTGGTTATAGAAATAGCTGCATTGTAACTGGCATTACACCGGTGATGTTATCAGTGTCAATCGAAGGGTGAAGCGATTGATTAAAGGTTTTTATATAATTGACACAAAAAACGTATTTTGTGCTCCCTCATACGTGGTGCATTGTAAAAGCACACAGGGAATAATTTCTTCTGAGTGCGTCTGCCACGTTCAGAGCTTTAACGCCATCTGTTTACCAAATCAACTATTAAGCATTGCACATCATTTTATTAAATCTAGTCTAGTAAGGAAATCTGTACGTCACCAGGCGAGGCAAGCAACCTTTAAAAAAGCACATTTCTATGCCCGTTTTTTGCACATGACTATAAAGATTGTACGATTTCAGTATGTGTACAACCTGTATGTGTACATTGCACCCTTCTAACCCACTGTCTTTAACCTCTTCAACTACATCTTTCAAGATTTTAACCATGTCCACCACCACCACCACCCCACGTCGTCATCCTCCACCACCACCACCCCACGTCGTCATCCTCCACCACCACCACCCCACGTCGTCATCCTCCACCACCACCACCCCACGTCGTCATCCTCCACCACCACCACCCCACGTCGTCATCCTCCACCACCACCACCCCACGTCGTCATCCTCCACCACCACCACCCCACGTCGTCATCCTCCACCACCACCACCCCACGTCGTCATCCTCCACCACCACCACCCCACGTCGTCATCCTCCACCCCCTCCACCCCACGTCGTCATCCACTACCCCCTCCACCCCACGTCGTCATCCACTACCCCCTCCACCCCACGTCGTCATCCACTACCCCCTCCACCCCACGTCGTCATCCACCACCCCCTCCACCCCACGTCGTCATCCACCACCCCCTCCACCCCACGTCGTCATCCACCACCCCCTCCACCCCACATCCACCCCCTCCACCCCACATCCACCCCCTCCACCCCACATCCACCCCCTCCACCCCACATCCACCCCCTCCACCCCACATCCACCCCCTCCACCCCACATCCACCCCCTCCACCCCACATCCACCCCCTCCACCCCACATCCACCCCCTCCACCCCACATCCACCCCCTCCACCCCACATCCACCCCCTCCACCCCACATCCACCACCTCCACCCCACATCCACCACCTCCACCCCACATCCACCACCTCCACCCCACATCCACCACCTCCACCCCACATCCACCACCTCCACCCCACATCCACCACCTCCACCCCACATCCACCACCTCCACCTCCACTACCACCACATCCACCACCACCACCACCTCACATCCACCCCCTCCACCCCACATCCACCACCTCCACCACCACCACCCCACATCCACCACCTCCACCCCACATCCACCACCACGTCCAGCACCACCACCATGTCCGCCACCACCTGTGACGGGTAAAGTGTCACTGGAAGGCAGCAGTAATAGGAGTGTCAACCCCACCTGTGCATGGGACATTTAAGTATGCATTGGGTGCAAGAAGACGGTAATAGGGACTAGAAGTATTACACCAGACCCCAAGATACATTTTGAAGAGGCACAATGTCATAGTGGCTCCTGTAAAAGCACTTGCAGCTTCCCTACCTCACAGTGGTATACCTGCACGAGCCACTCACTCAAAACAAGCATTGGCATAGGTCTCGCCTTTGGGACCTTATAAGTATTTAGCCATGCAACACTTGATGTTGTTACACCAAGAATATTGTGCTGGATAACTAAACACATAAGGTCCCAAAGGCAAGACCTATTGGCTATGCCAATGCTTGTTTTTATAATTTGGAGCAGGCCTTACCTAAAAACAATGCAATCTTTAAAAAACATAGCATCTTTCTAGTATTTGTATTTTGTGAAGGGGAAAGCAGTAACCTGAAGAAATAAAGTGTGCTGCAGAAATGAGCCCCACGCTCTTCAACGGGAGTAACTGCATTGAGTGCACAGTAAGTGCATGAAGAAGGCCCATCTGAACTATAAATGGAGCCGTCATATGACTTAACACCATTCAGACAAAAGACGTCACCCAGCTGGGTAACTTTATTAGCACAGCCTAAAAGGAAACAAAATAACATGATCATTCAAACACAAAGCGCAGCTCAACAGAAAGTAATGTGTATTTACTTTATTAGAAAAATACAAGATTATACTATGATACATTTCACTTGGAAATAAAATGTAGGGTTCGGTGATCATTATGGCGCCATGTAAGTGTCCATGACATCAGCAAATATATACAGAATTTCCAGGTAAACTATAAACAACTATATACAATTACACACAACATACAGATGATTCATGACGTGCACTGCCATGCAGAGTCCGCAAGTGCCATAAATCGAGCAGTTTTATCAGCGAGATGGTATACAGCATATGCAATTGCACAAAAGCCTGCAGAATGTGCATGACACTCCGGTCTACAAATATCTCACATGAAAATTACACAGTTGGTTTACAACCTATTCAATTATGTACAGTGCAAGCAGGTGGAACGCAACAGCTAAAACATAGCATGCAGGTCTAACACCATGCAATCCTATACGGAGTATGCAGCCAGGATACATTACTACATATAGCGCATGCAGGTGGTTACAGGAAGTGCAATTATATACAAGTGCAATCGGTACACAGCATTCCTAGTCTCACTGATGGGGCAGGAGCATCAGAACAACCACAGCTGGACCACCTGCCATGTTCCAAGGACTTAGGAGTAGTTTAGAAGTTAGTGGTCAGTACTTAAAGCGATCTGAGAAGTTGGGCGTCTTGGGGACGGTCACTGGCAACTCTCTCGTCTTCACCTCCACAGCCTTGTACTTCATAACCGGTTGAGCTTTGTGAACCTGCAGTCAGAAGGGCGGACAGCGAAACAAACACCACATCAGACAACCACAGAGTACAGCTGAGTGTAGTCTTAAAGCAGTGATTTGAATGGTCAAAATTCATTGGCCCCACAAACTAAACTCCGCTCCCAAATTAGGTAACCCACCAGAGTGCAGGTTGTACAGCTGGCAGCGAACCACATGCACTGAAGCATGGACCATACAATACACCCCACAAGGGAGAATCTTTCTATTTACAATGGAGCCAAAGACCGGTTCACCAGTGGGAAGGCCAGGGCATGAGCTGTGGCACAATGCCATCCAAATGCTGCTTTGGGAAGCTCGTGTGAGGACTGGTTTATAGGCACAACAGCAGATACTTAAACTCGGAGTAGGTTACTTATTGGAATGTAAACAGCGAATCAATAAAAACAATTACACTGCCATGCGTTTATCCATCAGGTCGTTTTGCAGTTGACATTTCGTAACACATTTAGCATGGACAGGATTGCCAGTAGCACCCTGGTCTTCGTGGAGCTAAAACCCTTATATCAATATGCATACATACTCAGATACTGCTCATCTGGATTCTTAAGAAAACCAACCTAGAACCCAACAGATGACATTACTGCTGAACTTAACCCGATAATTGCAACTGTGGTATGATTTCACCCATTTCTGCTTAAAGTATGTTAGTATTGACTTGACCCAAGGAAATGCCACAGGCCTTGTCCTCAGCATGCACACGGACGTTCCTGCAGTCTCATAGCATTCTGGGTGCATAGTTTCAGTTTGGTCTGTTTTGGGACTACGTTGCTGCCATTGTCAATTGCATTCACCTCATTCACTCCTGGGTGTGACCATATGGGCCCAACTCCAAAGTAAGAGGCAATGAACTTTTACCGGTGGGTGTGACACCTTGCATGACTTATACCCCAACGATAGATTCACCATCCTGGTGGATCCAGTGAAAATGTTTGCCTTGAGGATGGGCCAATTCTTGCAGTTTTCCACGACTGCCTGTGGGATATGGACCTCCTTTCCTTCTGTCCCACAGGAATCACAGACGTGGATAACTTTACTAAATATGGCTGAGGGCCGGAGACTGATCTCGCATGTTTAGAGCGCTGCGGGGGATTTGCCTCAGACTTGCCGGTGCACAACCTGTGGCATGGGATTCTGGGGTCCCTCTTTCTGCTAAAGGGGAAGGAATCCACAAAGGGTTGAAGGGCACATCGACTAATTCAAGGTTCAAGTTGCTCCAATACCATGTCATACACCAGTCTAGGATCCATGCAATTTACCCAGTGTGTTCCTCCCCGTCTTGGTTGTGCCAGACAAGAAGCGGACTGTCTACACAAGTTTGAGGTGTCCAGGCTTGGTAAATTCTGGCTGACCATTGGAGTCCTTCAATGCAGTCACAGGATGGTCAGTTACTAGAGATGTGGGTCAGTGCCTGTTGGGAATGATACAGGTTCCAAAGGGGAAAAAAAAAAAAGCATAGGTTTTTCCTCCTGTGTTTGGTTCTCGCAAAAGGGATAATAGCTATCAGGTGGTGGTCTCCTATTGGCACCAAAGTGTCTGACTGGCTGTGAGACGCGGCTGAATGGGCAGTGCCATATGCTTAGCTACTAAAAGGACAAACTGGCAGATGACTTGCAGGCCTGGGTGGCAATGCTTGCTGAGCTGCTAGAGCCCCTAGATGCCCTGCCCCCATGAGCTGCGGGTGGGTAGAGGGTGGGAGGGTCAGTTGATTGGTTGGCACTGTACTAAATAAAGGCATATATTTTCTATTATACTGAGGAGCTATAAGGTGGTCTCAGCTTTCACACTGAACTGTTCGCTTTATGCTCTGTAACCCCATGGTGTATTCGAATGGAGCACGTTTGGGAGGGCGGGTGGGTCGCGGCAAATGTTAGTTTTTAAACATGCAAAGGATAAAATATGATGATCAACTTGTCCCATTTAAAAAACAAGAATGTATACAAAAAAGAAAAAAACCTTACCATTGGCTGGATAGTCACAACTATACTGTCAATTTTAAGAAGCCATAGTAGGCCTTTCCTCCAGAGTACTAGAAAACCTGGCTTAGACCTTCATCTGCCTTACACAATCTGCCAAAATTTCTTGACTATATTTAGGCCTTCACTGTTTAGGCTAGAAAGTGCAGGCGTTGACAGAAGCCATGAGCATCCTGGACGCAAATCAAGCACGTTCGTGTCCTTCAAACAACCAGTAGTACAGCCACGCTCGATGACTTAAAGTGACAGATGGATGGCGGCGACTCCTTCTGATCAACTTAACTCATCACACACACGCTTGGACTCGCCTGTAGGGCAATCAGGCAGTGCCCGATTGTGTGGTCTGATAGACCAGATAGATCAGTGTCTGATTCGTATTTAGCAGTTTAGCTTTTTTTCCTCCGGATATTACCACAAGCACGGCCTGCAGCAAGCTAAAATCCATGCAGGGTCCCATACCTTGCAAAACACCAAACAGCGCATCTATACAAGTTCAAAACTGGTCTGATTTCCTATATGGTTTGCGGCACTTATGTTGGTGCTCAGGCCTATGTTTTGCACTAGTCTGACCCTAGCCACCGAAGCACAATTTAAAACACTTTCTCAGTTTTACAAAATACAGCAAGAGCAAAACAGCAGATAGAAGTTTACACAATGGCACAATACATAAGGCTGAAGACAATTTAATGTTAAAGTCACTGGGATAATGGGCGATCAGTAAACCACACTAGCCTCAGTGTATAACCGGGGGAGGGAACTAGAGGCACAGGGTGCTAGGAGCTAGCCAGCCTCCAACACAATGTTAAACAGAAATGGGGCTGCTCCTAGGAAGGTGACCTACAGGTGCTTAGAAGTGAGCAGTCAGTGGACATCTCACAAAAATTGAAGGACTGGCCTCACACACCACCTGGTGTCATGCTTCATCATTGGCTGTCCTCGCCCTCTAAAAACGTGGTTGGATAGAGGGCGGGCATACACCTGATGACAGGGATGCACTTCTAAACTAAGTGGGGGCCCGCGAGTGGTGAAAGATTTAAAAACTATTACAGTTTAAAAAAAAAAAATTAATAAACCATGCAACTGTATGGTTGCAACTGTATGGTATTAAAAGAAGTCTACGGTGACCTGGGGAATTAATGATCCCCTCACCGCGTATGGTCAACATGTTTCTACCTTGTGTCCCCTCAGAGTACGCGGCATTCATCAGGACAGGTCTTACAGTGGGCTCAGTCTTTATAAACTAATAATAAAGAATAACCACTTAGTGGGGTGTCAATTATCACTCCACACTATAATGGGACTCCAAGTTTAGCCTGTAGGAAAAGAAAAAAAAAAAAAAAAAGACACAAACATGATATGTAGGTGTCACTAAGAAACCATCCAGTACCACACTGCTTAGCGTGCGTGGTTCAAAAGTGCATGACACGTGTCACTCATACGTGCGTGCACTCTAAACAACTAAGGAATTTTCTCAGATCTTACCCAAGATTCCTAAACTACTTTCTCAATGGGAGGGGTGGGGGTGGGGGGGGGTGGGGGGAGGCCTCTAGTCACACTCTAAAAGAGTAGGGAGACAAAATCAAAGTGTTTGTCAGATTTAAATTTATGCAAGTGTTTTTAAACAAAAAGGAATGCTCTCCTTGGGTATGTTAAGGCACTTCCCACACAATCATTCATACCCACAGAAAGTAGTTATCAAAACAAGTTTTTAGAGGGCGAGGAGGGCCAATGATGAAGCATGACACCAGGTGGTGTGTGAGGCCAGTCCCTCACTTTGTGACATGTCCACATTGACTGTTCACTTCTAAGCACATGTAGGTCACCTTACTAGGAGCAGCCACATTTGTGTTTAACATAATGGGCGATCAAACAGCCCCACAAGTAGAAACGGACCTCTCCCCACCAAGGGGTCATAAGCCACAACTGCTGCTCAGTCATTGGGGATCCCCATCAGGATATCACCCCTTCGGTCATCCGTGCAATCACTGTCCGATGCAGTCTCCTCCGAATCAGGATCTAGAAAATGTCAACCAGGACCCTCCAGTCAGCTAGTACGTCATTTAACTTCTTGTCCTGCCTATTGAGCTTTATATGACTCCTCCGTTAAAGCCCACTCCAATGCATCTTTATGCCACATTGGAACCTCTGGTGCCCTCTGTCCCATCCAGGTGATAGCGACCCTCCGTTGTGCTAAGACCAGTACAAACTAAGAATTTTCAGTGCAGATTTCTGCCTTTTGGCCGCCTTATGTTACCAAGAAGGCAGCATTGAGGGGATAGCGTTATGTTCAAGTGTGTGGTCCTAGTGCTGTTGTCTACCACCAGTTTACAGGATTCCTGCACCAATCGGCACTGCCAGGCTAAGTGCAAGAAGCCTGCTCTACTCTTGCCACTTCGTGGGCAACTATCTGGTTGTGTTGGGGTCATTCGGTGTATGTCCCTGGGGTAGGGTTAAGTCCTATGAAGAAAGTTGCAATGTACCAATTTAAAGTGGGCATTACAAGAGACAGTGTGGGTCAATTCGCTAACCTGTGTCCATTCCCTGCTGTCCAATGGGGTATCTAGAGCCAGGTCCCAGGCTACACAAGCCTGCGGAGGTGACCCCCCTCCCACCCGCATAGCCTTGTACAGCAGCGCAATCAAGGGACGACCTGTACCACAGCTAAGGAGAATCCCAAACATCAATGAAGGAATAGATGCTACAGGGTATGTAGGCCAAACCACCCTATTTCAGCCAGGCCTGCATGATGCAAAAATTGGCCAAGAACAGCGGTGGCAGCAGGCAGCCCGCCAAGTCCCATCGCCCAATATCCACGCCTTCAAACAGTAACCACCCACCCGCACTCTTGCGCTTGGTTTAGTATAGAGGAGCCGGATCCACCTGCAGAACCGCTGGCCGAAACTCATGCCGCACAGCATGTGGAGCAAGTATCCCCCCCAGTCCACTGTTGAACACTTTTTCCAAATCGACCACCACAAGAGCCAGCTCGTCTAGATTTTAAACGTCGTGAAGGACATGCACCAGACACCGAAGATTCATGCCATAACTACCTTGGGATGAAAATACATTGGTCCTCTTGCACGAGATTGGTCATATGGGCATTAGTCGGTTTGTCAGTTTGAGCACCTGCACGACGGGATTGAACATGGTTAGTGGCATATACGCAGCTGGGTTATCTGCCTCACCCCCTGGTTTGGGGATTATGCAGGTCTCTCCCTCCTGCATAGTTTGGGGGCAGTACTCCAGCATCCCAGGCCTCCATAAATACCTCTAGGAGCTCGTGTTAGCATGGCTAAAAATGCTTTGTGGAAAGCAGTCGCTGCCGGGCATCCTAGACCAATAGCATGCTAAGGGCAGACTTAAGCACCTCCAGGTCTGTTTATCTACATCCTCGGAGAAGTCTAAACAGACTGTTTAATCCAACGCTGGAGGCACCCTCCCGCAATTCCCCCCCTATGTTGGCTAAGTCCCTGAAAATACTGAAAACATTGGAATCAGGCTCTCCATCTGACCCCTGCCCCTCAAAAACACTAACATCCATTGCTGAGGTGATCAATCCAGCCGTCAACCGGGTTCTTAGCCTCCTTATCGGAGGGTTTAGTGCCTGACAGCTGGAAACCTGGGAAAATCCTACCGCTTTTAAAGAAACCCTCAGCCGACCCCTCTGTAGCTAGCAACTACAGGCCAATTTCGTTGCTGCCTTTTTTCTCCAAGGCTTTGGAGAAATATGTAAATAGGGTCTTTGCGGATTTTGTTGAGGCCAATAACGTACTACATCCTAGCCAGTCAGGGTTCAGAGCCAACTACAGTACGGAAACTGCGCTACTGGAAGTTTGAGTCCATCAAGACTACCCTCGATAGTGGAGGTAAGGCCGTACTAATTTTATTGGACCTCTCCGTGGCCTTCGACACCGTGCCCCCATGCTCTTTTGCACAGACTTCAGGGCTGTGGCATTGGTGGCACAGTTCTTCGATGGTTCACTTCCTACCTGGAAAGCCGCCAGCAAACGGTCTGGTCCACCCCTTTTTCAGCCCCTATTTTCCCACAGGGATCTATCCTGAGCCCTACCATGTTCAATGTGCTTATGGCACCCATGGTGCTTTTGGCAGAACAATACGGTGCTAAAGTAATATATCTAACGCCGATGATACACAGCTATTCACCTGCGAAAAGGATATGCCCCTGAATGGGACCATGATAAATATCTGCCTGCCTAAGGTGTTCACCTGGTTTAAACAGAACCAATTGTTATGCAATTCCGAGAAGTCAGACAATTGTTTTGGGTCACAACCTGGGTGAGGAATGGTGCGATTGGTGGCCACAGCATATGTCTCCCCCTGCTAATTTAGTTACCACCGTTAAAAACCTTGGGGTGAAATTGGACAGACATGTCTATGAAGTCCCAAGCAGTGACTGGCACATGTTTTGGCCTACTAAAAGTGTTAAGGAATTTCCTTCTACTTCTCCCAGTTCCTCATAGGAAAACAGTGGTCCAAGCTTTGTCTCCTGCCTAGATTATGTGAATGTCCTGTATCTAGGCCTCCCTGACTATCTTCTTGGTCGATTACAGGTGGTGGAAAATGCCATGGCAAGAGCCATACTTGTGGTCGGCTTCAGGACCCATGACCCGGCATTTGAAGTCCCTACACTGGCTTCCAGTGCGTAAGAAGCACACATTTTAAAGCCCTGATATTGTCCTATAAGGCCTTCAACACGGGGGGCCTCTTATTTGAGGTACAGAATACAGCAGTATGCTCCTTCTAGAAATCGGAGGTCATCCTCCCAGCAGCACTCGACTGTTCCTAGGTTCTCGTCCCCGTCAGGGTGGACGTTCCTTTCAGGTGGTAGCCTCTCGACTCTGGAACAGCCTACCTATATCTTTACGCCAGGTTCAAGATCTTCTCAGCATCAGACGTGGTTTAAAAACCTGGCTTTTTTCACAATAAGCAGCAGATGTGTGCCAGTCTTGTTCTGTCACTGGTTTCTTTCTCTCCGGGCTGGGACACTCCTGGGAGTAGCCGTGCGCTTTAAAAGTGCCCATTAACATATCTAACGCCTCAAAGCACAATTACATTAACTCAACAGTTTACGTAGTGGGTCGCGACACTGCTCGTCATACTAGCAAATAGCCCCAAAGAATTCTGGATAATGTAGTGGCAGCGGTGAGTACGCCTTTGCCACGAGTATGTGAAATAATGCCATCCCTGGACACGTGTTTCGAGGTAATTGCCTCTCGTCAGCAGGGAGCAGGTAGGTATGCGGGGTGCCAAGTAGACTGCCAAAATATATAGGTAAAGTACCTTTCAAGGCGCGCAGGTGCAGACACCAGGCTCGTCAGCCCAAAGTCGCTCGAAAGAGCTTTAAATAGTTTACGTAGTGGGTCGCGACACTGCTCGTCATACTAGCAAATAGCCCCAAAGAATTCTGGATAATGTAGTGGCAGCGGTGAGTACGCCTTTGCCACGAGTATGTGAAATAATGCCATCCCTGGACACGTGTTTCGAGGTAATTGCCTCTCGTCAGCAGGGAGCAGGTAGGTATGCGGGGTGCCAAGTAGACTGCCAAAATATATAGGTAAAGTACCTTTCAAGGCGCGCAGGTGCAGACACCAGGCTCGTCAGCCCAAAGTCGCTCGAAAGAGCTTTAAATAGTTTACGTAGTGGGTCGCGACACTGCTCGTCATACTAGCAAATAGCCCCAAAGAATTCTGGATAATGTAGTGGCAGCGGTGAGTACGCCTTTGCCACGAGTATGTGAAATAATGCCATCCCTGGACACGTGTTTCGAGGTAATTGCCTCTCGTCAGCAGGGAGCAGGTAGGTATGCGGGGTGCCAAGTAGACTGCCAAAATATATAGGTAAAGTACCTTTCAAGGCGCGCAGGTGCAGACACCAGGCTCGTCAGCCCAAAGTCGCTCGAAAGAGCTTTAAATAGTTTACGTAGTGGGTCGCGACACTGCTCGTCATACTAGCAAATAGCCCCAAAGAATTCTGGATAATGTAGTGGCAGCGGTGAGTACGCCTTTGCCACGAGTATGTGAAATAATGCCATCCCTGGACACGTGTTTCGAGGTAATTGCCTCTCGTCAGCAGGGAGCAGGTAGGTATGCGGGGTGCCAAGTAGACTGCCAAAATATATAGGTAAAGTACCTTTCAAGGCGCGCAGGTGCAGACACCAGGCTCGTCAGCCCAAAGTCGCTCGAAAGAGCTTTAAATAGTTTACGTAGTGGGTCGCGACACTGCTCGTCATACTAGCAAATAGCCCCAAAGAATTCTGGATAATGTAGTGGCAGCGGTGAGTACGCCTTTGCCACGAGTATGTGAAATAATGCCATCCCTGGACACGTGTTTCGAGGTAATTGCCTCTCGTCAGCAGGGAGCAGGTAGGTATGCGGGGTGCCAAGTAGACTGCCAAAATATATAGGTAAAGTACCTTTCAAGGCGCGCAGGTGCAGACACCAGGCTCGTCAGCCCAAAGTCGCTCGAAAGAGCTTTAAATAGTTTACGTAGTGGGTCGCGACACTGCTCGTCATACTAGCAAATAGCCCCAAAGAATTCTGGATAATGTAGTGGCAGCGGTGAGTACGCCTTTGCCACGAGTATGTGAAATAATGCCATCCCTGGACACGTGTTTCGAGGTAATTGCCTCTCGTCAGCAGGGAGCAGGTAGGTATGCGGGGTGCCAAGTAGACTGCCAAAATATATAGGTAAAGTACCTTTCAAGGCGCGCAGGTGCCTTGGAAGGTATTTTACCTATATATATGGCAGTCATCGGCATTATATTTCTATATACTCGTGGCGTAGGCGTACTCACCGTAGCCACTACACTATCCAGAATCCTTTGGGGTTATTTGCAGCATGACGAGCAGTGTCGCGACCCATTACGTAAATTACTAATAGCTCATTCGAGCGACTTTGGCTGACGAGCCCGGTGTCTGCACCTGCGCGCCTTGGAAGGTATTTTACCTATATATATGGCAGTCATCGGCACCCCGCATACCTACCTGCTCCCTGCTGACGAGAGGCAATTACCTCGAAACACGTGTCCAGGGATGGCATTATATTTCTATATACTCGTGGCGTAGGCGTACTCACCGTAGCCACTACACTATCCAGAATCCTTTGGGGTTATTTGCAGCATGACGAGCAGTGTCGCGACCCATTACGTAAATTACTAATAGCTCATTCGAGCGACTTTGGCTGACGAGCCCGGTGTCTGCACCTGCGCGCCTTGGAAGGTATTTTACCTATATATATGGCAGTCATCGGCACCCCGCATACCTACCTGCTCCCTGCTGACGAGAGGCAATTACCTCGAAACACGTGTCCAGGGATGGCATTATATTTCTATATACTCGTGGCGTAGGCGTACTCACCGTAGCCACTACACTATCCAGAATCCTTTGGGGTTATTTGCAGCATGACGAGCAGTGTCGCGACCCATTACGTAAATTACATTAACTCAACACCGGTCTATAAATTGCTGATGCTTAAGTTAACGAACAAAAAATTTAAATTAAACTGAGCCTTTATTACAGGTCTCTGTGGAAATTGGCCTTCCTCGAACATTTGTGCCCAAGATAACTTGTTTTTGCTCCTCAATTTGTAAAACTGCACATCAAGATCTAAGCTGGTCGCCTGTTGCATTTTGTTGGTTTAGTAAAACCGCACCATGGAGCCTCTCAAGCTATGCTCTACATATTTTTTTGTTTTAAAACAAAAGAAACCCGATTACAAACTTAAAAAGTTTTGAAAGCCATTGTTGTAAGAGCATCCAACCAAAGTGATTGCCAGAAAAAAAAAAAAAAGTGCCCTACGTGCACCATATCCCAATGTCACTCATTTGTTCTTTTACTTCTTTCTTTGATCATTTTTTCTATCTTTCTTTCATTGGAACTTTCATATCCAAGAATATATGAAAAAGTAGTTTACAACTTTACAACCTTAGTTTCTTATTCATTGTTTCCATCATTCGCTCTTCATCCTCTCCTTTTATTCAATGTTTCTCCATTCCCCATCCATCTTCCCTCAATTATCTTTTATCTGTACTTACCCTTTCATCCTCCTTTCCCTCATTTCCTGCTGCTCATTTTCTTTTCCATGCATTCTTCCCTCACACCCATCTCTGCGTCCATCCTTCAATCATTCTCCCCCACCCATCATACACACTTTTTTCATCGCAGTACCCCTGCGTGTCAGTAGGTGGCGTCGGTCGACTGCTTTCGTCGTGATTGCCAGGATGTCGTCCCGATATTTTAGACACTAACCTCGTGCGCTGTCAGTTCTTTACACAACATTTCACACCAGAAGCACAGACCCATGCAAGACACTGACCACTGATGTGCAAAACGAGGGCCCTGAAAGGGAGTCCCTTACCCTAGAAGTAAGTTCACAGAACGGGGAGGGTTGGTTGGGGCGGTACAGAATCTATAATTTGTGTTACAGATATCGGTACCGAAGGTAAGTAACTTGTTCATCTGACAGACCTAGTTATAGATTACTTAGAATAGATACCCCAGGAATACCAACCCTGTAGGGGCGAACCTAATGGCGAATTTCGCTGCATCTCTGCCCTCAGCAAATGCACAGGAGAGTGTGGCCCGAGCCTCCTTCGGACACTGGTGGCACCTGCAAAACTGTGTTTTGGGGAATAGCGCCCCTAAACACATCCGGTGTTCACCAACCGCAGTCCCAAGCTGGCGGAAGAAAACGTCTTGTTCCAAAGATGATCCAGCAGTAGGGAATGCACCCTTGGAAGTAGAGGCTTGGACCACCAAGCTCTCAGGGGTAGTGTGTTTGGAGAATAAAAGTGGGTCGCCGGGGGGGGGGGGGGGGGGGGGGGGGGGGGGCAGTGGCGTCTGGTAATTATCCTATCCACATGAGCCCCTGTGCCGGGCTTGGACCAGGTGCCCAGAAGGATGGCAGCAAGGGATCCGAAGAGGCAGCTGCTGGTTGAAGCACCTCGGTCAGGAGGTTTGTCCTGACCGCCACTGTAGGAAGCTCAAGGTTCAAGGCCTCAGCCGCCCTATGCAACACCACTGCGTATGAGGCTCCATCCTCCGTAGACACAGTAGGGGGAGGAAGCATACCAGGGTGTGGTGAGGTATCCAGGCCACTATCACCTAACTCCTTTCCAGTTCGGTTCAATCAACTGGTCAGCTAAAGGGTCACGACACCCTTCCCAGTACTTCTCGTCCTCTTCTGGCTGCCCCTCAGGGCTAAAAGGAAAGCCAGGTTAGAACAATGGTACAAAGTATCACTCTGCGCCGGATCCAGCGTCGGTCCATGTCCAGGTCAGGGTGGAGGCCGGGGTAGATGCCAGCTGGGGACACAACCAGCATCGGAGGGGGCAGAGGTGGTGTCGTAAGGTTGACAAGAACTGATCCGATCCATCCCAGGGGGCCCTGCGGAGCCGGAGCCACCAAGTTCGATGGCCTAGAACCCCGAGCTGGGTCTGTTAATGGCCCGGCAGTCAGAGCACGACTTTGGGTTGTGGTTGTGCTCCAAACACCAGAGCACATGAGGTGCGGGTCCAAAACAGACAATTTGTGACAGTCACAAGCCTTGAAGCTGGTTCGAGGACAGGACATCCCTACGTGCACCAGGATTCACGCGACTTCAAAAAGTTGATAAGTCAAAAAATAGTCAAAATGTGACTAGAGGTACAGTTCTTGCCGGATCTGCGCTGGCTGGTGCGGAAATAGAAAGAACTGACATCAGCGCGCAAGGGTGGCTTCTAAGTAGATACTGCAACATCATCCCGGCAATCACGATGCAGACTAACGCAGAGTCCACTGATGCCACATACCGACGTGCAGGGGTACCGTTACAAAAAAATTCTCCAGATCGATGCCTGGGGGTAATTCTAAGGTAAGGAATCTATAACTAATAGTCTTTCAGATACAACAATTTCAAGGGTTTATGCAGCTCATACCGTCCCAGTGGGCACTCCTGCTCAATCTGCTAAGGTGGGGTTCATGACGCCACCGATACCATCCACTGGCTGACAGCCTCACACATTGTCACCGACAGGGGCCCTCAATCAGGCTGAGGGAGGCAGGTCAGGGGAGGGGCTTTGAGCCAGGATTAGAAGTGTTCAAGGAGGGCACACGGGAACCCTTAGCCCTTCTTGTTGCATCCTCCTTCTGGCTGTCACAGCTGCTGCCTGCCCTACACACAAGCAGTGACTGCTAAAGGGCAGTCTGGAGGAACAAAGCTCCCTAGCATAAACTTTAGCAGAAGGTACCCTGGTGGGTAGAGGGACCCCCCTCCCCCGCACCCCCCCATGGGGGCTGATGGGATGCAGCAGACCCCAGGCGGAAGCCTATGAAGGGGGCAGCTATCCAGGTCCATGCTATTCTTACCTTCGCTGTAATCAGATTCCTTTTGCAGCGGATTGTATAATGGTGGTGCACATCTTGACACATGCAAGTAGCATCATCATGTTCCACTATTACAAATGGTTCCGGCTGTATATGGAGCAACGGGAACATTTGTCCTCAAGGCGGGCCACTGTGACCTGCAAACCTGAGCTAGACCAGCTTAAAGTGTTTTACCCCAAC
The DNA here is from genome assembly GCF_964204655.1 of Triturus cristatus. NCBI lineage: Eukaryota > Metazoa > Chordata > Amphibia > Caudata > Salamandridae > Triturus > Triturus cristatus. The sequence continues at coordinate 1,615,004,207 of NC_140590.1, forward strand.
AAGGACTGGATTTGTACAATACCTAACTTTCAAACACTGAAATAGGGGTTTCCGATTAAAGAACTGTATGGTCTTCAAAGTCCTAGGTTACATATATGTCCACTTTCGTAAGACTGCCCAGTTTCTCAAGCTGGGGCAAAAAGAGACCCACAGGAGTCAGAAAGGCTGTAGAGCCGTACAGGTGTTTATTTACGTGGTAAATGGGAGGTAGTGGCTGCAGCGCATGGGGCATCCTTCCACTATAAATTTGACATTTTTATTTTTTCCACCTGCTCCTTCCAAGTGTGTTAATTCATACTCTAACAGATCCAATTAGCAGGTGACAGGCGTAAAAAACAAAAAGCATCCTTAAGCACCTGAAACACTGCCCATGACGTTTTTAGGTTTCACCTGCACAGCGCTTGAGAAATCTATTGTTTTTTATATAAACTTAAAAAGGGACTTGCATCCCACTTCTGGCTACTCATTGGCTCCTGTGCATGCCATTTACCTTTCCTCCATTTCTATTGGCTGTAGCATATTTTCCTGCCTTTACCAATGTTTATTCCTCGTCTGCTTCTCTTATCAATTTCCTGCAGCCAAAATAATGTTAACATCCGCCTTGGTGGAACTGTATCTTCATAAAGTTTAGCCTTTTAATCTTGCAGTATATTTATAGAACAATTCATCACCTGGAGAGACTAAGTGATTTGCATAGAATCATGGGATGTTGCGCGGCGCCGCTAAGACTCGAACCTCTGGAGTCAGCAGCTCTGGCTGCTGTGCCACATTCTGTTATCTATCAGGGAGCTCTTTCCTTCTCCCAGAGGATGATTGATGAAAACAGCTCTATATTCATTACATAGGCAAAACAGATGCATTACCAAGGCTCGTTTTATATGCCACAAAATATAGACCCTAATGACCACTGTTTTTAAAGCTTTTGAGAACACTGGAAATCAAGAAAAACCCAGATGGTCAAAGCCAATCTCTCTCGCCTTTTGGTTTTGCCAAAGGTTTCAGCATAGCAAAGAAAACAAGCATTGGCATAGCAAACCGGTCTCTTGTTTGGGACCTTATAAGTGTTAAGCCATGCAGCACACTTACAACTGACAACTCCCCTGGAGTAAAACAAACAGCTCCCTGAAGCAAAGACGGGAACAGGTCGCATGCACCCAGACCATGTCAAAGAAGCGGTAGGAAAATAAGTCTTGTTCCCAAAAAATGTACTTAAAGCAAATGACTACTGGAGTATGACATTTTGACGGTGGATACAGTTTGACAGCCAGCCACAGGCTGTCTGTCCATCCATTTACCCCACTGTCCCTGGATAAGGAGCAGGGCCCAGTCTAGATAGATTTTGCCGTTAGGAGTGCAACTTATGTCCAGGAATAAACTGGAGCATGTAAATCAGTGGCGAGCGGTAAGGTACGGGGTGGCAGTTTTGAATAATTTTTTTTAAATCACCTACTTTATCACGCCGCCGACTCTTCATCCCCAAATCTCTCCCAAGTAGTGAGTCTCTTCCGGGGACTGGGAAGTACCCAGGCTCCACCTGAACCAATCAATGCTGCAATGCAGTGTCCCGATTGGTCTAATCGCCATGGTTTGGCGTGCAGCCAGAGAATGGGGGCCTGGGCATTTTCTCCATGCAGGCTGTAATGCAGCCTGCATGGAGAACAAACAAAGTGCGCATGAATGTTTGGGCAGACCGAGAGGGCCGCTCAAACATGTATGTGTACCTTACAGAGTGCACAACCACTCCACACAGTCAGGGGAGCCAAGCCCAGCCCTAGCCTGACTATACAAAAAAATGATATAACTTATTCTAATTTTTTCATTTACACTGCTCTGAGCAGTGGGGCGACACTCCTCCGCCTTAGCAGAGGAGCCGTCACTGGTAAATCATAGCAACCCCCGGATAAATCGGGACTCTTGTCCCAAGCTTTGCCAACTAAGTTGTTTATGGTCAGTCTTTAAATATGGCTTATTGTGAAACCAGCAGGAACCTTTCTATCAGAAACTTTTGTTACTGAAATGGTGTGTATTTATCAACTCACAGGTTCGTCAGAGTAAATACCCTGGTGGTGTGTAAAGTATTATATGTATTAATAAATCAACGAACCTGTGTTCACACTATGAAACTTCCCTGGCACAAAAGCTGCGGCTGGCTCTTCTCAGGTTAGCCCACATTGACACCACCACAGCAGGAACCAGAGTATCGACAACTGTTAACAGAGGCAACCCTGGCTGCCACCACGTGAGGGGCGACAACAGCAACAGTTGCTAGCAAATGAGGGACAACAGCAGTGACCAATGAGCTACTATTGCAAGGAAAACAAAAGTAGGGACCACTGTAGCAACAACCACCACCAAAGCAGTATCCGCTGCAAGTTCAGCAGGCAACAAAATAGTGACCACAGCATCAATGAGACCACAAATGTCACCATATTAGGGAACAGATCAACACCACCAGCATGAACCAACAATGGGATCACACCATCAACTAAAACTGCTGCCAAAGCTGCAACAATTATAGTGACAATAAAGGTCAGTCACAACATCAGCAACCACATGTTACACAGCAGGAAAAAAACTGTAGGAACCCAGCAGTGACCACAGCTTGCCACCATGAAGGGGCAAACAGCACAGGGAGTGTCAACATTTAGTGTAATAACAGACAGATACAAACTGTTGTAACAGCAGGGGCTACAGCCGAGACCACTTCTGCACCAACTGCACCCACTGAGAAAAAACTAAAGTTATGAGCAGATTGCTTGAAATAATCTCAGCCACTGGTAATTCTCCTGAGTCACATTCCGGTCCATTACTTTGCATCACTGTGCCAGTACATACAAGGCCCAACCATACACAAATCAATGTACTTTCTGCTCAAACAGCTGCTGTCAAGCCCAAGGTGCACACCCTGTTCCCTTCGACAGACTAGTTTTAGTCTTGTTTTGGCCTTTTGATGTGTAGCGTCAGCCCTACAGATGTGAGCACTTGACCCACCTATGGGCATACCAGCAGTCGGTGCTAGCACGAGTGAAAGGCCTATGGCCTAACAGTTTATTGCTGTGGGAGCAAATATATTTTTGCTTTTGGTCCAGGTGGCATTTACAGATTTATACTCAAGTGAAGTGGCCTCCAAACCAAAGACTGATTGGTAGAAATAAAAACGCAAGGGAATAGGAGTGGGATATTTAACAAACATGAAAATCCCAGGATGCCTGGACTGTGCTGGTCAGAGACTTAGATGGATGGCTTGAAATGTGGCTTCTTCCGGACTTCCCGATTGGTTTAAGTTTGCATGTTATAGCTGTGAAGGTATAAAAGCGACCAGAGGGTTGAGGCAAGAACAGTCCGCACCTGTCAATACAATATATGGGAAGTAAATACTGGTGCAGGAAACCAAGGAGTACACCCCTCTACTCCATGTTTGGAAAAGGCTCCAAACCAACATAAGAAAGTGGTTCCACACTCAATAAAGTTTGTAGAATTCAAATGGAGGACCGTCTTTGTATGCACATCGAAGAACTTCCAATGCAATGTTTTTTTTCCAAACAAGTTCTTTATTGGACTTTCATGTAACAAGTCAGGCAGATAAAATCCAGTAGCAGACGCGTTTTGTCCCAGAGGAACTTCAGGGCTCTACAATGCAACACCGTACATCCAATCCCAAGTTTTCCTTTAGTACGGCTTATTTCCTGGGGTCAGATATAGTGCGTGATAACCGAAAGTCCGTCAGTTCGTCTGCTTTAAAGAGTTTAACCACTTTGTGTCTATAGTTTACGTCTCTAGTTGTGAAGGTGTTTAAATGCTACTCGAGTTCTTTGGCATAGCAAGCTTGGAACCAAATTCTGGGTATAAGCTTTGCACTGAAGTCATTTTCCTGAGAAAAGCACTGGCAATACGAATAATTCTTGCTTTAGAGTGTTAACATATGTAAATGCATGCATGCATATTACAGGCAATGGGAGGGACTCAAAAGGATCTACCGCTCTAAACCTACATTTATGGCCAAAAGTAGCTACATTTGTACCTGCCAGGTATTCACAAAAGAATTCTGGCAGGCGTGAATAGTGCTGTGGAGAAATGTGTATTAAGAGGTCCCAAGCAACGGGTGGGATATGGGCTGTATAAGAACTGGTTAGCATTGAAAGTGTAACCAAACAAAGCTGTACGTCTGCGGACATTCCCAACCTGAAAATGTTTGGGGATTAAATGAAACAGCTGAAGCACCTCCCCTCGAGGGAGGAGGGTAGAACAGATTACCTCAAAACCTAGTTCAGGATAGGGCATTCAGAAAATGAGTTTCTACATTGTGAAGTGTTTTCTCAGGGAGAAAAATTGCATGTGCACATCAGGCTGCATCTGAATATGGTTTAATTGCCCTCTAGGCAACTATGTACCACTAAAAACGAAAGACGTAGAAATATCACGACATTCCATCAGAAGCACACCTGGAATCCTTTGCCTGGCAAAAAAGTGTAAAAGTACATTCAAATGGCAGTGTAAATGTGTGTCTGAGAAAACCGCCTCTATGCCCCCAAAATCTGGCTGTTTTTTTGTTCCCCAACTCTGCATTAAAATTGAGCTGGTTACACCGTGACCATGCACAAAGAGCCAGTGCAGTTTAGGGCATGTATTGGTATATTCATATTGTAAAGCACTTACCTTAAAAAGGGAAAAAGAATCAGCCAGGTCAAATGAGAGTAGGTGTCATTTTACCCATATTTAGGAAAGGCTACATGGCACAATTGTATTGTAACTGCACTTGTATAGAGCTTACTACCCCTGACAAACGTCGAAGCGCTTTTTCGGAGTGTAACACGCTACTCCTGAACCCATAAAGGATTAGTTTGGAATTAGTATAGTGAAATATGAAAGTAATTTGAGGGGTGGATGTATGTACGTGTGTTTAATAAAACCCTCTGTCACATAGACCACAGGTTGAATAAATCTTCAACTTCCCAAAGGTTATGCTCAAGACAGGTTTTGCTGGAGAACAGCAACAAAAAGAGATGACTGGGCTGTTCCTTAGGACAGGAAAGAGGAAAAGATCACTAGGGAAAAAGGGTTAGTGCTCAATGGAGGACAACCCCTGGGTATCCAATTAGTTGGATATAATGGCCTCACACACCCTTGCGAGTGTCATGCTTCATCATCGGCAATGCTCCTCGTCGGGCAGGCGGTGCAATGCCCAACGGGCTCACCTCTAAGAGGGGCTCTTTATCGGAGATCTTTTATCCAACTGCCTATGAGTGAAGTGGGGGTGAGGGGCCAGGACAGAGTAGATAGTGTGGGTGAGGATAAAATGTGGCCTAAGGTACCGGAAAGCAATTTTTATTCTGGTGGTCCTCTGCCACAAATAAAATCAAGGATGGCCGGTACTCAGGGGGACTGCGATTCTTCAGGACCTAGTAAAAAACTACAATCTACAAAACATGACCTAATGATTAGTATCAGTTTAAATACAGCACATAAGTTGTACTACCTGTATGACACTGCTCCTACCTAAAAAGTGAAGATAAAGGAGAACATTACCACAGGTAAGTAACATGTGACCCTGTAGTGACCGTGAACACACTGAAGAAGTGACATACTAGTGCAAATAGTGACTAGTATGTGATTAAAACCAAGTTAAAAAGATGGTAGCATCAGTATCCATTAGAACTACTACACGCACCTATGGAAACGGTGATACTGTTACTCACCTAAGGGTTAGAGTTATAGGGTGTCAACAGTACCCGGTGGAACTGACATCAAGGGAGAAGCCATAACCTTTCAGGCTGGGAAGAAAAGGACAAAAGTGGGATGGTATTGAGAGGTAAACTCAAATGTAGGGCGCATATGTATCCTGCTGCCTCGGTGCAGGCGTTCTGTCTAGGGGTAGAAAGCCAAATGGTGGAAAATTGGCCAAGTAGTATGTGTTTGAGGCACTACACGGCACTACGTGAGAGTAATCTAAATATCCTCTATCCAGCCAGTGGTAACCAGTTGGTAGATAGTGGACTGGGCTGGGTTGGTATCTAACAATGGGGAGACGCTCCCATTGTAGTTGTATTATAAAGATATTGCAAAGATAGCGTCACAGTGAGTACTGGTCAAAAACGGATATTAATTCCTGGTAGCTGTAAAAGCGCACAATGCAAAACTGCTGTTTATTCCTCCCAGGGCCACTATTAGAATAACAGGAAAATAGTTAGAAAATAGTCAGGCAATAGGACCCTGCAGTGCGGTAAAGAGGTTTTAGTCATAAGGGTTGGAAATCTGTTGGTTTAGAAGGCGGTACACTTACTTTCTACTGCTCGTGTCAGGGCCAGTCAAGCCTACCCATCTCACCGGGTCCGGATAGTGGAAAGCCGGTCGTGTTCCTCCTCATTAAATAGCACCCAGGGTGTGTTCCACAGGATCCCAAACAGGAAGTAGAACCCGCCCGTAGATCATGTGGTTTCCCTCGCGAATCGGGCGGCCATGATGGAGTGGAGGGTAGTGTATAAAAATTAGTGAACACATTCAGGGTAATGTCACTAAAATGGCGGTGTCGCTCAGTGATAGGTGGGTAGTGATTAGCCTTATAAAGTGTGGTACGCCAAGGTATGTGTAATGGCCATGATAACTGTTGTACGACCAAGACAGCGGGTATACACTGAACTTAGCATAGTTCGCTGGGTGGATCAGGGATGTTTTGGAAGAGATGTGTTCACAGAGCACTCCACGGTATATCCTCATTCAATCCCTGGCTGTCGGTGGATAAGCGATGTATCCACCTCTGTTCCTTAAGAAAAAGACTGCTTGGATTTGTCTTGGGAGGATTCAAGAACTAACCAGGACAATGAGTCAGCCGTGTGGTTCTGTTCTAGGTAGTGCCTGCACATCTTGGTGTTTGTTTTCTTACAACGGAAGTTGCTTCTATGTTCAGAGATGCGGATTTTCACAGGGCGGGAGGTCATGCCTACGTACTGCAGACCGCATGGGCATCTCAACAAGTAGATACAGTTAGAAGTGTTGCAATTGGTATGGCCACGCAGTTCCCAGCGGAAAGTGTCCGTCAGGGGGATAGTTTTGTATGTGCTGGTGAAGGGGCACACACTGCAGGAGCCGCACTGATAATGCCCACGTACAGGCGGTAATTGCCACAGGGTGGTTTGTTTAGGTGGCTCTGCCTTCCTTGGTCTGGTATGCACCAGAATATCCTTCATATTCCTTGACCTTTTGAAGGCAAATCTGGGCGGTGTAAAACGGAGATTGCCCGTGTTCAGAATTTGCCAGTGTCGTTTGATTATCTTTTTGATTTCGTTGGAAACTGGCGAAAAGGTGGTGACACAAGTAAGAAGATCTGACTCCTGTGTCGTCCGGGTCTTGTATTCAAGTAGGGCCCCCCTATGGTTATTTTTTGCACGTTTGCGTGCCCTAGAAATCTCTCTAGTGGGGTACCCTCTATCCCTCAGGTTTCTGGATAGTAAGGAAGACTCGGTTTTGTAATCTGACAGGTGGGAGCAATTGCGCCTGACCCACAGAAATTGTCCGAAAGGCAGGTTCAGTCTCAAGGCCTTAGGGTGGTGGCTGGTAAAGTAGAGCAAACTGTTGCGGTCTGTTGGTTTGCGATACATAGTTGTATCAATTTTGCCCCCCTCCAGTCTAACGGTGAGATCCAAGAAGGCAATTTTGGATGCAGACGCAGTTATGGTGAAGTGGAGGTATTCGTTCAGCGTGTTTAGCCAGCTGAAGAACTCCTTGTATAGGGTTTCAGTGCCTGTCCAGAGTACCAGGATATCATCAATGAACCTCCTCCATAGTTTGATGTTCAGATGGTAGGGGTTCTCTGGTCCATTGATGTGTCTTTCTTCGAAGTCTGACATGTAGAGGCAAGCTACCGAAAGGGCAAAAGTACTGCCCATAGAAGTGCCCTGGGTCTGGTGGTAGTATTGCCCTTTAAACTCAAAGTAGTTCTCCGTAAGGGCAAGGGTAGCACATTCCATAATAAAGGAAGGCGGCGTGGGGGAGCTCCATTCTTCTGCACTGAGGATTCTCTCGATCACTCCTAGTGTGGCCCTCTGGGGGATGTTAGTATAGAGGGCCTCCACGTCTAGGGTGATGAGAAAATCGATCTGGATATCCTCCTGTAGATTATCCAAGAGGCGTAGGACATCAGTGGTGTCCTGAACATATGAAGGTATTCGTTTGACCAGAGACTGTAGAAAGTGGTCACAGAACTTTGATAAAGGCTCTAAGACAGTCGATGCCTGATACAATAGGGCGTCCTGGTACAGGGGTGGTCCCCTTATGTATTTTCGGAAGGATGTAAAAATAGGGGACCTTGGGTTCTTTTTTTGATAGAAAGTCAGCCTCCTTCTTGGAGATCCACTCATGACATTCAGCAGTCTCGACCAGCCCAGTGATAGCTGTTTTCAGACGTTCAGTGGGGTTGGAAGGGATGGGGGTGTAGTATCGCCTATCCCCTAGTTGTCTAAGACATTCAGTGTCATAGTCAGTGGTATTCATTAGAACTGTCGCCCCGCCTTTATCTGCCTGCTTAATGGTGATGGTCTGATCGTTGGCTAAGGAATCTAGCATCTGTCTCTCAGAATTAGAGAGGTTGTGATGTTTCTTGCCTGGTCTCATGGACCCAATGTCTGAGCACAGCCTGCTCATACGTTAGAATTTCATTGGGGACCATCCCGCTATGAGGGGTGAAGTTCGAAGGGTTGTGGAGACCCGAGTCAGTTGAGGTCTCTTGTGGTTTACCATCAAAGAAGGCTCTCAACCTGATCTTACGAAAAAAGTTTTGGATTTCACAGCTCTGTTGGAAATTGTCAATCTTGGGTGGGGGGACGAACCCAAGTCCCTTTTGAAGCACTTTGTTGTGCCCTGCATAGAGACACTGGTAGCCTTGTGAGTAGTTTCAAGTCTTCTTTATTAGATCCACGTCAGGATATTAACACTATTAGTCCAGCCAGCTCTAGATGGGTACAAGTCATGTACCAGCCATACACCAGCCCCACCAGGAGCAGCCTGCCTAGCTGCTCAGCCCATCTCCAACTGTCATCCACACATCCACTCAGGCACCCAGGCATTCCACGCATCACAGTCACACCAACATTCCATTACCATCTCTCACTCTGGCTGAGCAGCTAGGAGGACCTAGGCTGATTACACATACATGCAATACTTAGGATATAACATTATCCCTTTCCTTTACAAACAAAACAACAATAGCAAATAAAGGAAAAGCTGTACACACGTAAGCAATAAAATTCATAACTCCGTGATGCAACATAAAGCAAAACATCTCAGAAAAATGAACAATACAAATTCAGCAAAAATGCAACATCAATATTCATGTGCAACAGTATCCTCCATCCACCCCCATAAAAATTGTAAAATCATTAAGAAGCGTAGTGTTGAGAAACAAGTACAAGTAATAATATAATGACACAAGCTGTAAAACACTGTACTGTAAAAATCAAAGGTAAAATACCCCGCAACACCTATCCCAAATACAAGACCCATAACACTGTGTGAGGGGCTAGCACCCCAAAACACACACCCTAGTTGTACTTTTGTACTGCGCGCAACTGAAAAATGGGATTTAAACCCATACCCAACCCTGTGAAAGAGTTATACATAACGATTTTATATGGGCACTACACCAAAACCCAAACCTGCTGACGAGGTTACTAACTGGGACTCGAACCCATCCCCATCCCTGAAGTAAGGATGTACTATGGCCAAAAATAATCAAATGTGAAGGGACTGTTACCCAGACCCATCCCTAGTTTGAGGGAACACTGTGAAGACCACCCGCTAGAACAAATGGACGACCCATCCTATGAGAGAAAAACTGTGGCATCACTACTGAACTGTGCCCCACGCTGGTGAGCGATCTCTCACCTAAGTTGTGATGGGTCATGACACCCCCCTAAGTAAGGGAATCAAAAGCACAAGAACCAAAACACTGGAGTTATTTATTGTCAAAAACACAAGAGCTATAGCAGGAACCTGCACTTTCCTTTAGACATTTATAAACAATTCCTAGTCGAATAATCACTACCCCAGAGCGACACAAATGTGCGATGTCACACAATTCATCGCTGCACTGTGAAAACACCAGTACAACGAACGCCACCTGAAACCAAAACTGGTATAGCAGGAAGAACAAAATATAGAGATTGCACAAAATTGAATGCCATGTGTACAAACACATTACCGATCTATAACTACAGTTCTTGACAGCACTACATGTACAATCCATGGCACATAAGAGTCACTGGGAACCGCAGTACCCATAGCTTGATAGATTCAAAATGGAAACGTGAGCAAACGTGCAACTTCACCCAAATGAGCCAAATCAAAAACATTACCCATTGTCCAGGGGAAATAGGTGGTCTCCAGAATACACACATCAGAGAAATCCATCAGTGAAACGTGAGGTGGAGAAAAGATGACGGAGTCCAAAAGAAAATAAAGCAACTCCGACATACATGAAACGGAGTAAAAAGCCTAAAAGGGGTAACTCGTGGAAGACTCCTGAACTCATTCAGCCGTATATTCCAGCATAATCAAATCCAAATTAGATTTGAGCAGACGAACTCCGTTTTCTCCCAGCCTCCATATTCAACATCAATAAAACTTTATTTCTGAATCCAGAAACAACGTGGATGGCAAAGCGCAAAAAATCGACCGCAGCCACCAAACACAAAATGGCGGCACGTCTGCTCCGTCGCTGCAGAGTGGCTCACGGTGCGTACATGCACCACAGGATCCTTTAAGTCGAGAAGCAGCGCCTGATCCAAAGCAGCTCTGCACGTCAGAATGCAGATGACGCAGGACACATCGCAGCAGGAGAGACCACACGCAACCCAAGGTAGGCACGCGAGTTGCTTGGCTCGTGCCGGGTTTTCAAAGATACAAGTCAGTTAAACAGCTAATGATGTGAGGAGGCCTCAAAGGCAAGAGAAAAAACAAAGACGGGAAAGGCCTCACCGTCAATGTCTTGCTCTTGACACTGCAGACTAAACTTGGCAAATTACACGCCGTGTAGGCAAATCTCCAAGAACACCTCCCAAAAAAAAATCTCCAGTGCAAACTGTAAAACTGTTCTTGATCACGCCTGGACCATATATAAGTGTCCATGTATCCCACCACAGAGGAAACCAGATCCGTTACGCTCCTACACAGAGATGTAACATAACACCTCACTTCTTGTGCGTAACATAACTCCTCTCTTCTTGTGCCCACGTGTAGAAGTTGGGAAACACTGCGTAGACTGCTAGATGATCACATCTGTCCCAACGCTGAGATTTCACAGGGCCGTTTGTGTAACAGACCTGTAGTGAAGTTCATAACTTCCCAGGCAGACGACTTCCAAAGCACAAATAACATAGGGCCAACTCTGTCACTGCGCTTGCTGATTTCATAAGTGCAAGTAGTATTACTCAGATGTCAGATGTAGAGCTTTCCATGCGTAATGAAGACACCAAACTTGGCATAACCACATCGCTCCTGTGTGGTACATGTGAATACATTCACAGAGTTAGTCTTAAACTCGCCTTTGTATAGCCACAATCCTTTTACGCGATATCCAATCAGCACCTACTTAAGGATGTGGTAGGGTGAAAGGTATTTCAGACACACCCTAACATTTAGACCATAACTGTGGTCAAATCCATGGAGCACGATCAGGCTGGACACACACGGTTGTTGGGGCCATCCGATGACAGGACACTGGTGGGGCTGGCTTGCCTGTTGCTCCAACCAAGACGCTCTTTTCCTTTTTATGGTTAATTTCTTCCATCAAGGTTCTCATGTTTCATTTGATCTCGTGGTTACTGTAGTCTTGGTTTCTCCTTGTTTCTGTTACATCCTTGAAGACGCTTGAGTCCTGGTCCGCTCGTCGCCAAATAAATGTTGTGCCCTGCATAGAGACACTGGTAGCCTTGTGAGTAGTTTCAAGTCTTCTTTATTAGATCCACGTCAGGATATTAACACTATTAGTCCAGCCAGCTCTAGATGGGTACAAGTCATGTACCAGCCATACACCAGCCCCACCAGGAGCAGCCTGCCTAGCTGCTCAGCCCATCTCCAACTGTCATCCACACATCCACTCAGGCACCCAGGCATTCCACGCATCACAGTCACACCAACATTCCATTACCATCTCTCACTCTGGCTGAGCAGCTAGGAGGACCTAGGCTGATTACACATACATGCAATACTTAGGATATAACACACTTCTTCGCCTGCAGTAAGTTGGCGTGAAGAGAGATTCACTACTAAGCTTATTTTTGTGCTGTCTTGCTCCGGGTGTCCATCCCTTGACCCCGAGTGTCCTCCCATTGCACCCTCTTGTCTGGCCAGTTTCCTCGCTTGCGCCCGCGCCCTCTGCCCCAGCCTTTGTCTAAAAAAGGATGCTGGTTAGTGCCATGGGGGGCAAATTGAGGTGGATATTGGGGTGCATACGGTGGCATAGGGGGTGGAAAATGGGGGTATTGCCAAAACGGTGGGCCCTGGAGCGGAGGGTGTGGATAAAATGATTGTCCACGTCTCCCACCTCTTACCCCTCCGGGGTTGTGATTGCCAATCGTCACCGCTCGAGTTGCTGTCACTATTTGATCCTCTCCTGGAGGAATTGGCACTGGAGTCTGAAAGGTATCCCGTCCCAGGGGGGACGTAGTCGTCTTTGAGATACGGATATACCTTTTCTTTAGAGAAACGCTGGATATCTTTCTGTAACTTAGTTACCTTCTGTTTCATCAGAAATTCTTTATGTTCAGATATTTCTTTGTTCAATTCAGCCAGCTTGGTTTTAAAGCCTAGATTCTGCCCGGCACTCTTTAGTGCACTTTCCGCGGCCTGAATCTTGGTGAGCAGCTCATCCGCTAATCGTTTTGCTGTATTGACCAGTAAAATAAGGAGGTCGTGTGTACACTTCCATGAGATTAGTGACCATTCGATCTTAAAATGGCCATCCTCCCAGAATATCCTGGGGAAGTTCTTAACGATAAGGCCATTTGGTGCTATTTTAGCCTTAAAATACTCAGCCATGAGTGCTCCATGTAGGGTAATTCTAACCCACTCTCTCTTCATATCGGAGAGTGATTTCCAATCCGCTGAGTTACTCCCAGTGGCTGTTTCTGTATCGATGCCAAGAATGGATGGTAGTCTATGGATAGCTGCCGCATCGTCACCGAAACTCAGTCCTTGTCCATCCATCTTGTGGTCACTCACTTTGCTGGAGAACAACCTATTAACAAGCACTGGCAAATGCCAGGTCATTCGTAAAACAATGCTTGATGCTTCGAACCAGACAGTTACACTTAACCATGTGAGGGGGAGAAACAGTTTGTGTAAAAAGTGTAAGACAGCTGTCATTGGTATGAGACTGTTACCCTGTGAGCAATACAAGAGCTTTTTGATATCAGTACCAGCGTAACTGCTACTCTGTAAAGAATGAGTTTCTTCTAGTAAAGACTGAGGGTTGTAGAGTGCTGTCAATGTTTCTCAGTCTGTAACCGGTGTGAGAACGTTGCCAGTTGTACAAGACAGCTTGCGTGCGGGTTATCGGCGGTGAGACTGCTCTGCGAGGAGTTGGAGCGATGAAGACTGAATCTTTACCTACTGCTAGTAAATTCAGTATTTTGTGCCCGGAGTAATCGAGACGTGGCGTGTGCGGTATGGGACTCCTGTTCATAGTGTGCAACTGCTATGGTGGGAGAGAGTTTTTGTACATTGGTCCATCCTTCACACAAATTACCAGGGCTTTAAGTGTGATGAAAAAACTGGAGGGTCTCAAAGGGGTGTGACCAATTTAAGCCACGCCCCCAATTACAACACGTAAACTAATAATCTGTTTAGCATAGAGTGCCGCTTAACTTGTATTTTGCGGTTTCTGTCATTGCATCCAGATATAGGCTACAACTAGTAACATCATACCTACAACAAGTCAGGCTTTTTGGCTTTGCCAATGGTTGTAGTTTGCATAAGATAAATAAGCAGCAACTATGGCTTGTATACACTATTGAAAAAGCTTCCACTTAAAGCCCTGGTGACACTGCGACAATGTTGCTGCTCCAGAATTTCAAAAAAAGAATGGATCAGAGAGAAAATAACTCTTTAAAGGATTTCCCTTCCCCTACAACGCTCACCTGGCAGGACGTCATGCCGTAACGTCTCCACTAGTGAGAAGTGAGACGTGTGAGCACACGTACATCGATGTGCCTGCAGTCACTGCACTCCGGAAAAAAATGACCGCCTGTGTCAGGGAACAAAACAGAGCCCGATAGAGACCAGTTCGAGGCCCCCCTTTTAAAAAAATCTGCTGGTGCTCAGCACCAGTGAGACCCGGCCCACTTAAAGCCCTGCAAATTACACCGGAAACAAAGGCACTGCTGATAGAACAAGCCTCACAGTGCTGCACACCGCTTTGTACATGCCCACATTTGAGCGCGGGAAGGCAGGTTTTTTTTTTGTTGTTGAAAAATTCGGGTTAACGGAATTTACTCCATGTGCTTGAATTGGAGTGGGTGTAATTTAGTGAAGAAAATGTAAACTACAACCTTACTTTGAAATCTGGAGTCACTTTAATTAGGTGACTTGACACACCCTGCTGAGAAATGAAACTGCCAAGTATGATAGAAATCCCGAATTAGATCATATATTAACAAGAATCCTCCCTAAATTCAGTTCAATGTCCCTCTGGAAGCATCAAACATGCTGGTACACAAGCTGAGGGAAAGCAAATAAAGTGCATAGGATGTAACAAAAAAAACAGGCAGTTGCCCAGGAGGGTCCGAAACACTAAAGGGCAGGACAAATTAAACCCAACCAAACAAAATCAGGTATTTAAGAAGGGCACTAACACGAGCCAATAGAAAAGATGGGAGGTGCTTCCTGCCCCAATTCAGATACAGCATGCCTCGCAGAGCAGCGCATGCGCTGCTCAGATAGACCTAAAAATAGTTACTGTTGATGCTGAAGACTAGCATCAAAAAAGAGGATGTATATGCATGTATATGTCAAACCAGCATCATGACATGCACGTCATGTGTGTGCCATTTCTTACATTTTCCATTCCAAAAAGGGAAGACGCCAAACTTGGTGCTGTAGGTTAAAATTTATGCATAAATGCACATACAAAATGAAGTTGCCTGGTTCCAAATTGCAACTGCCGGTAACCTCTAAAAAAAATATTTAATATATATATTTTCTTAAAAGCAATGAGGGGTGTTGTAGCAATGAAGGACTGGGTGGGGGAGGAAGTCAATGCTACGGACACAGGAGCTTGTTGAAGAGGAGCGATAGGCATGCAAAAACTGCAAGATCAATCGTGGACGGGGATTATCAAGGAAAGATCATGGTGAATGTGGGGGGGGGGGGAACCAGCACACTAGAGCAAAAGCAAGAACAGATGCCCTCCCGTAGAGTAATAAAAAGTTGCTCCGCTGCTCTGTATACTCAAGTAGTGGAACCACAGGTCATCCAATAGGAACATCGCACAGGAATGCTCCAGACGAGGGAAAACAAAGTTCTTAACTTGATAATTCAACCAACACGTGTTTTGCCTTATGGGGGCCCAGGAGTGTTGGGCTTCTTTAAGGCAAGGTGGTGCTGGAGTGTCATTCTAAGAGTAAGATAGTCAAGTAAATCTGGAATCCCTCATTTAGACCGGATGCTAAATGGTCAGGTAGGAAGAACGCAGCATGATATCAGGTCTGTAGATTTTTCGTACCACTGGTTCAGAAACCAACCATGAGAAGATTACACCGCACCCCGAATTGGATTCTCTCGACTTCAGCAATATTTCATGTTAGCCCTGCAGGAATTCCATGACCGCAAATGATCTTTGACACGCCAAAGGATTATATGACATTTTAGCATAGTCATTTGGGCTTTTAACATTAAAATATATTTATCACTAAGCAGGCACTGCAGTTACCTTCATTTTTTTGTCCAGACTTACCAGGTCATGTTTCCTCATTCGGGCCAGCTCTTGCTTCTCTTGCTCTTCTTTCCGAATACGATCTTCCTCGTCCATCTTCTCCTTTATGGCCTCCAGCTCAGCCATCCGCTTCTCAAATTCCTGTCTCTCCTTTGCACGCTTCTCAGTTGCCAGCTCAAAGTCATCTTGAACTATGGAACCAGAAAGAAGCAGAGCTTAAGCAGCAAGGACATCACATTAAGTAAACCCATTCAAGCAACCAGTCACTGCAAGAGCCCACATGGCCATCTTTCAGCTTGGAAAAGTTCCTACAAGTGAAAGCTATTGCAAGATGAATGGCGTAAGTGATCGTGCAGAAAATCCCAGCATAGGACAGAGATTTTGTGTAGGCTACATAAAGGGAGCATGTGGGGAAAGGAGCAGGAATTAATCACTTCTGCAGGGAGCTCTAGAACATTCCCAAAGCCTCCACTTCCTCAATCCTCCTCCCAAACTGGTAGATCATAGCTGAAGTTTTACCAGACAAAATCCTACTATCCCACTTTGGTACAAAGGGTTCCTGGTGGAGGACTGTGCTGGGGCGAGCTTTGAAGCATGTGACTTTCTTCTGCTGTTTCAGCTCCTCCTCGATCTGCAGACACAAGTTAATTATTAACCTTCCATTCCAACACTTTACAAAGCTTGTGAATCGCCTGTAAAATAGTTTGCAAACCATCCCACTAGGAAAAATATCCCAGAATGTGCACTACAAATCTGAATCACAAAGTGAATAATGACATTAGTCCAAATGCAAGTTGCATGCTACAAGAGGTGGTACCGGCCTTCTGCTTCCATTGCTGAATCTTTTTCGCTCCTCTCTCCTCTATTTGGAGGTTAAAAGGCTCTGGCTGTGTTACAGGTTTCACCTTTTTCTCAGGAAGATAGACTTGGTCAAAGTAAGGCAGCAATGAAGCTTTGAACACTGGAACCTGTAAATACACATTAAGTCTGGAATGTGAAGGGCCGACTACTCCAGTAGTACATCACGCTAACTGTATAGAAGACCCTTCCACCTTCAAACACAGAAGCCCACCCACACACCAGCATTTGTCCTCACCTCCTCTCTCCTTAGATCTTCTAGTTTCTTTGCCGTTCGTGCGATACGCTCTTTATCCCTGGACTCAAAGGAGAACGGTAGCAGCTCGGTCTGCTTCTGCTCTGGAGCTTTTGGCTTAAATGGAGCACCAAAATCTGGCATTGGATTGGCTTTAATGACTGACACTTCCTACAAGAAGAGTAGGTCAGAATTAATCATTTCCACATAGTCTAGATCTGTGAAATGTAGTTCTTAACACCAAATCCTACCTGCTCGTCATGGGGGAACGGACGGACTCTGTACTTCAAAGCAAAGCCTGGTGACTTTGGTACCGTGGGAAGAACACATTTTCTCTCCGGAACGCCCTGTAATGCAATTTACTTTAGTGTGAGGTGAAGATCACAAGAAAGCACTGAAGGACATGTACTCCAACACGCCCTCCTACTGGCACTTACCACCACCCCTTCAAGAATCCTAGTTGGACAAGGCCTTGAATGAAATGTGAACACCTCCTCTGTGTCCACTCCAGTCACTTCCTGCTCTTGGATCCGCTTCTCTAGGTGAAAGTTAAAGCCAACCGGCTTGGTGAGCTCCTTAACACGCTGCTTCTTTGGGAGAATCTGTGGCCCCTCCAGGATCCTACGATCTAATTTCCGGGCCCGAAATTTGTACCTAAATTGAGATCACAACCCGATTAAATAACTGGATTATGTAGTTAAACCAATGTTTGCAGCAAACGTGGATACTAGACAAAATAGTGCAAAAGTGGCTCAAAAATTAACACTAAGGGAATTCGTACACCTTCACCCTCTTGGTTACAGTCTATATTATCAACATACTGTAGCAGTTGCTCCAGCTGCTCGGCCTCCACTTCAGCGGTACTTTTGCAGGTCACTGGGCGGTGGCGCCCCTTTGTCTCCAGACGAGGAGTCTTGGGAGTGGTTACCTTGGGTTTTACCCATTTCACAGGTGATGGTCCTTCAGAGAAAGATCAACACTAATGTCACAATTCAGGATTACAAAATTGTGCTACTCCAACACCCCCCCCCCCCCCCATCAGCCAACTTCTACTATAAAACCACAACCTGGAACCCATTCCAGCATCCGCCATAGCCTAACTACCGCCACTGAACTGTTGAGGCTGCCTGTAACTGACTGTACAAACACAAGCAGAAACAGCTCTTGACATAGCAGGATCCCACTACAGGCAGTCTCCAGTGTCTATCAGCCATTTACCACGGTCACAACAGGCTTTTATTTGATCAAATAGATCTATTGGTTCAACAAAAGTTTTTACCTTTTATCCCTACATCCTGTTAATGGCCTGCTGAACTCCCATCATTTTATTAGTAGATATGGAGGGGTATGAAAAAGGTAAAAAAATAGAAATGTAAAGAAAAAAATGTAGATTCAAATCTTGAAGGAATGCAGATTGAAGGACACCATTTGAATCTAATGTGAGGAGGATTTAGGAGAAGGAAAAAATATGAAAATACCCTATCAGAAAGGCTGAATAGCAAAAACAGCATCCATATTGATGAAAGCTATATCTGGACATCAAGAGGTCTGACAAATCTATTCCTGGTTTAAACCAGTACCAGATCTGTCTCTAAAGTAACATGCATGAATGTTTGGATGCAGGTGCGAGTCCCAAGCAAAGAGAAAGGAGAACAGACTCATGACCAAGGTGTCACATATGTTCAACGCCCTAACCAAAACAATGAGGGATAAAATGGGCAAACTAAAGGTGAACAATGCCAACTATGCACATGATCAGTCATTCTACTCCTAGTTTACACACAAAGCCCTATAGATCCTCACCTGCACCATCAACACTTTGTGAGCCAGTGTTGCAATAATACTCCGTATGCTCATTCAAGTGCTTAAAACATAAAAGCCACAGCCCATTGGTTCATACAGGAGCCACCCCCAGCACATGTTCCTTCAGAAATCTAGCCAGCATTATATTCAGATTGTTTTCTTACAAATAGCCAATTTGTTTTGTGCCCGCTGGGGGGCGGGAATAGGCTTATATCCTTTAAGAGATCACACTCTTAAAAACCCTGGGAGCAGTCTGGCAATATACTCCAAGAACTATAAAGAGTTAGGATAACGACTGCACCATCATTTGGTGTGGAAAGAAACATCTGTCAGGAAACCCTCAAATGGGAAAACTAATCCTGAGTCTTATACAGTTTGAGATCAGAAAAACTGGAAATTCTAACTGTTGCAAAAGGAATTAAGCCATTCCAGACTTTAGCCACAATATATCATGTAAAGTTGACCTGCTTAGGCAGCCATACAACAATATACAGGGCATACTGTTAGGACAGAAAAATCCTCTGCATAGTAATAACCTACCTCTTCCGAGTGCCCAACTGTACGGTTGTCTGCATCCCTAATGCCAATTGTTGTCCTATTCAAACAAGGGTCATTTGGGTGTGCCATGACGTAGGACCATCTCACGGATTTGTGGTTTTGGAGGGGCGCCAAAATGTCTACCCTCAGTGCTGGAAGGCATCTGCCTTCAAAGAGTTAAGTTGCATGAGTGAGGTGGTGGCAACATACTATGCGGTGTATCAGTAGGAGTGAACAGGTCTTTTATCGTTTCAGTGAAGTGAGGCCTACAGGCTTACCCACCATTTTAAACTTATGCTGCGGTGTGCTGAACTCGCCCTTGGCCTACATCAGATAAATGTAAAGCGCAGCTCAGGAGCAGTGAATTGCGCTGGATGTTTGTGTGCCTTGGAAGGGTACATACCAGCACAGCGCAGTGTATGTATGGTTGGTGCATATATGTAGTATGTACAGTACATGAGCTGTAGTGATGTTAAGTGCATCTGCAATGAAAGCATTGGCTGCATGCATGTGTGCTTGCGAGAAGTGTAATACATAAAAGGTGAAACATGGTGTGTGCTGGCAGAGCGTGCATTTGCAAATAGCCCACCCTGGAACAAGACCGATGATACCATACTGAACAGTGCGCGTAGACTGAATGCATGTGTAGTTGTGGTGGCACAATGCTTCGAGGCAACAGTACTGAGAGTGTGTGCACGTACACAGAGTGCAAGTGTGTCTGCAATGGTACATCACATGGGTGTTTTATTCCATTTTGGGAAGTTCAGGCCCCCCCCCCCCCCCTCAACAGATGTGTATTGCTGCATATCTGTGAGCTGGGTGGGACACACTGGAGGGAGTGAGACTCTTTCCGCTTTTAAAAGGTTGCTATTCGATTGAGTGAGATCACAAGGAAGGGGCCTGGACACATCAAGAAGGAGATGGAGCTGATCAAGGAATCAGAGTGGGGCTGGGAGCCCAGGATTGATCTTTTGATGAACATATCACTGTGGCTGACATCCATGTGTGAACTTTAGTTACTCTCATGGCCGGTGTTGGGTCAATATGCTTCAGAGTATTTCCTGCTGTGAAAGCCTTTAAAGAGGAAAGAGAGAGAACAGTGTACACTTCAAAAGATCCAGCAGCCTAAAATAAAACTTCAAATGTGATTTAGGGTCCGAGTCTTTGCTGTCTGGAAATGTACTATATGAAGGAGGTTTAGACCCCAGATCTGCCAGGAACCAGATGGGCTGTGTGATAAGGGGGAAGCTTTGCAAGACTTCTGCCTGTGATCAGGACTGGGGGCCAAGACCTGTTGGGCGAGGAGGGGGGGGGGGGAGGGCACTCTGGGAAACCAAGTCCTCCTACCTGGGTGCCTGGAGCACCAGCGCTTACCTGCTTGCAAAGACCAGTGTGCCCTGTGAGGAAGAAAAGTTCTGGGAGCAAGGTCCAGTGGGGTACCCTACAGAGAACTCCCTGTAGGTGGTGGGATATGGGCACTAACTCAGGTTGTTGCCCGTGTGCAGGATTGATCCTACGACTCCTGTATGCAAGGAGAGGGGCTGCCATGCATCAAGCACTGTGCAGGGAGCATCAATCCTGCGGTGACCCCAGCATGCCAGAGGGGGAGACAGAGGAAGCAGTTGTGACCCACACTCCAGGACTCATGAAAACCTTAGCAGCGACCCAGCATACCAGGAGAGGCTCTGTAGTGTGGGCGATTACACTGGAGGAGTCTTGTGTACGGAGGTACCATGGCTAACCTGTATGCCAGGAGGTGCTGCCAGTACTAAGCTGCCAAAAAGTGAGGGCTGTTGCCCAGGACCAGAGAGGCTGCCACCAGCAGGTCGAGCCCCACGCATCAATATCTGCCCCCATCAATCCAGAGAACCCTTGGAGAATGCCGCAGATGTTGCAACTTTGGCGGGCTCTGGTCAGGAGCTGGGAAACCAACCCACCTTGTGTGGTAAAGACAGACTTGCTGCATCTATGCAGACTGGCAGCACCGCGCGAGACAGCCTGTGCCTGCCTGGTATTGCTGCGTGTACTGTGAACAGCCAGACTTTGCCAAACAGGATCAGAGCCTGCAAGGGTCCAGGAACCCACTGACACGTTGAATGCTTCCGTGCTGCAGGCGTGGATAAGACATGAATCACACATGGGATTCACTACTGAAGGTGCTGAGACTATAGACACTTGAGTAATCTGAGAAGGAGCGTGTTGTAGACTACATAACTTTCTTTTGAGTTCCCAATGCTAACAAAATGAGAGGCTGAAATTGATCACAAAGCAATATCTAATCACCCTGCGTTCTCTTAAAGCACCCAGTAGTGAACAAAATATCCAACTGCATCAATTACACACTGAAAAATGACAACTGTGATACCAGGCATACTATGGGGTGCAGTTAAAAGTCACCGTTATATCAGAGGCCAACAGATTATATTTCATTAGCAAAGCAATTCCACTAAAATTATAGGCTGAACAAGGGTGAAGTTTAAAACACTGTCATACAGAAAATTCATTTGCAACTAGGGGTGGGCAATAAAATCTGTTCTGGCAGTGAAGTTTTGCAAACTCCGTGCTCAGTCAGAAACACTGCGCTCTGGCAAAACTCCACCAACCACTGCGTGGCAGAGTTCTCGTGCCCGGCTCACCAATGTAAGATTGGTGAGACAATCTGCATCCCCTAGAGCAGGGATACTCCTAGTACGGCCCGCGGGCCGCCAGCGGCCCGGCAAGCCTTCCTTGGCGGCCCGCGGACCTTGCAGACATCGTGCCGGTTGCAGCAGCGTGGAGCTATGGGGGCCGGGCCGGGCGATTCTTTTAAAAGCCATTCACTTGTTAATAAGGCTTTGTTGTATTTCACCTCTTCTTAGCGCCCCTGCATCTCCCCTCTGAATGAGTGGAGATGCAGGGGCGCTAAGAAGAGGTGAAGTACAACAAAGCCTCATTAACAAGTGAATGGTCTTTAAAAGACCCGTGAAGTACTTGGGTGCGGCGGCTGTGTGCGCTCTGTCCACTCTGTGCCCCGCCCCGCCTCCCCTCTCATCGCGCCTGGCTCTGCCTGGGAATGAATGTCATCTGAAGTGTATGAGGCTGAGCAGATCAAACACCACGAAGAAAGCACTGAACACTACGGTTGTGCTCCCGGCTATTCAGGCTAGAAGGCGGCCACTGTTCAATACCTGGACGATTTTAACTAATTTGGAGAGATGGAGGCCGGCCTGGCTGACTCCGAAGCACATGTTCCCAAAATCCGGGTTTACAGTCTCGGCCAAATCTCTGATTTCCTCCGCCAGCTGGTTGGCAGCCGTCATGTGTTCTTTGATTCTCTCCAGCCCCCTTTCACACTCCTTCAAGAGCCCCTCCACTTCGTCTTTCTCTATTTTGCTGTTGATCGCATCCACCACACTTGCCCCTGCAGAGGTGACTCCCCCTGCGGTGGAGAGGCCGAGTCCTACAGCAGCTGCCCCGAGGGATGCCTCCCCTGTGAAAGGTGCAAGGACCAGCCCCCCCCAATGCCAGCAGTCCCCCAGAAACACCTGCGAAGCTCCCGATGGAGACAGAGGGAGAGAGAGGGAAGGAAGGAGACGGCGAGCGAGCGAGCCAGCCAGCCATGTGTGAATGCCTGGTCTGGTGGCTCAGTGGACAAAGGCGTCCGCTGCAGGGGCCTGTGTTCAACCTCATGGTCATAGATTTTTGTGGGGGTCTAGCCCCGCCCCTCCCCCACTGGCCCCGCCCCCACCGGTGCGGCCCTCAGTTAGAAACCACTCTGTAAATTTGGCCCCCGAGAGAAAGTTTGTGAGTACCCCTGCCCTAGAGAGATTTTCTGACACCAGAATGTCTCACGGCAAGATTTCCCAACGTGGGCGGTCATGGCAGGTCAAGACCTATTGAGTGGAGAAAGCTGCCGCTAGAGTAGAAAAAACTGAGCGGCAGAAAGCTGCACCCTCTGGCGAGCAGTCCTAATTTTCCAGCACGGAACAAGCGCCCGGTGCTAAAAATCAGAATGAGTAGCACAAAGTGCTGAATTCTGCCCGCGAAACTCTGCAGAATCTTGGTTATGCAAGTCTGTGGAATTCTGTGGAGTGAAACACCACGAATTTCGCCCACCCCTATTTGCAACAAGAGCAAGTAAAGAAACTGAAAGCACACCACTTGGACAATGGTGCATACACTATTATGCATTAAAACAATTATGGTGGTAGACAAACTTAGGAAGATACTGGCAGGCAAACAGAGCTCCAATAATGAGCAGAGTTTTGATAAGAAGGTATGAAAGGTGACAAAGCAAACTAATAAAAGTATCACTGAAGCCTTTAAGTAGTTAATAGGAGTTCAAAGGATGAAAGCTAACCGAGGAGAAGACAACCAACCCCAATGGTAAACAAGTACAGCTCCTTACAATAGAAGGAGAACAATTATAACTCCCAATCAAAATAGAACCGATAATAGCTAGGATAAGCAGATTGGTTTAGAACCTTACTCGATAAATTTAGTTCCACTGCGCCACAATTCCAGTGAACCTATTATACATAACACACAAGTAGTGACAAACTATGACCAAAGCTATAATTTCAGTCATCATCAAAGCAGGCCAAGCCCCACCCTTCCCTCTTGACAGGTCAAAAACCTGCCCAATTTCATTCCTAAACCTTGATTGACTATCTAAACCAGTATCCTAGCTCACAGATGAATTCAACCAGTGCTGCATATTATTGCCTGCCATACACAAAATAAATGAGCAAAATGTTTAATCGGGTCAACTGGCGATACATGGCAGAAGAGATGAAAAATTGCTATAGGACCCAATTTACAATTGGGTGCTGGAAGGCTCTCAAATCCTTAATTTAAGGGTAAGCAAATTGTGGTCTAGCAGTCCCATTTACGTTTGCAAGGGGAAAAAGGTAGAGTTGGCACCTCTATTGTTCGTTGATCATGGAACTCTTTGCTGAAAACATTCGCAGAAACAGATGACATAAGGAGCGAAACCCTGAAAGGGGGACTTGTGTGCGGAAGTACTTCAGATACTTACTCAACCAGAAAGATGTTGCTAGTACTGCTGGAGGAAATTGCCCAATTTGGAGCAATATATGGATTTAAAGTTAACCTAAACAAATCACAAGCTGTGAATCTATCCCAAAGTGTCAATTTGTAAATTAAGAATGTGATTCCCATTGAATGGGCCAATAAGATATTTGAGAAGTCAGAAGTCAAAATCACACCCAAAGAGGAAGCCAACTAAACCCCCTTCTTAAAAGGATGGAGAATACTTATCCTCCCGGCACACGAAGACTCATGATTGGGCCGCCTGTGTCCGGTCAAAATGAACCTTCTACCTCAGGAGACCTATCCCACTGCTCAAGCACTTCCAGAACTCTTGAAAATTTTAAATGGACAAAGACCAAACATTTATGAAATAGGCAATTGTGCCTGTGGGTGAGGGGTGCCCTCAGAAGTCATCCAGTACTACCAAGCAGCGCAAAAGAGCTATGTGGAATGAACCAATCCGAATCTGAGAATCAGTCACGTTTCCTTGATGGAGCTGTAGCAGGGCAACCAATATGTAAAGTGTTATGGCTGAGGAAAAATCATAGGGGACCAGACTAATGAATAAAATCTGAATTGAAATATTTTGTAAAAAACACAAAACTTGTAGTTCTCTAAAGAAAAACAAAAAAATGTGCCTAGAAATTAGATTTCATTATCAGGAAATACTCGTTGGACACTAGGGGCAGATTTCGATGTTGGCAGATCAGGTCTTGCCGTTGCTTTTTCAATGTTCTTCGCGCCTGCTGTCTTGGAGGTCGCCAACTGTATTTAGATGTTGGCGGGTGCATGGGAGAAAGACTGACGGTACCACTGCATCCATCAGGAATCTTAGACAGTGCCATAAGCAGAAGCGGCTGGCAGCAGTACTCCAGTCAAGAGTCCTGCCGAGCTGATTACAATGTGCCTTTCCGTCAAGGCAACTATTGTGGAGATACCTTCTACTTTGAGTTGGGGAATCAAAGGAAAGGAGGTAAAAAAGTACTTTTTCTTGCTTTCATCCTCCATCTTCAACCCCATCATCCAGGTCCCTCCTTTGCCACTCAGAGTCCATCACGACATCAAATTACTCGGTTGTCGCCAAGATTTATAGTAAGCTACTTTTACAATTGTCCTACGCATCATGTGTTGACAATTGCTGTAGCCTTGTGTTTTTCTGCGCTGCTCTTACATGCAATATTTTTCTTAGATGTAATGCAGTAGTGTTCAATTTCCTACTTAAGGTCAAATTAACACACCTGTATTGTCTCTGAAGAAAAAAAAAAGTTGGTGCTTTGGAATGTAGTGCTAGTGGCGTCTGTGGGTGGGAATTCACTAGTGTATGTTGTGTGGGAATTCACTAGTGTATGTTGTGTGAGTGGCATGCAATGTGTAGCACAAAGGGACAGCACATTGCCTACACATGTTTTTCATGCAAGCTTGATGTGCATTGACATTAATAAGTTGTACTAACCAGTCTCCACTCCACAAGGAGCTCACTCCATCAGCAAACCGCCGCCAGCACAACGGAACATCTAAATCAGCGCAAACCCGCCGGCCTGAATTTGGCTTGAAAGAAGCAAGCCAACAAGTTACAAAAGGATTGATTGGCCATGTTGTGCTTTATCAGGGTAGTTGGCTAGTTTACTGTGGCAAAGAACTCAGGAGTTTTTGGATACCTTGATCTTATACGTGAAATAGCATGTTTTGTTCTTTTGAATCATTTCTTTATATGTACCAATAGTACGTTTGTAAGTCTCTCTGTAGTGTCAGTCTAGTCTCCACCTGCGTTCTTGCCTGAGGCAGATTTGATTTTGGAGTCTGTTTTTCAGGACACCAGGGCTCAGGAGGAGTGGCTCTACATCTTTATGGGGCTTTCCAGGGCCAATACATTTACTGTGGAATTAATCCAGTGTCCTTCGTTCCGTTACCTAGCGGGAGCGGTGTGTCTTGTGTATATGTAGGTCGGTGGATATTCCAAGGCCCTGGACTGATGACCATACTGAAATCTGGGCCAGCGCTGCATCTGACCCACACCTTGTCCAATGCAATTACAGCCAGCTACTCCATCTTTAGGCTGGACAGCGACTGGAAGTGGGGCGGGGCCTAGCCAAGATCTCTCATTACCACCTTAAGGCCACATATTCCGCAATTACCCCCAACTTTTAATGTGAAGTACTGGCATTTCAAATTGAACTCCGTAAAAACGATTCTTTTAATGGCCTAATTGTTTATCACCCTCATCTCCCAGAAGCAACCTTTATCCAAGACTTGTCAGCAAATGGAAACTTAGTACATTTATCAGATTCAGACCTTGGAGACTTCAATAGCCATTTGGAAAATGCATTAGACAAAAACTCTGAAGCATCCATCCACATGACTAACCTAGGCCTAGAAAATAAATGTATATATCTATCCAAATTGGATTTTATTTTTATAAGTGATCTGCCATTTATTAGTGTGCAATGGATGTGTGAGCTAGTGGAACGCTCATTGATGGGGCGTGGCAGTCTGCCTTATTTATCGCAAGGCTGGAGGGATTGAAAATCCTGACTTTCTGGTTAGAGAAAGGTTACAAAGCAGACACTTTGAAGCATTGATGGCGTCAAAGGGGTCCAAGATATGGCTGTAGCGCTTCGTACCAGAGTGGTTGAGGCGAAGGAGTTCCTTCTTTGAGTACCCGATAATCTTAGCAGACTAGTCTTCCCCCGGGGTCTTTTGCGCAGGGGTAGGACCAGACAGGGTCAAGGGGTGGAGTTAGGGGGGTGGGTATAAGAGCGCTGGGGAGGAAGGAGACTGCCTCTTCCTGCGCTCAGCACCATCGGGAGGGTTGTAGCGAAGGGGGGTTTTGGTGTAGGTTTAGGTGGCAGGGCCGTGGTGAGCACTTGTGTGGGTTGAAGAGCCGGTCGTGCGCGGTCATTTGGCTGGGCGAGGAGCGGTGTAGCGTGGACAGGATCAGCGACGGAGGCAGTATGGCGACGTCGGAGGAGGTGAGGCGGGCCTTATTGGTGCTGGGGCGTGCTGGGTGGGAGGATCTCCTCCGGCCCGGTGTGCTGGGGGAGGCGTGGGTGGGTTTCGAGCAGGCCCCGCCGGCGGCCTCGGCGGGGGTGGTGGCGGAGGTAATTGCTTGTCAAGAGGAGCCGCCACCGCCAGTGTCATCGGTGCGCGGGAGGGGGTGGGGCTCGCGGCGATCGTTGCCGGCACGCGGGGGCTGGCGGAGGAGCCCACCTCTGCGGCTGCAGTTTCCCTCTTTGGCATTTAAGGCCCAGGGGGAGGGGGGGGGGGGGAGCGCTGTGTTAGGGTTTCCCACTGGGGAGCTGCTACATACACCAAGGGACAATGCCGGGCCACCCGAAGAGGCGGTGTGGGAGGCGGGGGCGGGCGGGCCCCCATGGCGCTAGCAGAGGCCAGGGAGTCTTGCCACGACAGGTGCGACGAGGGGGGGGGGGGGGGGGGGGGGGAGTGTTGAGGCTCACGCGGAGGCAAGAAGGGGGCAGGGGGAGTAGTTAGGGGTCAGGAGTTTGCGGAGGACACGCCCATTGACCTCTCTAGGGGGTCCAGGACCTCTACACCGTTATTGGCGGTGCATGGTTCAGGGTAGCAGGGGACGGGGGCCGCCAAGGGGCCTAGCGGGGGGTTTCGGCTCGGTTGTTGCCCCCACAGACTGGGTTTTTGCTGCCTGGAGGGGGTTTCAGGGCTACTGCACTGCCCCGCCCCGCCCCGCCCCGCCCCGCCCCTCCCCTCGCGTGGGACGACCGGATCCGCGAGCAGCGCATCTTGGCGCAAATTGCTGAGGCCAGGCGTTTGGAGCAGAGCGCGCAGAGAGTGGGGGTGGTGTGGGAAGAGATTGAGGGGCCCCCTACTCCCATGTCCGAAGAGGAGCGGTGGGCGGAGCAGGAGGAGTTGGGTAGGTCGGGAGAGATGGGTCCCAGGGGGGAGGAAATAGGCAGGGGGTTAGGGACGGCCGGGACGGCTTTGAGGCCTGATGGTGCCAGGGCCCACTCAGGTTGGAGCGACCTGAGGGGTAGGGGGGGTCTAAGTCGGCAGATGTCAGCAGAGTTCGGGGGAGCACGGCGGGGCGCAAGACGGCCCCATGTCGCTGTAAGGAAGCAGTAGGGCGGTCCGCGGCGGCCAATCCCTCCAGCGCGGGAGCAGGCAGCGGCGCCGTGTGTGAAGGGGTCTCGGGTGGCCGGTGAAGTGTGTGGCAAAGGTGTGAAGAGAGCGGTGAGAGGTGATGTGGGCGCCTGTGGGTTTGGAACCTGAGGTTGAGTTGGATTATGAGGAGGAGAGTGAGGAGCTTGAGGACGGGGAGGTGAGGGATGACTATGACAGATCGGGCAAGGGCAACCGAGACCTTGGTGTATTGCAGGTGCACTGGCGACCAGCTGCGAAGAAGGCAGACACACGCCAGGCATCCACTTCCAGAGGCCGGCCCAGTGAACGACACCCATCCCTAGCAGGTGAGAGCTCTTGGCGGACAGCATGGAACGGTGGCCCGAAAGGGGGAAGGAAGAAGGCGTGTAGGTCAATCGGGGTGGGGGAGGGTTCTGTGAGGGAGGTTTCGGGGGTTCCGAAGGGTAAGCCCACGCTGGTGGACAAGCCGGTGGGAGGTAAGTCAGTGTCTACAGCGGGAGTGCAGACGGATAAGGTGGACGGGAATGAGGACAAAGGGGACAAGTCGGTGGACAAACACCCGAAGAAGCTGCCCTACATGGGTTTAGCCATGCCATTGGGGTCGCATCTGTCGGACAAGATTAAGAGCAAGATATGGAAGCAAGAATATGTAGACATTTTTTAAATTATTACACCGGGAAGTGCAGGCTAAGGAGGGCTCTAAGGAGGAGGAATGGGAGTTGACTAGACAACCTAGGGTACCGGTGAATATGGAAAACTGGACGTCATTTCTCATTTATGTGAGCATATACTGCGAAAAGCATCTGGACAGGGGCATAGCGTTGCTGAAGTATATGGACATCAGGAAGGCCCAAATGCAGTTCGGGGGTTTCGCATGGCTGAGTTACGACGAGGAGTTTAGGGCTCGGGTTAGTGCAAATCCGGATAAACACTGGGGGGAAGTGGATCAGGAATTGTGGATGCAGTGGATGGCGTCCACGCATTCCTCGGCATCGACTCACACGGCTAGCGGTTTGCCTGTCACGTACTGGTCTTTTCAGTCGCGTCCCGCCCAAAGCGGGGCGGGAAAGAATGCAGCCGGTACCGGTAGCGCGGGACAGGCCGCCAAGCCAGGAAGCTACAATACCGGGGCCTGTTGGATCTACAACAGGGGCTACTGTTCTAGGTATCCGTGCAAGTTCAAGCACAAATGTTCCAAGTGTGGGGGGAACATGCCCTTACGCAATGCCTTTCACTGGCCACCCCTTCCGAACAGTGGAGGAATTCCAAAGGTAGGGGTCAGGCTGGACAGAAGGGCCACTACACCTGTTAGGGTGGAGGCGATGGCCCCGTGGCTCTCCTTCTACCCGGACAAGGAAGCAGCCTTGAAGATTCAGTGGGGTTTTCAGAGGGTTTTCGGGTCGGGTATCAAGGTCCCTGAGTGAATAGGTGGGCCGACAATCTGAAATCAGCTAAAGAATTGCCGGAGGTAGTGGCAGCCAAACACCGAAAAGAGATGGATGAAGGGAGGATCACAGGACCTTTCTATGATTGGCCAATAGAGGACTTGATTATTTCCCTGTTGGGGGTGGTACCAAAGAAGGAAGAGGGTGAGTTTCGCATGATACATCACCTTTCTTGGCCAGAGGGACAGTCTGTGAATGATTTCATCGTGGAGGAAGATTCGCTGGTGCTTTACGCATCGGTGGATGATGCGATCCGCCTTGTGCGGGTGTGTGGGCCAGGGGCGGAACTGGCAAAATGCGAT
The DNA here is from genome assembly GCF_964204655.1 of Triturus cristatus. Taxonomy (NCBI): domain Eukaryota; kingdom Metazoa; phylum Chordata; class Amphibia; order Caudata; family Salamandridae; genus Triturus; species Triturus cristatus. The sequence goes on from NC_140590.1 coordinate 1,615,034,453, forward strand.
GTGAAGTCGGCTTTCCGCCTGCTGCATATACACCCTGCGGATTTCGCACTGTTAGGAATGCAGTTTGGAGGGGCCATCTTCGAGGACAAAGCCCTGCCCATGCGGTGTGCGATTTCATGCGCATTGTTTGAAATGTTTAGCACTTCCTTGCAGTGGGCGTTTACGCAGCTTAGTGGGCATCGTGACGTCACGCACTATTTGGATGATTTCTTGTCCCTCGGGAAGGAGCGGTCGGGGGGGGGGGGGGGGCGGTGACTGTGGCAGGGCTCCGACATGATTCCAGGAGTTGGCGTGGCAATTTGGAGTCCCGTTGGCACCTAAGACTAGTGGGCCGTGTTGTGTTTTGACATTCTTGGGCATTGAGCTGGATTACACCCAGTGGACAGCTCGGCTCCCGGCCGCGAAGGTAGCCGAAATTCAGGTGTGCCTAGAATGGGTGATTGGAGAAAAGAGGATTGCGTTGAGGGCGGTCCAGCAACAGCTGGGTTTCTTGAACTTCGCGTGCAGGGTGGTCAGGGCGGGACGGACGTTCTGCAGACGGCTCGGCATGGCCATGTCGGGGGCAGTGCTTCCACACCACAGGGTGCGGATCTCCATGGGAGTGCGGGCGGATCCGAGGACATGGTTGACGTTCTTGACAGATTTCAATGGGGTATCATTGGACTTTGGATTTCCCAAACCATCTGTTCGTCCACAAATTCTCTGATACGGCTGGGGCAGCTGGTTTTGGAATTATCTGGGATGGGAGATGGTGTGCGGAGAGTTGGCCGGATCACTGGATGAAACAGGGGAGGAACATTGCGTTTTTGGAATGCTTTCCCTTGCTGGTGGCGCTGGAAGTGTGGGGTCCCGAGTTTCAGAACAGGGCGGTGTTCCATGTGGACAACATGACGGTGGTCGAGTTGGTCAACCGACAGAGGGCCAGGGACCCGAGTGCGCTGAGATTGCTGAGGAGTTTCATGTTGAAATGCTTATGTTTGAATGCGGTCTTTCGAGCCAAACATGTTCCGGGAGCGAATAATGACATTGCGGATGCTTTGTCTCGTTCGCAGTGGCAGCGGTTCCGGCGATTGGCACCAGGAGGGGGATCTGTGCAAGACCGGGCTGCCAGACGGCATCTGGGCCTTGGGGGAGTGAGGGTGATCGGCCTAGTTGAGAATGCCATTGCTGCTATCACCAGGCGGACCTACAGACTGGCGTGGGCGGAGTTTGGAGCCTTTATGGGATGGAGCGGGGAATCTGCCTTTGGGGAACGTGCAGCAGTGGAGCAAGGAGTGTTACAGTTTGTATTGCACTGCATGGACAAGGGGCTGTCAGCTGCGACCATTTCAGGGAAGTTGGCAGGAGTGTCATTTTATTGCTGTTTGTTGGGTTTGACCCTACGAAGGGTGTGATTATCAGTAGGACGCTCAGAGGTTGGAGCAGGGAGAGAGCGGGGGGAGGGTTCTGCGGGAGGCCGTAACGTTTAAAGTGTTGGTAAGGTTGGTTGCGGCTTTGCCGCTCTGTTACGATGAGTCTGAGGTCCGAGTTTTCAGTTTGTGCATGATTTGGATGGTTTTTGGGGTGTTTCGGGTTTCTGAGTTGTTGGGCACGCAGGCGGTGGCTGGTAGGCGGTATGAGGAGATCAGGTTGGATGCTGGGCGCCTGGGTAGTTGGTTGGGGCGGTCCAAAACTGATCAGTTGGGGCGGGGTAAGTGGGTGCAGGGTAAGTGGGTGCAGTTGAGTGCGAATGGTTGTGGGGGTGTGTGTCCAGTGGCTGAATGGAGGTCATTTGTGCTTGCCACACAGGCTGTGCGAGGAGATATATTTTGTTACAGGTGCGGTGCGAAGGTGACGGCGGGACAGTTGTTGGCGGTGCTGCGCATGGCATTGGTGCGTCTGGGCTTGGAGCTGGCGGGTTTTGGGACACACTCGTTCCGTATTGGGGCGGCGATGGCGGCAGCCCGGCTGGGGTTGTCCTGGGATAGGATTCGGCAGATTGGGAGATGGAAGTCCCGGTGCTGTGAGCGGTATGTTCGGAAGTGAAGGGACTGGTTGAACAGAGCTGGGGTTTTTGGAGGATGGGGTGGCTGTTTTTCTATGCCTGTCTAACATCTTGTTCTCCCATAGGTTGCGTGGGAGGACCTGGGGCCAAGACGGTCACGTGGATTGTGGGGCATTCTTTCGTGCACTGGGCGTCAAAAGTATGCGGAGCAACAGGTGTACGGCTGTAACCTGGGACTCAAAGGACAACATCACGAGGTGCACTGGTGGGGTAAAGGGGGAATGCGATGGGGGGCACTATTTCCCTGGCTCGCGAAGATGGTCCTACAGAAGGGATGCCCGGATCTGTTGATAATCCATTTGGGGGAAAATTATTTGGTTCGGCTGTCTGGTTTGGCGCTCTTACAGCTGATGCAAAGAGACTTTGAGGTATTAAAGCACAGGCTGGCAGGGACCTGCATTGCCTGGACTGAATTTTTTCGGAGAAGAATATGGAGGAGCGCTGTTAAACATGGGGCAATTGAGAAGGCACGACGGAAGCTTAACAGAGCAATGAGAGTTTTTTGTGGGGACAAGGACATTAAGGTTATAGCTCACCCTGGACTGCACCTGGAGGAACTGCTACTGTTTAGGGATGACAGAGCGCATTTTTCCTGGATGGGGGAACGCGTATTACATGATGGAAATGAGAAATGTGGTTAGCAAGCTTTGGAATGAGGCAATTTGGTGTTGCAGGGATGTTTGAGTGGGTGGGGATGTGTGTGGCTTGCCCAGTCCGGGGGGGGGGGGCAGGTAACCGCCCTAAAGGGGTTCAACTGGTAGGTGGTACTTTGGAGGGGGGGGGGGGGGAGGTCATTAGCGGGCACACCCATCCCTCGGGGGAGGGGGGGAAAAGAGTGAACGAGATGGGGGTAATGGAGGCATGAGTGAAATGGCCGATGATATCGGGGAGGATGCTAGGAGGTTTGTGAAATGGTGAGGAACGGAAGGGGCATGGAGTGGTACAAAAGGTGAGTGTGGAGTGGGTGAAAGGAGTGAAGGGTTGGAGAAGGATGTTGGAAGTTGTTATTGATGTAATGTTTGGTTATTGTTTACTGTTATGCAGCCTGGTCCTAATAAATGGCCTTTTACGCTTAAGGCACAGAGTGGTCTGTTTATTGCGCGATGAGCACGGATGGGCGAAGAGGAGCTTACCTTTGGTGTTTCCGCGCTCCGGCCGCCATTAATGGCTTTTGCAAAGACTACATCACGGACCGGGAGGCGACTCGTAACAATTGAAGAAAGACTACCAGCACTGAACACGGCCGAGTAGTCCTTCAATGATGCCCAGAGTGTTTGTTCTCCCCCCTCCAATGTTAGCACAAAGGTAAAAGCAAATTTAAAATTAATAAAGAGGCTTGTTTAGGGGAGTATTAAAAACAAACAAAAAAAACGCAAGGGATGCTAAAATTAATTCGAGAATGGTCAACATTAGCCAGGTCCACCATTTTGCAAGGGGCTGTGACTTCTGCCACAAATGGCAACCATGGTGCATGAGATCCCCGTCACATGGCAGGTTGTCTCAGATACCAGGGATTTCCAACAGCGATGAAAAGTTTGCCAGATTGGGCCCCCACATTCATGTAAGCACATATGCTAATTATATGGTTTGTGAAATTACACAAGCTTCTTGGTGCTTCTTATATCGAAAACTAAACCACCATAATGCCCTTTGCGAGAATTGACAAATGACCGCTTCCCTGACTTAGTACTTTCCTACAGGGAGAAGAGGCAATGACACCAGATAGTCATTTGTTCATATACTGCCTGATCAATGGGGCAACAACTTTAGAACCATCTCTTAAATCAGTCATATTGACCAATGTTTACAAGCATGTAACATCTTGACCACTTCCCCACCAGCTCACTCCCTCAACTCGTCACCAGTCCCACCAGGAGTGGTTGTGTTACTTATGACCAGACATTTAGATCTGGATTAGGCCAGCGATCTTCAATAGCAAGTCTCCTCCAAACAAGACCCCGACAGACTAGAGAAGAGGACTACTCCACCCAACATCCTACACTCAGCAGATGCCCAGCATTCAAGGCACTAGCCACTACCAATCGGGGACAAAACGCTCATCACAAATCTCAAGACAAGACCATACAAGCATACACAGGCAGTAGTACATGACTGGCTTTAATACCATACTCAACAGTGGACAAGTGCTTTATGGTGAGGCTACCAGAATAGGAGCAGAGCAGGCTCTGAAAATGCAGCCACCAGGCTGTCAGCCTAAAGAAAAACAGCAGACACCAAAGGTAAAGCAACTGCACTGGATTCTCAGAATAGCCAGAATCTGCAATAAAATCCGGTCCACTTGCTACCAATATTTACAGAAACACCTATGCCTCTCTGCATTAAAGTCCCTCTCCCACCCACACCTATTGTCACGTGGGACTAATTCTCTAGAACAGCAGCACATTTCCATCAACATTCAGCAAGAACTGCCCATGGCAATCACTGACCAGTCAGCATGGTATCTGGCTTAACTAAAAGGCTGCAGTAATGATAATCATTCAGCTAACCTAGCACAAAGTAGTTCACAGGCATTGAAACTCACCAGCATTCTTTCCCTGCCGGCTGCGGAGGTGATAGCGACAAGGCGTGCGCTTGAAAAAAGCTTCAACCTGCTGAGCAGTGGATACAAAGTCGCATGACTCCCTCTCCTCTTCCAGTTTCCTCTTGTTTCCCTTTGGTAATTTGAGAGGCTTTGGAATGGTTTTTCGTCCCTTAGGTAGAGGAGCCTGCAGGAGACATACAGAAGGGTGCTAGCCAGTGGCAATCAGGATTGCTTCTGCACAGACTACATAGAACATCCAGTCTCCAACCCCCGCCCAGCCTGCCCAGTTGCCAGAATGAGAGACATGGCAGGAACTTTACCCATTAAGTCAGTGAATTTCGACCATCAGGAGTTTCAGATGTGTGGAATGTCTTCACTTTGCAAAAGAAACCCACAGGACTGGTAATACAAGGCACCTCTACTGAGGAAACCTTAAAAGTGCTGGTTATCAGTCATAACAAGGATAAAATGTGTATTGAGACATCAGGCTGAGCTCCAGACAAGAATCTGGAGGCCTCTTGTGGTATCACTAGCTCATTCTTGGAGGGGAAAGTTGAAGCTTGCCAAAGTAAGTTGTATACCTGATGGGAAACAAACTCCTTCCTTGACCAGGACCTTAGGGACTTATTTCCTGTTCATTGGCAGTACTGAGGTCAGACGCCAAAGCACAGCATGTAGCAGGGGCACAGCTAAGAAACAAGATTCCTCTGGGATCAAATAAAGAACATTGTGAAACCAGGGTGGCCAGTGCCAGCCAGAAAACCATCTCCCACCACTCCAGAATGAAGCATGAGGCATCAATGACCTACACCAAGTAGTTGGCACAATGAAGCCTTTAACTTGGTTAGAGAGGGCATCCCTTGTTGTATTGCTGTGCAGGGATTGGCCTCCTTGATGGGCACCACACTGTTGCTCATAGGGGTACTGGCCAAGGTACCTGTAGGCAGTGTGCACCATATCCTCCCCCCCACGAACAGTTGTTCAAAGTGCGTGCAGCCCCAAAAGAAAGACTTCCACAGCTCACTAGTTAGATAAGCTGAGCAGTGCCAAAGGGATTCCATCTCTTGGGGAGTAGCAAGTGATTATCTCATCGGCACAACTACTGGCCTGGGTGGCACAGGAGGGACTTGTGACGCTGCCTACTCCACAACTTCTGCAGCATGCTGGTAGTGAAGGGCCTGGAATGAGAGAATGGTTGGACACTGTAGCTCCTATTTTGCAGACTTGTTCCAGTTTCCTGCCCTCAGCACGTGCAGGACCTCAAATGTGCACAGTTTTATGCTGGTCATAGCTAGGCCCCTGGCAGGGCACCTAAGCAGCCTGTCTAACTAACCATTTCAACAATGTATGAGCTGTAAAGGATGTGCCCATCTGAGGGTTTGAGTGAAGCGCTAGAGCACAGGGGGGATTGTGAACAATGAGACATCACCGATAGGTCACATTTATCAATGCTAATAGGGAATTTGGAGACCTCAAGATCAACAAACTAAAATGAGTGAATGAAAGTCATACTGGGCATAATCTAGGAATATGCCTTGTGTTCCTCCATAAGGCCCCCTTTTGAGAGCCCACTTGATAGATCAGGAGGCAGAGGCACAGGGAGATTATGATTTGCCCAAGATCAAACAATTTAGTAAAGGAAAACTGAGATTGTAATGCAGTGGTGCTTGTCCCAAAGCCAAGATTTTCCAAAGAAGGAAACAACTGTTAGTAGTTGTAGTAGAACACCCGACTTTAAGGCATGGTGCAATCCAAAGAAAGCAATTGAACGAATCAGTAATCCCAGGGTAATGGACAGAGGGCACGGTCCTCTTACTAGCAGATGTCCAGAAGGATCATCCATTTTTAATCGCTGAAAGGAAGGCCGCAACAGTGTGAGCACTCAAAGGGGACCTGGACGCCCAGTTTGAAAAGGGTATTAACAGGGATGTAGTACTATGCTCTGCAATGTTATACTGGTGCTGGAAAGGCGTGGAACTTGAGGTTGCAGGTTTTGCTTGTGAACATGCTTTTAAGATATTCTAGGGCCAAAGTGAAGTACACAAAAATATGAATCTTACGCATTTAAATTAACAGTACTGGCTTATGCTGTCGATTAACCATGACCAAGATCTCCTAGTTTATGGGTGAGACTTCACATTGAAGTCAGATGGCAAGATCACTGCAAGATTACCGTCATCTGTGTCCTGGGTGCAAGCTTTTTTATTTGACAGGGCCAGGATGTGAGAAGTGTGACAAGGCAAGTAGCAGACGTTCTTACAATTTGACCAACCCATGATGTAGTACGGAACGGGTATACATCAGGAGTACCTGCCAAGGATCCATACTGTAGGGCACTACGTCGATTCTAAAAGGGCATCAGCGTAAAGGCGGGCTTGGGCAGCAAAGGGCGCTAGTCCTTCTCCGCTGTTGATTCAGATCATGCTTCATGAGCAGTAATTGGATGAGAGATAGTATGGTGAAGGGCAAAGTATCTGGTGATCAAGCATGGATGTGGATAAACATGAAAAACATGCACTTCGTTGAATTGCTCTAGTCAAGCTGAACTGTCCAAATGAGCTACTGAAGCAATTTCCAAAGGTATGCATTTACTACTGGGTGATGGCAAGTGAAGTCGAGGCTTGCTCTGCTGTATGTGGCTTTAGCTTTGCAGACATTTACTTGGACTCCAATTCCGGTGTTGCAGAGAATCGTGTGACAATACAATTGTAAACCTCCAGTTAAAATTACACTCGTTTCTCCTATAAAGCCAAACAGCATGTAGGTTCTTTACAATATTAGGGCCTTGGCAGTTTCATGGAGAATGTATTCTGTCAAAACATAGAATATGTTACTTCTGACGCATTACAAGTGGATTATAGTCAAAGGCACTCTAAATACAACAGATAGGACATCACCACGTTTAGACGGAGTACAATTTTTGCCAAATTGAAATAAGGCTCCTGGTGTGTGATAGTTACCACTTCCTCAAAAGAGAATTTTACATGCTGTTAATTGCTAGTGTTAAAATGAATCCTTGTTTTTATCAAAAACATCATTGGAAGCACAAATGCGACTCATTTCGGTAGCTTACGCTGCCCTTGAGTGAGTGGTTGCATGTTATTGGTGCACATCGCCTTAGTTGGAGTGCACAGAGACCCTTCGGAGGTCTGCCTTACACCAATCATGTGTGGCTGTACAAGGACCCCACCCTCAAGTAAGAGGGACAGGAAATCTCACCATCAGTCCTCTTTCTTTCAATGAATGACAAGAAAATAAATTAAATAGGAGGCCCTAAATTTGGGTCACGTCTGCAGTAAAGGAGGCCCCACACAACTGAATTACCCCCCCCAGTTACCAATGAAGGTGCTCTTCTGATCTTGTTTGGCAGAGGACATGTACACTTAAGAGCCAGTGAGCTTTTCCATGACAGACTGCTCTTTTATAAGCCAGTACACTACTGGGTAACACTAAATGGAGTATTCAACTTTCCATCTGCTACTTCACTCGCAGCGCTTGTGCCGGTCTTTAGGGACCCTGCGCTTTGTACAGAGCAGATGCCACTTATTTTTTCTGGCAACAGGCCAACACTGGATTAAAAATAAAACTTGAGTCATGCCAGGATAAAAACATCTTGGAGTAGGCTCCAATACAAGACCCACTCAGTAGCTAGGGTAATCGCTAAAGCATCTCTGGCCAAGACCCTTGCACAAGGCCTTAATGGAACCTTGGTACCGTGGGAAACCCTAGACGTTACAGGGCAATCAAAGCTCCAGCTTTGAGAAAAACAGGTTGGAAAAAGATTAAAGGTGGATGAGGATAAACACCTTCGGGAGCAAGCAGACAAGTCATGGTGTGACCATTTTGGGGTTCACCCGCTGAGGTTCGTTTGGACTCCTTGAAAATAGCGCCTTCGGAATACTGAGGCAACTTCACTACTGCAGCACTGTCAGATCTCCCACGAACTGCACAATGTATGAAACTTGCATCAATGGTACAAAGTCCTGGTGACATAGTAAACTAATATCAGTGATAATCCTTGCTCTCAATGGATGCTCTGTACTATACATGAATCCTGCTGAAGCGTTCAATGGCGCAAGCCAAGCTCTGAGAGCATTTGCAGCACCAAGCCCAATCTCAGGATGTATGGCAGGGGCAGTCTGTGGGTTTTCAGACTGTACTAGGGTCTACTGAAAAGACTATTCTCAAGAATGTGGTAGGGTCTTCAACCTCTTCACTGAGACAATTAAGGGGATCAAGTGTCTACAACACAAGCCGAAAAACAGTTTTCCTTTTTAGGTCGTGCCTAGCAGCGCGCATGCGCTGCTCTGCAAGACATGCTTATTAACTTCTGTGGGCTTTGGCCACGTCCTTGCTGCAGACTGGCTCAAGTGCGTCGTTCTGAAAAGCTTTCTTCTGTATGGGTTATTGGCCTCATCTGTCCCGCCTTCTCCTGTCCTATTGGAGTATTGACCTCTTACCGGTATTTTCTCTGGAGTGTTTTTCCTTTTCGGTTCACACTCCTGTTGCAAAGTGCATGTGCACGTTGCTCGTATTACACTGGACGTGCCCACACACCTCCCACTCAGTCTGTTCCATTCCCTCCAAGGCCTCTCTCCTGCTGTGCTTTCACATCCTCCCAGTCCCTACCAAACTGTTGCACATGAGACAGCGCACTTCACGCGATGTGCTTTAAATTCTAATTAGGGCTCCCTGTTTTCAGTTTACTGATTTTTACGGATAAATACAGACAAATCACTGTCTTTCCAGTCTATTTTTAAAAGCGGAAAAATACAGATAATTTGGCTTCTTTTGAGTGACTCAACATGCTGAGATTCATGACTTGCAGGCCAATAGCTATACACAATGGCAGCATGGGAAGCTACAAAGCTAAATGAGATGTGCTTAAATTACTGCATCTCTCAACATGTATATGTGCTATTATACTATTTTTTTATGTGGGTTTATTATTTTTAGCTGTGTAATGTGCTAAAACCTTGCAGGCATCAAAGTACAAGTGCATGTTTATTTGTTAAATAAATGCAGAAATATACGAGTTCTCATCTGTTCACAAAACACAAAGTAAAGATGGATAAATACCAATAAGATGGCCAAAAAATAAAGCTGGATAAATACAGACAGAAACGTTAAAAAAATAGATACCATAAAACCGGGAGCCCTAATTAGAATTGACATTGAGAACTACTTCGAAGTGTCTGCATCTTTAAATCCTGGCTTGCATGTAGCTGCTCTTTCACTCCTCCCCTCTCCCATGCTGGATGTGTCCAGGCCCCCAGAAGCTGCAGGTCCTGGTCCTCCGGCTGGCCGATGAACATGGGGGACAATGACCCAGAGCACCCTATTATGCATTTAGACCGGGTTGGTTTCTTTTGCTCAGTGTGTTTTAGCAGCTGCCCCCTCTTGAGCCCTTCCAGCATTCACCAAGTGGTCTCTCCAGTTTGCAAGTCTGAGGCACAGAACCTGGGAAAGGTTCCCAACCCGCAGATCACACTCGCTCTGGAAACGGTGAAGTTAAATGTAAAGGGCTTATATTGGGTGCAGAGGTCTAAACATTACCGACCCAGATGCCATCCGAGCTTGTGCCTACATAGGAGAGGTTAGAAGTTGGTTAGCTGCAAAGTGCCTGCTTTCTTTGCTTCTCACATCAGTGAGTGTCGTGGACAGATTGACGCTCTGCCTCTTACACGCACATAGAGTACAGTTAGGTTGCGCGTAGAGCATTATTCAATGAAATCTTTGCTTGTCTTACACAATTACCCCAATGGATCCCAAGGCATTTTGTTCTTCGAACATGCTGTCCGTTAACACAGGCAAAACAGCAATGTGTACACGAGCCGCTGCAACGGTTTTGTAAATATAAAAATGGTGTAATGCAATAATATGCCTATTAGTGTCAAAGCCTCCATGTTAAAGAACAGACATTGCAGCACCCAGCGTAATGTGCTGCATAGCTAAATACTTCCAAGTTACCAAAAGCGAGACCTATTGCATTGCAAATGCTTGTTAATTATCTCCACAAAGACAAGTATAGCCAGACAACTTGAGGTTTTCTAAAAGGAGGCTGTGCAATCATGAATTGCGTGAGGCACATGTCTGAGAATACATGCTGTAACCAGGAAAGATCCTACAGCAGGCTGGGTGAAGCAGTTTTGAAACTGAACAATGAATAAGAAAAAAGGCTCATCCATGGCAGACAGTGACCAGAATAGAGGCCTTGAGGGGTCTGCTTTTATTTACACCCGCTTCTCGCTGTACCTCTTTGTAGAAGTGATATTTTGGAGCATGCAGCACCATGAAAGTCCATTCGGTGATGGTCAAAGTCAGTGGCTGCTTTCAATACTGCATATAAAAGTTCAATGGCCAAAGGATCACAGAAACTAGTTGGAGTGCCAATAAGTGTCCCCCACACATTACCAGACTAACATTACAGCTTGGCATTTCAGAACAATTTTGCTAACTGGTTATCACGACCTGATATCCGTGGGCTAACAAAGGGGTGCAGGGTTGGGTAATGCTTAGTATGCCAAAATGGTATGCTGAGATATTACTGAGCACCAGGTGAAAACCCTCAGTAGCATCCCCAGGTAGTAGTACTTACTGGAGAGGAGACCAGTCTTCTGGTCACAGCAGTGACGTCTACCTCTTTGGAATCCTTTGCCTTGCTCACTGATTGTCGTCTGAGTCGATCGGTTTGGAAGTGAACATCCCCATCGGGTCTGGGTACTGGGATCATTTTTCTGGGAGGCTCACCTACCAAAAAAAGACAAATTAAATCAGGAAGTCACTATCCTCTCCTTCCTCCAGCTCCACCAGGTGCCCAGCTAACCTGTCCCTGCAATGGCCACTTTAAAGCTCTCTTCGTTCTTCCTGCGCTGCTCCACCACTTCTTGTTGCATATGCTCAATTTTCTCTAGCTCTTGTTCCTCGGTGCTCTTTGCTTTCATCATAGTTCTTCTCCTACAAGTTAGAGACAATGACAGTGTTTGAAAATGGCCTTCCCTTGCCAAAGAGTAAACAAGAGATTTGAAGAGCCATTCCTACCAGATATATGCCCACCTCAGCCTGACATGAACAAAATTATTGTGGCGACCCGGTGTCCCTCAGAACCTGGGTATTCACATTCAATAAAACAAATGGTTCTGTTGGGTTATCAACAATTGCTTAGAAAACTGATAACTTTATTTATAGTACACAACAGTATTGTGCTGGAGAGAAAAAAAGCACACCAAAATGAAATTCTATTTGTATATTATTTAGTAGTATCAAATCATTAAGGCTGTCATATATGCAAACTTAATTGCAATAGATAAAATAAGTGACAATTGTGAATAAGTGACAGTGATTAGTGATGTGAACAATACACTTTATACATGATGAATGAACGTGAAGCAAGAAGTGGGGATAAAAGGGGCTATTCTCCTATTGTCCTATATGAATATGTACATATGTTCCAAGATTCATTGATGAATTATTTTATGGTCCTGGAGACTATGCGGACATAAAACTAGTCGACGTTTCGACCCTTTTGGAGGGGGAAATTTGAAGTGCGTCAGAGCGGATCTTTCCTCAGGACTAAAGGTGGATGGACAGCCAAAAAGCAGAACAGAGAAACCTCAAGGAATGAGGTCCGCAGACGTTGCAAAAAGGTCTCCACCAGCCCGTTGTAGCCAAAATGCAAAAACCTCAGAGGATGGTATGTCGTTTTCGCAACGTGAGAGAAGGGAAGGAGGTCTCCGCCAGCCGGTTGGAGCCTCATCTAGCAGTTTATAAACTACTTCCACCAGCCGGTTGGAATCGTATGCGAAGGACTTAATCCCCAAAAGAATGCTCAGTAGGCAACGTTATGTCCGTACCGCAAGAACCCGGCAGCAGCTCGGGCTACTTAGCCTGACAGTCACAGCTTTGTTTACCCATCCACTGGACACCTCAGCGTCATTTTCCGAGTGTAACTCAAAGCAATGGGTTCGCTGGTGCCATCACGGATACAGATGGTCCCAACATATCAGGTCTACCTTTCTGGCACAGCCTGAACTAAAGGCATGCTTACAGAGAACCAAACTGAGCATTCGCAGTACAGGCCCTTCTAAAAAGGGTCATGGGTATTAGTTAGCGGTTGTGTTGCTTTCCAGAGTTTGAGACTCCTTTAAAGCCGTCTAGAGAGTGCTGGACTAAACCTCTGGTGCAATTAAACATTCCAGGGGTTGTAAATGTGGTGCAACCTCAATACTGATGCTTCTAATTTTTTTTAGAAACATTTCTAATAAACATTTTAACCAAAAACAAAATACCAGGAGGTTCAAGTTGCTAAAGCCACTCTTGGCTGACCAAAGTGACCAACTAGCAGCTCAATTCTACACGGACTGCTAGGACTCCACATTGGTAAATTGTCAGTTTTCAATACAATAACCAGTGCAAATGACTTAATTCAATTGAAAAGGAAAGTTAACAGCTGCGTGTAGTCCCCCTATTAAGACCCAGAAATTTGAAAATCCATGGGGTCACTTTAAAGAGTGGAGCTGTACTGGAAGGACAATTTGGGCTATGTGGGGGGTTCAGGAGAAAGTAAAACAAACAGCACTAAAAGCAAATTTATAATACCAGGTCATGGATCAACAACAAAGTTAATGTCCAGCATAGTGCTGTTCTTTACAAAAACCAGGACTGTAACCACACAGCTGGCCTAAATACTACAAACATTAACATACACAAGCCAGTGACTCTTGGCAGTCATGTAGGAGAGATACCTTCCCTGCTCGGTTATATCCCAGGCCACCTACACTGGTTCTGCCCTGCATCAAAAGCAATAAAAGAGTAGCATGAATCAGGCTCGGTGCAGTGTGGGTTACCCAAAGTACAAACATTTGCTCAGTTTTCTCTTCTTCCTTTCTGTGAAGGAGGAGTCATGAATCCTTTCTGCTGCCGCCACACACCCAGAGTTAGTCTAATACACCCAGAAGAGCAAGGTAGAGCTGCTAAGTCATATTCTGAGTTCGTCAGCCAGGCACTGGCTGCTTTCAGCAGCATGTCCACCCAGCCTATCCTTCAGAGCTTGCAACACTGGGTCATGCGGGAATGAGGTAGAGAATGCAGTTCTACTACAGAAGATGTAACCATGGGTGTATGTGTGTAGGGTGGGGCGATGGGTGGATGAGGGCCTCTGGGGATTTGTATGATCAGCGGTTTGATGGTAGGTGCAGTTCCTTCAGTTGCACCCGTCTGTGCCTTCTGCATTTGGTTGATGTAGCCCAACTGGGCATTGAACAAATGGTAGCTGTAGCCTCCACCGGACCCATTACATTCGGAAGAGACAGTCCCAACTAGGCCTTCTGAGGCGGTGCAATTGCAGCCCAGACCGAGCATTCAGTAATCATGGAGTCCTGCCACACGAATCAGTGTGCTGTAGCGGGGGGGCTTCCTACAGGCACCAGGATCCTTCCAATGCACTATTGTGCAGTCAGCATCAATCTGGAAAACCAACATCCACTAGGCATGCTCTGGAACTCATTTCCCTTGAGTCTCTCCTCCTGCATGGACAGGCAGGCTCAATCCCCCAGGATCCTCAGCCTCCAGGGTAGGCACACTTCATCAAGCAAAAAAAAAAAAAAAAAAAACATTTCAAGTCATGTCCTCAGGACTCTGAAAGGCCGGCTGTCCAGCAGAGACCAGCCCTAGTTTCACAAAACTCAGTATTCTACAGAGGACTCCCTTAATTGTTCATAAAGGACTTCGATGCAGGACAAGGGGGTGGTCTGGGTCCCACTTTTATGAGCTTCTAGAGAGGAGATGTGGATCCATGGTCTTATACTGCAGAACAGTCTTGGGGAGGTTCTTTCAAGTGCCCTTTCATCATGGTCTTCGGTCACTGCCTTTGTGCAGAGTGAAGCTTCTTATTGCAGGCAGCCCTGGGGCTGTTGTCATCCAGTAGCACCCCAGACACAAAGATGTGAGCTTCCAGCATCAGACTGTCATGAGCCAACCCAAGGAGTAATCCAGGAAAGACAATGGCAGGTCGCACCTAGAAACCTACTCACCTTTGAGGGACTGCAGTCCCACACCTCACCTACCCAACCATCAAAAAGCAGTGCATAGAAAGACCAATCTGCAGCTCTTTGCAAACAAAAGGTCTTATGGAATTTCTAAAGGTAGTCCGGTTTCCATCCCGCTTGCTTCAGTGTCTGATCTCCTTCAAGCTACAAGAATGTAGGTAATACAGGTACACTGTCTGGGAGCATGGTCTTTACCATCCATCTTTTGTAAGGCCAGTGGCACCAACATGGATCTCATTAGACAGTTATTCAGGTTCCATCACACCAAGCATGTTAAACATTCACTCACAAATTGTCTCAAACGTTTGACCTTGTCCACTGAAGCAGACCTTTGCATATGCATATGTGAACCAAACAGCCTCAACCGGAGAGAGTCAAATAAACGTCCGGTCATACTATTAAATCCACTATGCTGTCCCCACCTTCTTTATGCACTATATAAATGACAGATACAGTAGTCCTCTGCTCAAAATGAGGGTACGCTTTGAGCACCACCCCAGGTTACCAGACAGGTACAGGACCTCTTGCAGTGAAGAGCAAGCTTAGGCCTATGCACACATGTTTGGATTTGTGTGCCACCAGTGCCAAATAAATGAATACAGGTGAAGCACATGTAAAATATTCCTGTGGACACCAGCAGACGGCAGCCCATTTTCTGCACTCAAACCTCAATTGGTCACCTACTTTGGAGTCCATCAATAGCATATACTTACAAAATAGGATTCAGGGCCGTGAACTTCAACAGGGTGGTGGGGCTGTCACAAGAACGACAGACCTACAATAACCCATGGCCTCATATGGTTAGCGTGGCTAGCAGAGGTTGCAAGGCATTGGTAAGAACAGTAGCAGGGGGGGGGGTTCTCAAGGTTTGTCATTGATGCACATGTGCAAGTCTTTGTTATAGCTATGTTTACAGTTTTATATGGCAAAAACCAAAGGAAATGGACGGAGTGTTGAACATTGCAAGCACTCACCCCCAGTCAACTGATCTGGGTTTAATCCATCACCGTTCTTTAGCCCACTCTGCCACCCCAGTTCAGACATGGCCATATGCAAATCAGTCTGACCCTGTGCCTCATGGGAACAGTCCAGCCCGAACTGCCAAGCCAGGTCTTCCCTGGACCGGAAACAAGCTTCCTAGGACCGGTTTCTGGCATTTCAGCCGTCTTCAGCCAGGCTTGCTTGAATCCAGTGGCAAAGTGAGCAAGGGACTGATGTCTGAGCATACCCTTCCAACCGGCTGAAGACGGCTCAAATGCCAGAAACCGGTCCTAGGCAGCTTGTTTCCGGTCCAGGGAAGGCATGGCTTGGCAGTTCGGGCTGGACTGTTCCCATGAGGCACAGGGTCAGACTGATTTGCATATGGCCATGTCTGAACTGGGGTGGCAGAGTGGGCTAAAGAACGGTGATGGATCAAACCCAGATCTGTTGACTGGGTGTGAGTGTGATTGGTTCTGATGCTCCGTCCATCACCACCCCCTTTTGTACAGTTTTATATGAACATTTGTTCAGCTTCTAGATCACACTTACCAGCCCTACAAACACACAAAAAAACCATGTCAGAATTATCCATTCACTAAGTCACCAAGTAGTTATCTAATACTTCCCAAACATCAGACTGGGTTTATGGTCTTCAAGCAATCCTCCAATGTGGTGCTTAAGAACAGTTCCTGAATGTTGTGACTGACTTAGTATCAATGTCACACACAAAAAAGGACTGAATATTGCTCATCCTCAGCCATACCCAACCACCCTAGAAAAACTTACCTCAGGACCATCGGGGTGATTGGAGTAGGTAGTCTGGCTTTGGGCTTGGTAGAGACACTAGGCTCATGGTCCTCTGACCGTATGTTCAAAGGTTCTTCTGTTGAACTCCTTTTGCTGAGTGTGCTTTAGAGGAAAGAAATTTGTAAGTTCCTGTCCAATGACCAGTGACTCCACCACGTCCTACCAGCAAGTACACTTTCAGCACGTGCCACCAACCCACCAGATGAACCATCATTTGCCACCAACCAGCCAGAGGCTGCACCACACATGTCCCACCAAGGAGAGAGCCTTCACCACGTGCCACCAACCCACCAGAGGCTCCACGTGCCACCAACCCACCAGAGGCTTCACCATTTGCCATCAGAATGCTTGAATCTAAACATTGGACCATGTTTATGCTTGTATGCGAGTGTAAAAGAGTGTACACTGGTCATAAGTACCTTACCATCAGTACTTACCGTCTCAGCAGCTGTGGCTTAATTTCAAGCTTAGGTTCATTCCCCTTAACCCTGTATGAAGAAACTCTTATTACGCCCAATCCACTCACTGATCACAACACATACAATGCTAGCTGCAAGACATCTGCACCCTCAAGCTACAAGCAATGGCCATGCATTACTTGTTGGAAACCAATATCCTGACTTAATGAAGCATAACATTTAGATGGTAAAGCCTCCAGCTTGAACTAAAGCAAATTATTTTGAAGGGTCTAACCAATAATGCACATAGCTGACCTGTAGTGCCAAAGTTTGAAACAAATTGTAGGAAACTAGCACAAATTGCACTTTTAAGCAGAGAAGCTGCCTCCTTGGATTGCTTCACTGCCTGCAGCTACATGTGCCCCCTGCAATCAATTATGCATCTTCATTTAAGGTCATATTTTTTTCTAATGTTTCAGTGACAAATTCCTATCTGGAAGCCCTCTAAAACGAATACATTTGGGCAGCTAGGATACTTCGGACAAATACTTATTTGGAGAGTGCCATACAGTATAGATTTAAATCTTTATGATGTACATCACATCAGACAGTCCACTCAGATTGAATTACATCACTACAGCAATACAGACTGACCAAAATGAGTGGTGAATTTATAAGACATGCAAGCGGTTCCTAACCAAATCTAATGTTGGCAAGTTTCAAGAGACTGATGCATGTTGATGTCCAGGGCCCAGCAAACGTCAAAGCTCTGAAAAGGCCAAGTATAAGCCAGTGAAGACTGATACAGGGGCATACCAGTACGGTGCCCCACAGGAACAGGACTGCTCTAAAGATCCTATGAGCAGAGAAGACGCAAGCACACATTTTTACAGACACCAAGGCTTGTTAGCACTCCACACTGATTTGGTCTGCACCTGGCTTTCAACCAGCACAGGCTTCCAAGGAGTTCCCTCCACCCTTGCGCAAGGATGACTTCCAGAGATCCAGTCCTTGCACTAAAGTTTATGCCTAGAGGTTGGCCAGCCTGCAACCAATTATCTACAGCCTAAAGGAGGTGTATCTAACTTAGGCCCAAGAGGCCCAGATCCAACTCAGATTTGGAGTATAAATGTACACACATTTAATCCATACTGGAACATAGATCATCTGCAGCTATGCTGAGATATGGTATAGATTTGGAATTCCTGGAACTAAATAGGAGACAGCACAGTCTTAAGAAACAAAAGCGGATTGCACTATGTCCCAACACAAGTCCTGCTATGCATAGTTGATATTAGAAACCTGGTTTGCCTAACTCTGGTTTATGTCTACCAGAGAATTCTCCACAGTAAACATTCCATTACTAGTAAACTTACAGCTTCTGTTTTTTACTTGGTGGGTGCCCAGCAGCAACAGACGTTCTGTTAGGCAATGGGGAATCAACAGGTGGTGTTTGCGCTTCAACAGTAGGTAGGAAATGAATAGTGCGTCTACCCTCTCGGATCTTTGCCAACTGCTTCCTCTTTTCCTGCATGGAGAGTCTCCGTGGTGCCCTTTAAAAAAAAAAAAAAAAGAAAGTCAATGCTGTATCAGAAGACATTGGACAGTCCCATTCAAAAGATACAGGGCCCTGGTCACCTCACCTTCTTGGCAGCACCTCAGCCGGTCCATTATCAGGCACATTTCTCAATCCTGCACAAAGGCTTCCAACGGAAGCAGCTAGGACTTCAAACCGCTCTGCATTGCTGTTCTCTGCGGAGTTAAAGCCAAACCCATTGGACAACAGAAACCAACATTCCAGATGAGGTTGCATGCTAGATTTATGCAGCTATTAAATTTCCTAGGTAAATAGTATGTAGATGCTAAACAAGTGAAGCCAAATTGAAATAGATATAGGTTTTCCGCCATGAAAGATCAAGACAGTATAGGTAAGATTACAACTGAACCCTTCGGGCCAACCATATCTACATGGTTCTCCTTACATTAGACCTTGGTCAGAACAGAAATCCTGGAGGTTAAGCTTCTTGTTTTCAAAGACCATCAAGGGAGGTCCCGATTAGCAGCATTTCTATTACCCAACGTGCCCTGATAGATGCATAAAAGATCCAGTTTCTGGACTACAGGACCACCATGCAGAGACAGTGAATTGAGCCTTTTGAAACCCATTACCCAGCACTCTTGCACTAATAAAAACTGAGAAGGCCGCAGCGTATTGAAAACCATGTAGTCCAAGCAGCAGTGGTCAATGTGGCTTCCGTGAACATTAGCCTGGTATTCAGGAAGGTTTGAAACTTTACTGAGATTTACACATTGTCTGGGTTCAGCGTCAAGATCAGGAGATAAAGATTTGATGAGGATTCCCTTGTCCAGCCTGGAACACCACGTGGCAAAAGTTACAGGCAGAAGTGATACAACTATATTGTGAAAGAGGTAAAAAGATTACTTGCCTGCTTCAAATAAAGTATGGAAATCTGGCTGTTTAGCTCAGACTCTGCAGTAAGTCTACAGCCCCTGAACGCTGGTTAGGGGTTGAAGATAAAGGATTTGGAATGAGCTGGACTCTAGTGATTACCATACAATGGTCAAATTGGGTGTCGGAGGGGGCAGAAAGACCCACAGCGTTGTTAAACTGTTGGAAAGACACTCACTAGGTGGGGGAAGATTAGTGGTCAAGGATACCTTCTGAATTATAAACACCCTCACCCCTCATGTGGCTCCCTTACACCACTGTGGTGACTAGGCCCTGCCCACTCCTATACAGACAGCAAGATCTCATTTTACGTTTGATTTTTTCCTCATGTTCATGACATATAGGCACACCTGTAGACTAACTTCAGAGATCCTGGTCCAAAACATCAAGAGAAACGAATGCGCCAGGGTGCCTGCAGGACGCACAAGAGTGGCAAGTTTGTGTTTCTTGCCTCAACTTGCGCTCTGGGTAGCATTAGGCATGGGGTGCACTAGGTCAAATGTACTCTTCTGATTTTAGTCCTGGAATATCTATGCAAAAGTCAAAGATTACCCAACTATTTTAAGAAAGGGTTAAAAAGTGGTAATTCTGCATTGATCGAATTGCTGCCCTGAGGTTGCCTCTCGAGGCGAAAAACTAGGAATCCTATTGGAGGGCCCCAGAAGGAACTAGATGCTGGGAGGAGTGATTATGAGCACAAAAAACATGGCGAGGGCAGGCTGCGGAGTCAGAGGTAGACCCATGTGTGTGCCTGGAGTGTCTGTGCTGCGAGGTGTGATCATGTGCCAACTAACCTGAGAGCCACAGGAGGCCCAAGAGTAGAGAAAACGACGAAAGACCACCAAAATCTGAAAAACTGAGCAACATGTCTACCCTGGAAAGAGCTCCTGAAGTAAACAAAGGCTTTATTGCAGATACAGCTCATCATATGGGTAACCTGAGCCACCATGTTTCAGCAAAGGTCACATCCATGCAGGCAAGTAGCAACAGGAACCAGAAGAGCCAGAGGTACTCATCAACTGCTTACCTTGAAACAAAAGCGACTTGGAAAATTGAGCAAATTCAAGAGCCTGATTTTGGGACGACCCACAGTATCCGACACTGGAGACGTGAAAATAGGTGCAAACAGTTCTTGACCAGGTTTGATAATGGTCTGCACTCCTGTATCCATTGTTGAGGTGGCATGTATACCCATCAGGGCTTCCATGGTCAGGGGAACGGTCTTAGGCATAATACTGCCACAGCTACATGATGCCAGGCAGCACAATCAAGTGGCAATGGCAAAAAAAGAAAAAAAAAAAAAAAAAAAAGACTGAATGGATTCACTGGCCTGCATTGGTCAAGATCTCAGGATTTGTAGGTGATCAAAAGAGGCTATCCAACTGTGAAGGCCTGGTCTGGTGGCTTAGTGGAATAATGCGTCCCCTGTAGGGGCCTGTATTTGACCTCAGTCACAGGTTCAAAGCCGGGTGGGTCTTCTCAGCGTTTCATTCATCTGAGGTCGATAAAATGAGGACCATTGAGTTGGGTTAACAATAAACATGATATTCAGCACCTTGATACCCTTGGGTGATACGTGCGCTTTACAAATACACGTTTTTATGTTCATTGAGAGTAAAGACAGCATTTGGCTGACAATTCAGATAATGAGATGGCAGCTAGTTTCCAAGGGGATATGAATTTATAGTCCTCACGAGCCACACACAGGGCTGTGTCTACAGAGATACTGTTCAGCATCTGGAGCACTTCAGTTTCACGTGTTGCAGTAGAATTTACTCATACCTGGTACACTTAGTCTCAGTTGCAACACTAATCCCAGATCCTCACCCACCAGTCCCTTATTGTCTTCTACTCAGGAGAGAGTTGCAGGTGGCAGTCGAATTTTACGTGTGCACTGCAAAGATGTTTAACCACCACAAACAATTTGTACTTTTAAGGTTTGGCTTTGCATACTATTGAGATCAATGCCCGTTTTGTTCCTGGCTGACTGCATTGCTACCCTTGGTTTATGAACAAAATGAATTTGAACTATAAAAAAAAAACAGAAGACCACAAAAAACTTCAACCATAAAGACAGGAGCAGGACGAATGGATTGACTTGGAGTCTAGGACTCTGGTGAGGGATGGCTCAATCTATGTATCTGAAGGAGAACCATGGAAACGTTACGGTGTGTAACTGTTCAATCATTTGCCATCCTAATTGGTAATACGCTATCATGTTTTATTAAAGGGTAGCAACAAACACCAAAAGGGAAAAACAATCCTACCAAGCTTAAAAGGTGCAACAATAGCTCGTGGAAGACTAGCTTTTGGGGTCCTCTTCGGCTGCCAGTGTAAGCCATCATGCTGCGGTGGGGTAGCCCTCGTGTTCATAGCGTGATCTGTAGTAAAAACAAAGTGCCCACTTTAAATTAACCTTTTGAACTCAACGTGTTAATTTAAATGGAGTAACAGTTTAACTAGTTAAACTTTTGAATTCATTTTGTAAAGGTACAGATTTTACTTTACTGTGAGGGTTTGGCTGCATGATATGGGTACCATTTACGAATATTACATACATTTTCGCCAACCACATTTAGATTAGGTTCCATTTTCCAGTCCTGAAGAATTGCCCAGATCAATAGAGACACTAGAGGCAAGAAACGTGACCTACACACTACTTTATGAGCTGGATAGGACCATTACTTCCACATTCAGCCACAGATTGCCTTTTACTCATAAGAGAACCCACCTATAAATGTAATTGGTTCTCTTGGCTATTTTTAATACCACTAATTCACATTACACCAATCTACTAATAGAGCACCTCCATCCTACACTTCTAATCAGCATCCCTAGCTCTAAAAACCTCTTGCAAAGAGCCACCTCGATGGGGCCACTGGGCATTGCAGCGCAGCCCAACAAGGAGCCGACCAATGATGCAGCATGACACCAACATGGGTATGTGAGGGCTCTTGCTTCTGAGCAATCAGAGCCCCAGATCTGTTTCCTCAGTTTCTCTGATCTAGATCCCCCCGTCCTACCCCCCCCACCCCCCCAGGAACTGCAAACTTTTTGTTATACATAGTATCCTATGGAGCCTGTATGCTGGACCTCAAAGCGCTCCTAGTCCCACTCTGTGTTTAGTATTCCACTGCAACTGCCTGCCTGAGATATCCACCCCAAATGAACAGCCTATGAAAGCAGAGTGCCTCCACCGTTCACCACTCCACGACTGTGGCTACATACAATTACCCACCTGGAAAGAAGGTGATGGTATTGGTGTTTACCAGGGAGCAGCCAAATTCACTGAAGTGATTGTGACCAGATACGCTTGTTAGAGTTCAGTAGCATAGACTCCAAAGCAGGACACGCAAAAGCTATTGACAGTGTAGAAAAGTAGGATGTACTTCTAGGGTTACCCCCACTTTTTGCCTGGTGCTAAGTGGTATTCTGACTAGTCAGACTCTGATCCTGATTAGCAGGATCCCAGTCCATCTGCTTTCCCTCTAAATTGTGTTGAGTACTTAGGTTCACTCCAGATTGGATACTGGGGTACCCTGATCAGTTCCTAGTTTATGGTACCCATGTACCCCGGGCATAGGTACCACAGAGGTATCCCATGGGCTGCAGCATGTTATGCCACCCATGGGAGGTCATGCAAAATGGAACTACAGACCTGCCATTGCAGCCTCTAAGTTGGTGCACGCACCATTTAAAGATCTAGGTTTACTATATCTAAGGGTCACTGCACTTAAAACCTATAAGTCACCCCATAGCAGGCCTTTGCAATCCTGAAGGCAGGGTGCTTAGTTTTAAGTGAGAGGGTGCCCCTGCATGAGCAGGACACCCCTGCAGCCTACTCAGTCCATTCTTCTGGGTTGTCAATGAAGCAGCCATATACTATATAGAGGGGCACCGCATAATTTGCAATGATCATCTCGACAACGGCTGCAACGAATCGTATCATGTTTGGTATCAAACATGTTGGAATCATACCCCACACTGTATACAGTGTGGAGGTAAGATTCCAAGCACTGGAAGAGCCCTCCGCTTGATTTGAGGATTTATAAAGCGCAGCAGTCACCCGAAGGCATCAAGGCACTAGAGATCAGCCGTCCATACCCAGGAACCTAGCATGGGCCAGAAGCTCCCACTAGATACTAGACCGTGAAGAGCCAGGTTTTAAGCAGGACACCCCTGCAGCCTACTCAGTCCATTCTTCTGGGTTGTCAATGAAGCAGCCATATACTATATAGAGGGGCACCGCATAATTTGCAATGATCATCTCGACAACGGCTGCAACGAATCGTATCATGTTTGGTATCAAACATGTTGGAATCATACCCCACACTGTATACAGTGTGGAGGTAAGATTCCAAGCACTGGAAGAGCCCTCCGCTTGATTTGAGGATTTATAAAGCGCAGCAGTCACCCGAAGGCATCAAGGCACTAGAGATCAGCCGTCCATACCCAGGAACCTAGCATGGGCCAGAAGCTCCCACTAGATACTAGACCGTGAAGAGCCAGGTTTTAAGAGCTTTGCTAAAGGGGAGCAGAAGGGGGATAGATCTGAGAGCAAGGGGTAGGGAGTTCCAGAGCTTGCTAGCTGCCACAGAGAATGCTCTATTCCCCTACTTCTTAGTTCTTCGTACAACCAGTTGCATTTGGAGCGAAGAGCGCAATGGTCTACTAGAAGAATGCCACTTGAACATAGTCTTCAACCTAGACCAGTAGGAAGCATGCAACGATTTATGGACCATACAGTGATTTGAAGCTAGTGCGTTGTTCAATGGGGAACCAGTGCAGGAACTACAATCCCTTCCTGGCAGATTGTTTCCTGGGAATGTCTAGAATAAGCCTTGCCAATGCATTCGGCGTTACCTGGAGTTTGTGCTGCATATTCTTGTTGGCGGCCAGGTATAATGAATTACAGTTATCAAGTCTGGACAGAGCCAGTGCAACCTGGCTCTGAGCTGGTCGTTGGATAAAAGGGAAGTTTTTTTAACATCCTTATAAGCTAGGAGCATGTTGAGATGGTGAGATTCATTTGGATATTAAAGTGAAGTTCAATATCCAACAGGACTCCAAGGTTCTTAGCCTTTTCACTCAGGGTAGGAGAATATCCCAAGGACTGAGGCCAGGAGCTGCTATTCCACTTGGATTACCCTGATTCGAATATCACCACTTCGGTTTTAACCCCGTTAAGCTTCAAAAAGTTAGTGCACATTCATTCTTCCACTCTGGTCATGCATCCAAGAATATTTTCGGACAACGCGCTTGGCCCTTTAGGGATAGTGACCATGATGTGTGCCATCTGCGTAGGACACCACCTCCAATCAAAATGAGTGGATCACAGTTGCTAGGGGTGCCACATACAGATTAAAAAGAGTGGGACTCAGATGATCCCTGCAGGACTCCGCAGGGTGGAACATAGGAGTCTAAATAGAAAGATTTTAAATTGACCCTTTGGGATCTCCCCGTCAGAAATGAGGACAGGAGGGCTAGAGCTTGATGTGAGATCCCAAGACTCCAGAGTCTGTCCAGCAGCAAAGTAGGTAAAGGTGTCAAATGCTGCTGACAGATCTAAGAGGATCAGCACCACCCCCCCCCCATCCTTCATCCACCGTGCACCTGATTTAGTCAGTGGCTGATATTAATGCAGTTTCAGTTCCATGATGCCTCCTAAATCCAAATTGAGAATCATTGAGCCATGATTGATGTTCTGTGGTTTCCATGAGCTGTTTATTAAGATGCAGCTCCAGGATTTTTGCTGGGGTAGGAAGCAGGGAAATTGCACGGTAGTTTTTGCAGTCCCTAGGGTCTAGGTTAGGTTTTTTCAGAAGTGGTCTTATAATGGCCTGTTTCCAGGTTTGGGGATAGATTCCAGAACGAATGATATCATTCATTATTTTGCAGAGGGGTTCTGCTATGGTGTCAGCAGCCATATGGAGGATTGAGAGTGGACATGTTTCCATAGGAGAGCCCGCATAAGTTCTCAAAAGATATTGTACAAAGAGTGGCGTGAGGTCAGGGAATTTAGCAAGACCTAGTCTCGATACCAGAAGAGCATCTTCGACAGGACGTCTGACTGCCGGTGTTATGATGGGTATTTCAGGATGCGAGTCAAAACTGGTGTATATGTCTGATTTTTGTTTGAAAGAAGGTAGCCAATTGATTGCAGAATGTTTGTGATGTTTCTGGTTCTGCTATAGGCAGGGAAGATTAAAGCAGTTGTACCAGCTTGAATAACTTGTGGATGTGTAATTTTCAATTGTGTGAGTACAGTAAATGGATTTCTCTTCCAATAATGCGCATTTATATTCCTTAACACTAGCTTTATATAGTGTACAATCCCGCTCCTCTAAGGTTAGTCTCCAAGCTCGCTCAGCGCAGCAACAAGCTGGTTTTAATCGTCCAAGTCTGTCATTGTACCAGGGGGCCGCGTTTCTGGATGTGATTTCAGGGGTGCCACTATGTTCGTTGTGGATTCTAGCCATGTCTGCCCAAAGATTAGGGTCCTCTTGAATTGTACAGGAAATATTTTTTAAGGTGTTAACTAAGGTAGCAGCTGAAATACCTTTCTAGCTTCTAAATTTATTAGGATAGCTAGGGGGGTCTCGGATCCACACTTAACGCTGGCGGGAGAAAGTCGAACCGTACTGCAGTAGGATCCGACCAACAAATAGGTATTGTATGTTGGAAGGTGATATGTGAAGCCTTGGAGAAAATTCCATCCAAAGTATGTCCTGCTTTGTGAATCGGGACCGTTACTAATTGGGCTAGACCCATATTGGCAAGCAGTTCTATGAGAGTATTGGAGTCTGAGTTGTACCTCTCTTCTACTTAGAAGTTAAAGTCCCCCAAGACTAAGAATTATCTGCTATATCTGGCTCTAAAAGCTGCTTAAGCTCATGCAAAAAGACACCCTGGGTCCAGGAGGTCTGTAAGTCAGTAAGCCTCCAAAAGTACAGGTGGCTCAAAGAAGGAGTTTAAATTTTGTAGCCTCACATGTGTGTGTGTATCCAAGTCTGACTCAATAAGACATTTGTATTGAGATTTGAAGACAATAGCTACCCCCTATACAGCTCACCCTATACCCTTTGGATAGAGTAATTATCTGGGACAGCATCAATAAGGTCGGATCCTGAGGCTGCATTTGCCCAGGTTTCCGTTACGAAAACCCAGTTAGGTACCAAGTCCTTAACTAGCATTACAAACTCTTTTCTGTTTGATGAGGGAGCGTGCATCAATCAGCAACCCCTTAGAACCCTCTATTTTATTGACAGTGGTGACCAATGACATTTTGATTTTTCCCCTTCTATGAGCAGCCAATGTGTTTGCACAGAGGGGATAACATAACCACATACCATGCAGGCTTGACTTAGATAATCCTGCCCACTCTCTCATGGGAACATAGCACTTACACATTGATTGTGGCTCGCATCATTCCTAATCTCTAACTGTATTCACAGAGTATACAATGGATTTAAGAATATCTGTATTCGACCGGCCAGCATGCCGGGCGCAAACGGGCTTGCCTATGGTGCGCCTTTGGCACGCCCACTGCACATTTAATAGCGGTGCTGGCAGAGCACTAGATCGCTAACTGACTGGCTCCTCCTAACTAGGAGAGCAGAAGTGTGTAGAACACAATGGTGTCTGCCACCCTCCGCATCAAACGAAGGAGACAGCTCGCAGCAGAACAGGGAGGCAGCACTGCTGAGCACCCCCCCCCGCGGCAGACCCCCGCTAACAGAATAAGAACAGTAAGTGCAAATGAAGGGAAATGAACAGTTAAAAACACATTGAAGGACTTTTTTAAAATGTCAACAGGAGCGAGTCTAGTTACCTCTTTACAGGGGCCCCGCAATGTAGGACGGCACGATCTCCAAGCGCATCTCACTGCATTTTTGTAATAGCGGTGCTAGCTGAGCACTAGACCACTAACTGACTGGTTCCTCCCAACTAGAACACACTCAATGGTGTCTGCCTCCCTCCACATCAAACTAGGGAGACAGCTCATGGCAGAACAAGGAGGCAGCACTGCTGAGTACTCCCCGCGGCAGACCCCCGCTAACAGAATAAGAACAGTAAGCCTCTGTTAGGCTTTCAGTGCTGCCGGTACCAGTCTTTCAGACCTGGACAGCACAAAATGGTTGCTGCCGACCAGAGACATTTCTGCCCTCCTGCTGCTGAGCAAAGCTCGAGCAGAGAAAGGTGGAACAATAAGCCTCCTGTCACAGGGAGTTGTGACCACCTCCAAGACAGGATTTAGTGTATTGGGACCGAGTGGGTGCGCTTGCTAGTGACAAAGTCTGCATGAGGGGCACACTTGGTGTCCCCGTGCATAGTCCAGTTCAAACCAGTTCTGGGAGCCGTTGACTCCTGTTCTGGCGCGAAACTGGACAAAGGACATGGGAATAACCTCCCCCCCCTGTCCAGACCCTCCCCTGGGAGGGTCCCCTTAATCTTCCAAACCCTTTTGCCTTGGGTACTTCAGGGCTTACCTGGGTGTAGGTCCCTAGATTTGTCATGGGATAAGATTCAGATCAGACACCACTGCACTTCTACCATCTGGGCACCCTGGACTTCGGTGGACTTCGTTGGGGCCTGACCATCTCCCTTCCAATCTGCTGCATTGCCTGTGCATCATACAGGAACCTTCCAAGGCCTGTGACGCATCAAAGACACCTGAAGTAATCTCCCTTTGAGTGAAGGAGTCACTCACCTGCATTTGCAGGCACCGCAACTAAGTCAACCGGTCTGCAGATCCTGGGCTCCTCCGGACTCAGTGGGCTCTGCAACACAGGTGGTGGTTTTCCACCACTCCCAAGGCCTGCTCTACCCTCTCACCAAGTTTGAAGCCAGTATCCCTCATGGGGGTTGCAGTTACTGAACCCCTGTGCACTGCATCCAACTTGAGGTTGCAAAGGCTTGTTGGCTTCTTTGCAAATAGATCTTCAAGCTCCAAGTAGCCCCAACCTAGAGTACCTCCTGTGACCAGAATCTTCAGCTACACCGCATCATGTGCATTGCGGCCTGAATCTTTTGGTGAGCTGCTTGAGGTCCTCCCGACACTCCAGTGCCTCGGGCCATGGTGCCACTTGAGTGGCACACTTGTTACTTTTGGGCTCCCCTGATTGCTCGGGCCTGCCCTGACTCTTGCCTTTGGTGAGTCCCCTGGACCTTGCCCGTCCTGACGCTGCTCCTTCTTTGACTCCTGCGTGGCTTGCCTTTGCCATGGCTGATTGGTGTTTGTCAGACACCGACCCCTCAGCACTCCACATCCTTCGTGGGACAGCTTGTATCTGGGTCCTGGTCTTCCTCAGCATTGCCTGGTCCTCACAGCTGGAGTCAAGGTAATAGTCAGCCTCCTTGAAGCACCCAAAATCAGAGGTCTCCATCTACTCACTTTGGGTAGTTACTTGGGGTCCCAGTACTTCTATGTCCTCTCGACACAGTCTTAACTAGAGTCGTGGTTCTAATACCACTTTAGTATATAGTTTGGTCCCCCCAGGCCACTGGGTATTTCGTGCTATTTACTGTGTTTCTGTGCTAAAGTATTGTGTGCATTGTGTTCATCTCCGTGTTGGAGATATTGGAACGTACTAGAGAGTATTCTATAATAAAAACATGTTATAAATACTTGGTGTGGTTCTTTTTCACTTAGTCTATACTATAAAATTGCATTCTGGTAAAAAAGCTGCTTTACACACCTTCTGGACTAAGCCTGAAGGCTGCTCTCCACAGCCACCACTTGGAGAGATTTCTAAGCTGGCCTAAGACCTCAAATCACCATTGGGGTTGTC
Source organism: Triturus cristatus (assembly GCF_964204655.1). Lineage (NCBI taxonomy): Eukaryota > Metazoa > Chordata > Amphibia > Caudata > Salamandridae > Triturus > Triturus cristatus. The sequence goes on from NC_140590.1 coordinate 1,615,063,532, forward strand.
TGGACTGGTGCAAGGTGCCCACTTACATTAGTGGACATCATACCAGGTCAGCTTCTCACACATAGGTTTTAGCCTAATTGGTATTAATGGCTAAATGGGGAAAAAAAAGGTGTCAACTAATACCCATATTACTGATCATATCGTTGTGAGCTGCAGCAATCCTTAGGACCGGGAAAGGCTGCTATACCAATACTAGCCTCGGATAATCATCAAGCATTGCAAAAAGAAGGCAGCAATCTACATACACAAAAATGTAATGTCACCTGTGCAGGAAGCATATGACTATATGGGTAATCCTATATGGTGGTATGCAGCATAGAAAAAGCAATGTTGAAAATAACGTTGAAGACCCTATAGTGGCAATACATTTGTGGACCTTTCACAGTAGGCGGCAATGCACTCTAAGCTATGTGGATCAGCACAGAGCCTGCACATGCTGTTCTTATAGGCCATAACTACAAGAACTAAGCCACAATGAGAACAAGTTATAGCGCATCGTTTCCACAAAGGCATTTCAAGATGTTTTGCGCTCTTATACCAAATGGAATATTCCTCGTTTCCTGCCATTTGGGAACACTACCATCCTTCAGGTTGATTTTATGCTGGTACCGATCTAATTTTCAGATTTAATTTCTGAAGACCACCTTGCACTCTGCCACACTCCTTTCCAGTTGGTGGTCACCTTCACCACCAAGACCTGTAGCTCTGGTCTTGTTCTTAAAATTATGCAGAGTTCGGCCTCGGGTTGCCCAAGCAAAATATGGACGCTTCCTTTGCATGCATACCTTGCAGCCCTAAAAACAGATTGGAAGTAACCTAATAGCACAATGCTGTCAGAATGGAAATCTAGTAGAGTAGTATTTGGTGGCATTGTGTTTTTACCAGTTCAAAACAAGTTGAACAAGGAATCTGCAATTACGACCCCGGCACCTGAATTGGCTACACACCTTAACCATGGATCACAATTAAGCAAACTGGTGCCCTGCGTTTCTGATCAGGTCTTACCTAGCACATTGTACACCAATTCACCAATTATTAGACTAAAGAATGTTTTGAAGCAAAAGATTTACAACCATTTGTAAAAATAGCAGATGAATCGTCCGTGGGGGATCAAACCTTAAGAGATTTTAAATTGTTTCTCCTTTAATCATTTGTCAGCATGTGGTGGACATAAAGGGTATTGGCAGGGGGACTGACATTCTCTAAAGGAAGATTAAAGCAAACTTCTCTGCTGGTCTGTGTGCCAAAGCTTGGAGGTTATGGGAGAAAGGATGGAACTTGCTTCATGATGTATTTAATTTTTTGTGTACCTGGTCAATAAATCTTGGTAGGTGGAAAGGAAAACAATGATTTTTCCTGAGCAGGTAAGGTACATCTGTACTTTAAAGCTAAACCTCTTTAAAATCCCACCATGTACTCTTTCAATACACACTGACCTAGCCCACAGACAGATCGTGGTACAGATTCTTCCTGCTGGATTGCCTTGATGGCCTATGAAACTTTCTGCATGCTCTGGCAAGGTGGAGTCCCATTTCAACGTGATGATAGCTATTAGTGTGGAGGGCTGCAGTGATGCATTCATGCCAGCCTGTAAAAGCCGCCTTCACTGGTTAAAAAAACTGATGCAACACAACTGGCATCACCAATGCATTTCCAATGCCCTGGTGTAGACCCACAGGCTGCCACTGGCAAGAGGATTCATTTAAAGACCGTATGATTTATAAGCTGTGTGGCATGCCACTTTGCCCAAACTGGCATGACTGACAAACGTTGTCTTTACACAAGGTCTTGCTCTCCAGGCCTCAGATCAGTTCCTTATCCAAATCCAAAACCAGCTAAGGCGGCTTTTTTCTGGGATCACAAACAGACCTTAGGGTTGATGCAATCCTCTACAGTTTGAATTATGCTGAAAGTCTGTCCTTTTAGCAACAGAAGTTAGGGAGCATGACTATTAGTGTTGATAGCAGGACTCTTGGTAATCGAGCATCAAGACATCAGGATCCTTCTGCACAACAACAACAAAAAACTTGGAGATACAAAAAGCTGTTGGAGCAGGCTAATTCGACGAGTAGCTCGTGAGCTAGCGGTAGCTCTCCGGCTATCTAATTAGCTCTCATGTGTGCAACCCAGCCTGCCAACATAGCTTTTTCTTGGTTGAATTAATATACATACCCTAAAAATTGAGAATGTGTATTTGAGACAAAGTTGTGTGCGTTCTCAAAACTTAGCTGACGTTTGTAGAAATGAAAATGGTAAAGTTTCCAAAATATATCAAAAGCTCAAACTGGAGTGAAAAATCATGTGGTGTAGGGAGGGCTTATTAAAAAAGTTGGTATGAGGGACGTTGCAGCTATGGCTATTGCGTGGTCATGTAGAGGCACACAAAACTGACAGTCTTTTTACATTACTGCAGACAGCCCTGACTTACGCACTGAGCGATCAATGATCGTAATCTTGAATATAGTGGCTACGAACGTAATCTTGCCTGAAGTGGTCACGATTACAACTCTAATATGAGTAGCTTGCCTCAATTTCACTAGAGTCACTAAAAACAATGTAATGAGCATATACAATGCAATCTTAACTGCGTATAAGAAGCCTAAACATTTCAAAAGTATACAATTGTTAAATCAAATATAAAAAGTAACCCCCCTATTCTAGGGAGTGACTAATTCTGTGTGTGCTAGGGATGTTTGGAATATGTAACGTTGTAATTCACATGATGGGATCGTGGGAGCTAGAGATGAGCTAATGCACCAAGGGAAGCAGCACAACAACAACAAAAAAAGTCACAACCCGGGAGTGCTCCCAAACTGCTAACTGCAGGATTTGTGAACTTGCTCTGGGCATTTTGCAGTTTCTTTGCCCTCCACGGAAGACCCTAAGTGATTAAGTGAAGGCTGGTAGATTGTTCAAATTCCAAATTGATTTGAGACCTAAGGCGGTCTGACAGCCTTCACAAGATCACACACCACTCACACACAAAAACAGTAACCAAGTACTTCAGCTATTGAAGGAACATAGAAAACAAAAGTTATTGAGAAATCTAGCAGAACTCAGTAGGAAATGTCAGATTATGAAGTATAACCTGCAGTTCTAAGGACACTGAATAAGTAAAAATGCGAGAGGGAAGGAATATAAGAGAAAACACCCAATTTACAGGGAATTCTTGGGTGCGTAAATTTCATGTGCCTTTGTGTGGGGATAACGGGACAGAAGGGCTTAACATGTCAGCAGGGCCACTGAAGTATACAACATAGATGATCAAATTATGCTACAGGTTTGACTGACATGAAGCAAGAGAATGCAAATTATGATCATTTCCTGTGGCTGTATTTAGCAACTTTTTTTCCATTTTAACACAGAACACGTCTGTCTAACCAAATGCTTGACCTCCTTAGTAGCAGCTTAACACCCGAACACAACAATCTGCAATAGAAAGGTGAACACTTAACCTTCGGAAACCCACCCACCCCTCCACTGCATATAAATATAGGTTTAGTAACTTTCCATCTACGTGATGCAGAATTTTTTGGGGATATAGAAATGTTTATTAAAATCTGAAAGTTATGCTGATGTGGCTAGTGCGATAAATCCTTAATCATGTGGCAAGCACTGCAGAATCACAATTTCTCCTGCATTATCCAATAGACACTTTCAAATGAGACATTAACCTGAAACCTACCCAAGCATGGAATCGGCCCCACCATCGCCACAGCTCTCGTTTCCGAGTCTCCTGCGTGAGTTGCTCTTCCACAGGCCAGGTATTTCCTGTAAATCATGGCCATGAATTTATAATGGAAGAAAAAGGGCAACAAGCATATAGAAGCACATCTAAAAACATGAATGGAGAGAGCAGGAGGTAGTCACAGAAACCTAAGAAATGCAAGTCTTATGAATTGTACTTTAACAAGACCTCAGGGTGTGAGGTGTATCGCTCTCAGCCTTCATCTGGAGCCTTTAGAAATGTCTCTAGGAGAGGGTAAGGGGTACAATTACCCCATTTCACCCATCCAGTGAGTGGAGCTTTGGAAAGGCTTAAAAAGTGAAAGGGGGGGGGGAATCTAAAAGGGGCATCGCCTAACAAATATATCTTAGGAATGCTTTCCAAGAGGAAAGCAAATGTAATAAAGAGTGTGGCCTTATAGGAATACAATTAATCCTATCAGCATTTTGGTGCCGCTCAGAGGGCCCCGACTCAGAGCCTCTGCAAGATACCCGCACTGGTGATGCTCATGATGGAGATGCCGCCACTAGGGTGGAAATCCTGCTATGACTACAGAAGCTCTTTGTAAATTGGGCTCCCGAGTTTTCCGATACTCGGACAAAATATATATTACAATAATACACGCATCTAAAATAAGTCAGACCTATTGGTTTTGCCAATGCTTGTTCACAGAATCAGTCACAAACAATTGCTTTGTTGTAAATAATTCGAGTTGAAAAGGTTTCAATTCTGAAGAATAAATTAAAGATGGCTAAGGTCTGTTGAAAGGGCAGAGGCCTGAGGAATATCGCAATCACGCCTGTTCTTGCCTCTGTAGCTTCTCCGAGATGCATTCCTTTTCTCCCCATATCTTTCCGAAATCCTCCATCTGCACATTTCACATCTCCCCTTTCCTCTACTGCATCATTGACATTTTCGTTCCTTCCTGCATGCACTTCCTTGCAACGCCTCTTCACCCTCCAAATACACACACTAAGCACCCAATACACACGCTAAGCACCAATTTGGCTGTAAGCGGTACGTTTCCATTTCCTTATCCACTGTAAATAGACAGCTTCATGACCATTGCACGGTGCGAGCTGCAGAGTGGCCTAGGACCAAGAGCTAGTATTCTGAACACCGTTAGTTAGGCCCCACTGAGCGGTATTGAGAGAAAATCGAACTTCGCTTTGCTTCAGGACTCTCAAACGCTGCATTACACACCCATCAACAACCTGGGTCACAGTAGTATATACGACTGACACCTAAAGCCCACCCAGTTAGCATTATATACGAAATACTATTAGAGTGTAATTGCTGCGTGAAAAGAAAAATACAAAAAAACGCGAAAAAGCAACACTTTATATACACGCGCTCTGACTCACTGACATGAGTTGTCTTAGTGGACTGTACAGCCATTTTTCAGAAACTGATAAATGTTTTCTCTGTAAAGCTAAAGGCAGAACATAGGCCACGTTTCGCGCCAGCTTTTAACTACTGCCGGTCCTGGGTCCGAATGGACCCGCCCTCTTGAAGACTTGGGACTGAAAACTATTTGTGTGGCTTACAAAGTCGCGTTTTACTCCTGGACAGAGCTATAGGAAGGCAATTCATGTGACGGAGCAGTGGGCTTCACTCGAAAGGTGTCAGACATCAAACAACCAAGTGACATGTACTACATCATCATTAGCCCCCCTGGGGTTTTCGTTTACACTTTACAGCATCCCCTGGACAGCAAATATTGTAATGCAAGTACCCTGCACCCTATCATATGAGACTGGCTTTCGGTCGTAAAACTGACCCCCTAATCCGCGGCCCCTGAATTCATTCGACAAACGTTACACCCGCAACACCTTTTAGCCCCGCCCACAATGGTTACCCCCTCTCTTACAGCGTTAAGGTCCTCCGCGTTTATTGGTCGGTCAAACAGACAGAATACGCCACTCTTACGGAGTTTCGCGCCGTTCTATTTGTAGCCTTCGGTACGTCTCCATTGGCCTATCACGGCGCTGAGTATTAGCGCCGATTCCCATTGGACAGCCGACCGGGGAGCAGTAAGTGTCTCTGGAAAATATCGTTTTCCGAACATTTTCTTCTAGGAAGAGAGATGTGCCCGAGGTTCAGCAAAACTTATGACTGAGAGAGCCACTGGGGCGCCTCTTGTTTTTTGTGAAAAAGATTGGGCCGTGCTTCACGAACGGACAGCTAGGCAGCGGTAGTTTAAGCATCCGCAACACAGCACTGCTACCAGACAGTTGAAGGAGGGACAGTTCAAGGTTCGTCGTTCCCCCAAAATGAATAGGTACAGGTCATGCATGCCTTCATTGGCAAGTTTAAGCAGAAGATTAATAGATAGCAATTGTTAATTTAGTATCCCCGTTGGCTTGCATTGCAGTGGTTCAGTTAATCAATTTGAGAAAAGTCATTTTTATTTGCTACTGGAGTCACCCACTGCCATCATTGGCACTTCCCAATTGAACCACTGGCCAGAATTTTAAATGAGATAAAAAAAAGTGGTGGTGGCTCTGAAAGGGGTGTGGCTTATGTAATTAAGGGCATGGTGTAAACACATAAACTCAATTTCTAGGATTACCATAGTATGCCGGACAACCAGTATTTGGTGCCTCTGAGCTTTCTGCTATTACTTACTGTTGTACCTTAATTCCCTTAAGTGCATTCCCCTCTTAGCTGCTCAGCCAGAATGAATGTGATGGATGCGTGGAATGTTGGAATGCCTGGGGAGAGAGAGAGTGGAATGTTGGTGTGCCTGCTTGCGTGGAGAGAGTGACAGTTGGAGAGAGTGGGCTGAGCAGCAACCATGCTGCTCCTGGTGGAGCCATCATCTTGACTAATCTTATCATCTATTGAACTACCGTGTACCATCTGGTGACCGACTAATAAACCTCTACTTAAATATATACTTCAAGGCTACGTCTGGAATTTACTACCATTTATCATTTCTACATTGGCGACGATCTGTAAGAAACCCTGCGTGACAAGGCTACTGAAGGTGAAGATAATGTGATTTATGCGGAACTTTATTTGTACAAGAAACGACTCTAAGCAAAGCAACTTTAAAAAGCAAGGAAAAGAACGCCCTCGCAGGTCCCACCAGTGTTCTTCACCATCTGGACAGCCTACCCAGGGCGCTTCACATTCCTCATATTTGTGGATTTATTCTTTAAAGGAAAATAGATTGTTCTGCTTGGGTTTTCGGATCAGATAGAACCCGCTCATCAGAGCCTCACTAACCCAGCCAGAACGTTACTCCCTCCCCCTCCCTAGGGCCTATTCACAATAGGTAACCACATATATCTACCACCTAAGGACAGGGAATTCCTACTATACATACCAAGACCTCTTATAATCGGCGGCCTCGCGATCCCATACGGATCCAGACCACTCTGCCCATACGACAGTATCACAAGTGGCGGCCTCGCGATCCCATACGAATCCAGACCTCTCTGCCCATACGACAGTATCACAAGTGGCGGCCTCGCGATCCCATACGAATCCAGACCTCTCTGCCCATACGACAGTATCACAAGTGGCGGCCTCGCTATCCCATACGAATCCAGACCTCTCTGCCCATACGACAGTATCACAAGTGGCGGCCTCGCGATCCCATACGAATCCAGACCTCTCTACCCAGACGGCAGTCTCAGCACAATCGGCGGCCTCGCGATCCCATACGAATCCAGACCTCTCTGCCCATACGACAGTATCACAAGTGGCGGCCTCGCGATCCCATACGAATCCAGACCTCTCTACCCAGACGGCAGTCTCAGCACAATCGGCGGCCTCGCGATCCCATACGAATCCAGACCTCTCTGCCCATACGACAGTATCACAAGTGGCGGCCTCGCGATCCCATACGAATCCAGACCTCTCTACCCAGACGGCAGTCTCAGCACAATCGGCGGCCTCGCGATCCCATACGAATCCAGACCTCTCTGCCCATACGACAGTATCACAAGTGGCGGCCTCGCGATCCCATACGAATCCAGACCTCTCTACCCAGACGGCAGTCTCAACACAATCGGCGGCCTCGCAATCCCATACGAATCCAGACCTCTCTGCCCATACGACAGTATCACAAGTGGCGGCCTCGCGATCCCATACGAATCCAGACCTCTCTGCCCATACGACAGTATCACAAGTGGCGGCCTCGCGATCCCATACGAATCCAGACCTCTCTACCCAGACGGCAGTCTCAGCACAATCGGCGGCCTCGCGATCCCATACGAATCCAGACCTCTCTACCCAGACGGCAGTCTCAGACAGTTCATCCTATGATCACCATAACATACAAAAGGGAATCAGTCTCACTATTCATCAGATCACACAAGGACTGCCAGTTCGAGCATAGCCTGTTCTCCGGTTCGAGGGGCTCCTCTTTCCCTTATTCAGTTACCACTTACCTGATCAGGGTTAACATCTGTTCATGTAGCCGCAGCTGACTAGAAGAATAGGCTACCCTCTCATACAAGAACACGCAGCACATGTTGGTTCACTACAAACTGGGTACTTTATTACTCATTACATACGCAATCACATAACATTACAATATAACACATAACCTGCAAAGAAAAGTGAAAGATTAAGTTGTACACTCTAATAAGAAAGGGTCGACATCACCTTAGTAGTATGTAGCCTGCACTCAGTGGTCATCTAGGTTCCCTTCTCGTCTGTGCCTCGGCTCGCCTGGAAGTCACACCTCCGCAGTCACGGATCACCCTTCTCCGAGTCACTGGGACCTCTTCCTTATCGGCTACTCTCTCCTCTCTGGCTATTCTGCTAGGAGAGTATCTGTCTCTCAGTTCTTCTCCGCCTTCAAGATGGCGTCTGTCTTCCCTGGAATAAGTAGTAGCTTTACTGCTAACGGCTAGATGCCGCCTACGGACTGAACATGTAACTGCCTCAGACTTTCACTAATATAGAGGTGCGTTTCCTCATGGAAAATTCCGGCCCGTAACCTGCCGCCCACCAAATTCTTGTACCTCCCCGTACCAAGGACACTTTCCCAGCCGGCCGGCCTGATGTAGTGTCTTCGGCATGAAGAAAAATACAATCCTTCGATAAGGGCCGGCCTGAACCGGTTCTCTCCAAGCGAATAACACCTCATAACTAAAACATTACATTTGACCTAGAAGCATCCCAAGCTGCCGGAGCAGATAGAAAGATGGAGTCTCTCCCGTTTGAGGCCTACCAGGCCTGAATTCAGCACGGCTCCATGAAATACCCTCACTACAGGACAGGTTATCCCTGATACTAACGAATCTATCCCCTAGGCTATGTGTGCAAGCCCTGATCTATGGGGAAGAGCACAGGATCATGTCGAAGTGCCTAGTAAATAGGCTCCATTCACTACTCTAACCCTTAGACTTGAATGGTAAGAGACTGAAGTCACATTCAATCACTTTTTCACACAAGAAGGCCGGGAAAATCGAGCAGAACATAGATACAGCGTTATTCAATATATGTTTAAGACTGGCTTACTTTCAGAATCCTGCCTACCGAACTGTGAACTTAAAAGAGAGAAAAAAAAAGAAAATGTTTCACGATCTTTAAACTACTGGCTTCAGCAGAGTCTTGCAGCGTGTTCAAACATTTGGAGATGCTCTCATCTGCAATCTTTTGAAACGAATATGGCAATCTGTATTATCTATTGGTGTGATGAGACCACCATCCACTCGGAAAATTGATGTCATTTATCTTATTTCAGAAGACACCGTTCATCTTTGTTCTAGCAGAGCTGCGGCTATCACCATGGATTAGTGTGGCATTGGATAATTAGTTTACGGTGTTTGGAGACTGACTGACACGACGGGCTCCGTCTACTATAGCTGCTTGTGTAATTCAACTGACTTGACAGCATTTGCCTTCCACCAGATTTTCGCTACTGGACAAGTGTTGCGTGTCTTGAGGCATGGGCAAGTATGGCGCTATACCTATGTCTTGGGTGAGTTTTTGTCCGTGTTAGTTTTTAAACTTTGAGCCTTGTTGAGGGTGTCAGCCGTTAGTAATGCGCGTTGCTGTTTGCCATTTGAAAATGTTGCGCGTGGATTCCTCAGCGCGCTCGAGCTCACCTGCATTCCCTCGTGAAGCGTCTCTGCTTCCATGCCTGTCGGAGCTGCTCCTTGTCGCCTGTGTGCATGGACGTACTGTGAGCCATCCGGCACTGCGTCATGAAGCGTGCCGCCATATTGCGTTTCCACCAGAGCCAGGAGCATCAGCCGCGCTGTCTTCTGCTGTTCATTCAGCGGACCACGCTGCCAACCACGCTTGTTTTTTTTTGGAGGACAATAAAGTTTTTTTTTTACGGAAAAACATCAGGACATCGTATCCTGTTAATTCCTCAAATGCTTGTCAGCTCAGATGTTCGGCGGAAATCGAGTAGTGCGGAGTATTGAACAGTCACATTGGTGAACAGTCGCGTTGGTGATCTGATTTAATCATTTTTTCAATAAGGAAACAGAGAGCCAACCATTGAAGCACACACAGTAATACAAACGCTGAATGTTTCCAGTCTGGATGATTTGGTACAATTGCAGAGAAGTACCTTTAAAAGTGGAACTACGGTGACAACTTTATTTGTTTTAGTTTATTGTGTTTCAATGGACAGTGTTTCTTGACATGTGTTTTGCACTGTGGTTACTTTATAAGTTTTATGCTTTCTTTATGTGTAATGTATGCTTCATTAGTTATTTCACAATGTTAGTGACATCGCACAGTAGTGAGTTTTTCACTCTTCACAATATTTATATTATGGTTGCGGTTGATACTTCATAGAGAGTTACGCTTTGCCTTATTTGTTTTTTCCTAATGTAGATACTTTCGGGGTATCTGGCATTTTCTTTAGGGTATTTGTTGTTTAGGAGCTGGTCTTCTTACACTAGTTTCATTCTTCGGTGGGGGTGGTGCGCACACCCTTCACACTGATTTCACCCTACACAGTCTTTGGTGCCTAGCAGTAGTGTTACGGGTTGTTACGCTTGCGTTACCCTTTAGATTGTTATCTATCAGTGATTACTTGCGCAGTGGGCTGTGTACCCATCTTTGGTGGAAAATGCGCAATGGGCAGTATACCCACATTTTCTTTAGTAATAAGTAACGGGCAGTGTACTCTTTTTAGTTAAGTTAAAACTTGTAGTGGGCAGTGTACCCATCTTTAACTAAAATGCGCAATGGGCAGTGTACCCATCTTTGTTTGTAATGCGCAATGGGCATGTACCCACTCTTTAGTTTGTTATACTCAGAGGTGCTTTAATGTTTTAGTACATGAGGCGTGCAAAAGAGGATGAGTGTATAGGTATTTACATCTCTCGGGGCTCTTATTTAATGTATTAGTATATTAGGTGTGTTAAACATCTCCCGGGGTTCTTCACTCTCCTAGTCCTGCACTATTTCCTCCATGGTGCTGTGTGTAGAAATGTAGTTGGGGTGTCAGACCTTTTTTTTTTTTTCCCCAGCTGTCAGTTACGCTACCGCTTTGCACTTCTTTTTACCCACTTTACTTGTTCTGCCTTCTCTAATCTCTGTTATTATCTACTTATATTCTGTTTTTCACTTTAATCACACTTGAATGTTTTACATGCAATGTTCCAACCTGTTCTATTGTTTTTCCCAAGGGAAGGGGAAGTGCTATTTGTATGTTTTGAACTTGAATCCTTGCTAACTACCACTCTTCTTTCATTCTTGTTGCTTTTGTGCTATTTACTCATCCCTTACTTCTATCTCACTGCATTTTCATATTTATTCTTCTTATTTATTGTGTGCGATGTTACATGCATACTTATTCTTATTTTTGCTGCAATGTCGCAATTATTGTTGTTTATTGTTGCCAAGGGAAGGGGATATGTTGTACCTTAATTCCCTTAAGTGCATTCCCCTCTTAGCTGCTCAGCCAGAATGAATGTGATGGATGCGTGGAATGTTGGAATGCCTGGTGAGAGAGAGAGTGGAATGTTGGTGTGCCTGCTTGCGTGGAGAGAGTGACAGTTGGAGAGAGTGGGCTGAGCAGCAACCATGCTGCTCCTGGTGGGGCCATCATCTTGACTAATCTTATCATCTATTGAACTACCTTGTACCATCTGGTGACCGACTAATAAACCTCTACTTAAATATATACTTCAAGGCTACGTCTGGAATTTACTACCATTTATCATTTCTACACTTACTTACTGCCCCGTTATCCCTATAGGAAAATAGTACAGCAACAATGGACGTCTGTCTGGGCAAGTTTCTTTATGGTGCCTCAGCTGTGGTTACAGGTCTTAATTTCTAGGGATGCCTCCTCCGCTAATATGTAGGAGCGTTGGTCCCCTATGTGAAAAATGAAAATGATAATAGCGCAACATTAATAATGTTACGTTATTATCATTTTCTTCTTCAGTAAGGCGCATGCCAGGTTGGGGCGGGGCGGGGCTGGGCTTGTTACAGACTGGGAGAGGGAGGAGGACTGGTTCCTGCCGCACCTTAACTGCATGACAGTTTGGCCGGCCGTCTGGGGCCGGCCAAATCGTCATGCGCCCTTTGCATGTTCTCCACAGGCTGTATTGTACAGCCTGGGTGGAGAACATGCTCAGCCTCCTAGTCCCAAACCACGGCGCTCAGACCAATCATAACGCTCCTGTAATACAGAGCTATGATTGGCTAGGGCAGCGTTGGTGCTACCTATTCCTGCGTCGGATGAGAGGTGGCGACGACAAGATAAGTCTTTTTTTTTCTAAACCCCCAGCCCCCTCCCCCCATGTCACCGTTCCCAACCAGCCACCACTGTTAATTTCAGTTTCCACAGTTCACCTCCAGGTTTCTATGGCCTACCTCTCTTCTGTTTTTCCGTCTGGGGTCCAGTTGAGAGCTGTTCTTGTTATCTTCGGATGGTGGGTCCTATCCATCTCCATATTCTTCTCATAATGACAGTGTCTATGCTTAAAGAAAAGGAGAACCTGATAGTGGAACCTTCCAAAGAACAGCACCTAACCTGTTTTTACACTCCTTACATGATATCCCTTTTGTATTCAATGGTGCACACTGTATAGTACCCACCATCACAGTACTTATTCCAAAAGGAACTCAACAATTCAAAACTAAAGCACAGGTGCACCACTCAGAGAAAACGTATATCAAAAAAGATCATTTTGACATCCATATCAAATAAAGGGAATTCTTGAATTCATTCCTGTTTCTCTCTCTTTTATTGTTTCATTTTCATTTCACGTTGCTGAGAAACAGCGTTCAACACAAAACAGCCGACGCGTTTCGTCCCCTTGAGGGACTTCTTCAGGGCAATAGAAATAGATGGAGTCAGAATCTCTCCATAAAGTATATTTCGGTTCTAGGATTCCCTAGAGGGAAGCTTATCCCCGTCCAATAAAAGGATTCTATAGATTGTAGCGCCGTTTAATAAGGAATAGTGAGCACTCAATAACTAGATAATATTAGTCCCACTTTAAAGGCGTCCAGCTCTGCCAATGTGTCTAATATGCAGATGGGATAGTCTGAACCCCACTCAGAGGGCTACGGAGCAAGCAGCGGTTCTGGACCCAGTGGTAGGGGTTGAAACCTTTTACTCCTGATGTCCCAGGGCCCCACCTACTATGAAACCTGAGCACCTGGGCCAAGTAACCCTTCAGCACCTGACTCTCAGTGGTAGCTTGGGTGGAGCAGTCCAAGACTTCTCGCTGGTAGGAGGTAAACAAAGGGGGTAAACAAAGGCTCACAAACCAAAATATGTGCGGCAGCAGCAATAAACGATTGTCCAGTCAAATACTTTCTGTTATGAAAAAAGGGGTGTTTATATAGGACCACAAAGTAGGAATCTAGTGTTTCATAGGTGGATCCCTGAGTCCCACCTCCCTCAAGCTAGCTGCAGTGGTGATTCCCCATTAACTACAGGCAAAATTCAGGTTAAGCCCCACTTGTAGTCTGAGTTCCAGAGTCCCACTCTGACTCTGTATTAAAGTCAAAAGTGTTCCTGCACCACAGCGCTATCTGGCAAGCAAATTCCCCCGAGGCTGACTGACCCGAGTTCATTCTTACCTCCATCGGATAGACGATTGTCTCTGAGCGCACCCCCTCGGTGAGTGTTGGAGTTACAGCAGTTGTCTCTGGTAAGTATTTCACCTGCGGCCTGGGTGGGCTGTGATCGTCTAGCCTTGAGTTCCTCACATGCGGTCGTACAGCAGCAGCGTCTGTGGGGTTCTTGTTGCTCCTCCAAGCTGGGTAAGTCCTTCAGCTCTTCCAACGGATAGTGTGGGTGCAAAGGTATGTCCTGGCACTGGTTCTCCATCACAGTGCCGGCATTCTAGGGTCACAGCAGCGGTCTCTCTCCTCTAATAATGATCTCAAACAGGTCACACTTCTTGCTTGTTCCCGGTGACCCCCTCTGGCATACAGGGTCTCCATATCGCCACTAAACATGGGCTCGGTCCCGACAGCAGGTCTCTTCACAGCAGCCTCACCTGGCATTCGGAATCACAGACTTACCACCGCACATGGGCTACTTCCCAATCTGTACGGCAATACAATTCATTGGGGCCCCACCTGGCATACGGGTTTGCCGTATAACCACTCTACCCAGGCTGTGACCTGCTCAGCACGGCAATACTCTTCACATCGGCCCCATCTGATCTATGGGGTCACCTACTTCACTCTGCACACAGAGGATGCCAGGATTCCCCACTGGACCTCGCTCCCTCCAACGTTCTTCTCTTTCTCACAGGGCACACTGGTCTTGGCAAGCAGGCATGCGCTGGTGCTTCATGCTCCAGGGCAGATGGTCTTGAGTTCCCTGAGTGTTATGCTCTGCGTTCTACTTAGTGCCCTGATCAAGCCTTTGGCAAACACTTGCCTATATGAAAATGCCACCCCACTTATTGTCTATAGTCGCCAGATTACATGAGGAGAACTTTGCTCGAACAAGATGGGGGTCGCAGGATGAGCTCATGGAAAAGATCAGTCAGCAGAGGTGTCCGGCAGGGCTGTGTGTTGGCCCCTACCCTATTCTCGTTATACATAAATGACATTGTTTCCCTCCTAACTGAAATTGATGCAGATACCCCCTCCTTGGCGCATGTTACAACACTGATACTCTTATTCACAGACAACACACTGTTAGTCTCCAAGACCCCTAGCGGCCTCCAGAAGCTTCTGGCTCATTTCAAAGAGTTTTGTGCAGCAAGAGGCCTGGAGATCAACACAGACAAAACAAAGGTAATGACAATTAATCCCCATAAATCCTTCAAAAAGGGTTTATTATTGGGGGAGAACCTCTTGAAACTGTCTCTAGTTTTAACTATTTGGGCATAACATTCAGTGGCAACATGTCCTGGGAGCCCCATCTGGCAAAAGCCACTTTAAAACGTAAGCAACTAATGGAAGCAATCCTTAAGGAGTATAAAGCTTCATACACCGAACCCATGCGGCCTGCACTCCATCTACACAAAGCCAGGGCATTAGGGTCAGCATTCTACCAGGCAGAGTGAAATAAGATGCCAGATCCAATGAAGTTGAAGCAGGTATGATGTTTATTATATATTAATAACAGGAGCAAACCCGACCAGCGCAGCCGGGGAAACCGTCTCACTCTAACGGCCAAGCACGGAACGCTGGGCTCAAGAACCACACACACAGCCCCGTCCACGAGCCCAAGCAGTCCCACGAGCCCGAAGAGAGAGCGCGGCACATATAAGTATTACACTGAGATATGGGGATACTCATATTAATATACAGACAGTTACTGAAAATAACGTCTTTCGTAAACTTGCCTCACTCCTTCAGCACGCCCTTGGTACCACTTTTCACGGGTTTAGGTGTAAGAGGCCTCCAGGACAAAGCCAGACTTCACCCCCTCCTTTACTGGAAGCGGTTATGGTCCACCCCCGACCTTGAATATTACTCTTTAGTCCTTTTAGTCCTACAGGATGTCATGCTATCAGGTCAATCAGCAAATATTCCCTGGCTCATGTGCACCAAAGAAATACTCCATCGCCCGTTTCTGAAGTCGCCCTGCATGGTCATAGAGCCTCATTATGGAGACTTGTGCTTGGATTGATTAACAGGAAGAGAATGACCCGCTCGCCCCCATGCAATATAATGAATTTTCCAAGGACATAGGCCATGGAGGTTATTAGCTCCTTCCGTGCCTGGGACGGCCTGGAGCTGTCCCATGTCACGGTGGGCATGTGCGTTGAACGGGTCCCGGCCATCCTAGCACCCACCCACGGGTTAAGCGCTGGCACTCCCCCATGGGCTGCCGTTCAGGTTGCCCCCACAAGGGAGGGCAGAGGAAGCCCTTCCGCTGTCCCTCCAATCCCCTTCCACATCATATAAAGACACCAGCGCGCACCGTCATCATTAGATGCAACCAAACGCGCTGGGCGCCATTTGCTACCAACACGTCCAAGAGAAAGGAGGTAAGTGTCTTCTCAGGGGAGGGGGGATTTAAACAAAGAGGCTTCGGAGGAAACAAAAGGGTTTACCTTTCCTCCGATATCTCTTTGGAGCATTCCTGCTTCAGGATCGCGCATGGTGTGCGATCGTGCAGCAGGAATGTCCACTAAACACCAGGGATTTTGTTTTGGTTTTAATTATTTTATTGTTTGCGGGGAGTGGCCCCTTGGGCAAGGGTCGCTCCCTTTTGGGGAGCAATTATTTCGGGTGTTTCTGGCAGATCGGCACATTATATGCAATATTGTGTGCCCCTCAAGGCTACTAGGGATTTAAAAAAAAAATCAGTTATATATTTGTGGGTAGCGGCCCCTTGGGCAAGGGTTGGTCGCTCGCCTTTCGGGATCAATTATTTTGGCAATTTTTGCCCCCCTGGGGGGCAGATCGGCTGATTTATTACTAGTTTTGTGTGCCCCACTAGGCCACCAGAGATTTCTGGGTTTTTTTTCATGTTGGGGAGCAGCCCTTGGCAAGGGTCGCTCCCCTTTATGGGGGTTAATATTTTGACCATTTCTGCCCCCCTTGGGGGCAGAACGGCCTTACAGTTTTTAGGCCCATCTGCCCCCCAAGAAGGGCAGAAGCCATTAGGCACCAGACATTTGTTTTATATTGTTGGGGAGCCGCCCCTTGGGCAAGGGTCGCCCCCCCTTTATGGGGTGATTATGGTGGCCGTTTCTCCACCCTTTGGGGGTAGATTGGCCATATGTTTTAGGCCCAACTGTCCCCAAGGGGGGAAGAAGCCACTAGACACCGTTTAAAAAACAACAAAATGTTGCTGGTGAGCGGCCCCTTGGGCAAGCATCGCTCCCCTGTATGGGGTGATTGTTGTCATATGTTTTTAGGCCCATCTGTCCCCAAGGATGGCAGAATCCACTAGACACCAGTGTTTTTTAAATGTTAGTGTTCGCTATGGATCGGACGAGGGACGCACATTGTTGGAGGGGCTGTGGGCAGATAGGCACCTTGACCCATTTACTCTGGGAGTGTGAGAATGTCAGACCATACTGGTCCCCAGGTGCTCGATGAGGTGGACAAGCACTTTAACATTGCGATACCGCGCTTCCCGGCGTACTCACTGTTGGGCCTCCCAAATCCTCTGACCTACCCGCTTAAATCGCGTAGGGGGCGACAGATAGCCATAGCGCTGGGCTCAGCGACACAGAACATACTTACTCATTGGCGCACTCCCAGCACTCCAACTTTTACGGGATGGTTATACTGGTTGTGGCATGTTCTAGGCATGGAAAAGCTCACGCTAACGCTGGTGGGGGAGGGCTCCAAATATGGGGAGCTGTGAAAACCCTTTTTGGCGTTGTTATCCTCCGAATTTAGGGAGGTCACTTGTCCCCGCTACCTACGCTTACTGCGTTTATCCGAAGAGCAAAAGGAAGAGTAGGGCTTAAGATCTGCAGAGGCAGCGGGGGGGGGGGGGGGGGGGGGAGACAGATGGACGTGGAATGTGGGGAGGGGGTGGGTAGGGGTAAGGGAGGGGTGGTTTTAGATCTTTTTTGTTTGTTCAACGGCACCTAATTGGAACTCCTTATGACATTTACAGGGTGGACAATGCTTGACTTGGATTTTCAGCATAGGGGTAAGGGGCCCACCCACTCTTTTTGGACACGCAAGGTGTTGATGATTTCCTTGGTTGGTGTTTCTCTGTGTATTTTGAAATGTCAATAAAAGATTTAAACCATAAACGTTAGTGTTGGGGAGTTGCCCGTTGGGCAAAGGTCGCTCCTCTTTTACGGGGATGAATATTTTGGCTGTTTCTGCCTCCCTTGGGGGCAGATCGGCCTTATACTTTTAGGCCCACCTGCCCCCGAGCTTGGCTGGTGCATTATGTGTGGACTGGTGCATTATTTGCATTAGTGATTTTACAGGCACATGCATCAAAAGAAAAACCGGTCGCAAACGGGCAGATTCTCAGAATCTGGCCCTTTTCGACCGGTATTTTTGCATTTGGGATGCATCATACCAAATGCAAAAATCAGAATTTAAGTAATCTCTAAATTGAGATTCCTTAAATGCAATGCATTAAAGTAAAAACATTTGCGATTTCGCTAATAGGGTGTGCAAATTACCATGAAGTTGAACTTCATGGTAATTTGCAAAACCTATGAAACAAGCATTAGCATAGCCAATAGGTCTCGCTTTTGGGACCTTATAAGTGTTTAGCCATGCAACAGTTGATGTTTTTGCACCAAGGATATTGTGCTGCGTAACTAAATACTTGTAAGGTCCCAAAAGTGAGACCTATTGGCTATGCCAATGCTTGTTAATAGGGCCTCCCGGTCTCAATTCAGAAGAGGTCAAAGGTAAGTTTTGAGATTGCCTCTCTCATTTGAATGTACTTTCGTACTTTTTGGAATTTACAGACATTCTCACTCTAATGTCTGGAAACCCGTGTCACAGCTTTTCAGCACATTACTGGGAATCGCAATCTAATATAACTTTTTCTGATGTTGCGTTACCTACACTCTGGAACTGTGTGTACAATGCAACCCCACTTTGGGGGAAGCCACCACCTTATGAGCAATTGCACATTTTTTCTTCTCCACGAGGTAAATTTTTTTTCCCAAATAAAGGGGGTCCTTTACCTACATGCCCACCAAGTTTAGGAGTGTTTTGCTCTCCTTCGATCCCTTGAAAGAGATTTACTCCTCTCCTTTGGAGGAGCAAATTTCAAACCATTTCCAGGGTGAGAAGGGTCAGAGAGACTTTGTGAATTTTGCAAAATCACTATTTTTGGTGTGCACCAACTCAGAAGGCTAACCACACCTTGGAAAGCCTACTTCCTACCCCTGGTGTAAAGTTACTTCTGTGTGATTGGCCAAACTCTTAGCATACAATTGTGTAGGTGTAAATAGATGTACAACAGGTAAGTATCCATTTCTGAATAATTTTATCATATCTTTATGGACTAAACACTTGTGAATTCGTCACCCAGATCTAACCACTACCAAAGCTGATCCACGTGTATTCTACACTTCCCAGATTCCAGCTCTCATCCAAGGCCTTCCCCTCTCTCGGGGGTAGTGGTGAGGGAGTCAATGACGGCTTGAGAATATTTCCAGTCAAATGCCCCCCCATGACTCGGCCTGAGTTCCCCTTAGAACCTCGAGCCTAACGAGAGCCGAGCCCAGTGCTTTAAATGGGAAAAAATAAGTGCAGGTACTCTTAAAATGAGCTATGAGTGTAGCAAGTGGGCAGGGCTAGGGGCGGGGCTTAGGACAAGACATAAGACACTTCTACTATGTGGCCGAATACTTATATATTCTTGAGTGCGCACTCACAGAAACAAGCAGCAATGCTCACACAAAGCATTCCAAGAATGTCCTTTAAAATACCTCCCTAGTGTCTGGATTCCCTCCCTCTTTCACTTGCTTTTCTCTCACACACACACAAACATGAGCGCACAAGCAGGCAAACACCCAGACACACAAAAGATAGACACTCACACAAAAGACTCAGGTGGGATAAAGGCCATTTTACACCCGTTATCTCCCATGGCTTGATAGCGCATAGAGGGAAGGGAGGCAGAAAGAAAGAACTAAATGCAAGAGTGCTGACAACCGGTTCTATAGGAGTAAGAAAGACGGTAGGAGAAACATTGATGCGGGTGGTAGAGGGGCATAGGGAGCGAAAGCAAGGGAAAGCGAGAGATGATTGAAGATAAAAAGAAAGGGGGTGGGAGAAATTATACCCAATAATAAAAGTTTTTGAGCATGTTATGTCTCTCATAAATGTATTATTTTATTTAATAGAATACAAGAGGTACTTTCTTTTGTGTGCAGAACATCCGTATTCCTCCTGCTATCAGATCTACCAATTCCTGCAAGTCGTACTATAGTCAGGGCCACTGGAATTATGCGATGTTGAATCTGCGGTGTTCTTCGTATAGTTGGGAATTTACTGCATTTGCCTCATAGTCTATAATCCACAGTATAATCTGCTCCTTTAATAAAATGACAAAATAGCAAGTGTATGCTGTCACAATATGCTGCAGCAGTCTGCTAATTCATTGAGTTAGCCTTAAGGTTTATTTGGGTCGTCCTTTGCCACATAATTTCAGAGGCCCTTGTGACAGATCGCACATACAGCCTCTAACGGTCCAAAAGAGCTGGCGGTCAAATCGGATAGTGAGTATATTATAGCCACTGGAAAGGACGCAGTTTAGTCGGACTGGGAATTCCCCAGCTCCTGAGAAAATGAGTCGGCCTCTACATTTAACGCTTTATAAATGAAACACTGTAGAAATAAACCAGCGTCTGAATACATTGCAATAGCGCCTACATATGAAACACCTCCAGGAACTGAAGTCTGACACGTGATTGCGAACGACACTGGGCTTTCAGTCAATTTCTACGCGAAACCCCCTCTAACACAGGAGAGACCCGATCACTTCTGTGCACAAGGAAATTATACAAGGTTGTAGAAGTCCGTGAGACAAGAGTTGGGTAGAAGGGTGCCGGGGAGGAAGAATAACGCTGAGAGAGGAAAGAAACAATAGGAGAGAATAAAATGTGAGACAGGAGTTAAAAATGAAAAGGGAGTATAGAGAAATGAAGACGAAGGAGGGTGAAAGAGAGGGGAGCTATGACAGAAGAGAGAAGAAAGGATCTATGAGACGTGAAGACGAAAAAGGAGATGAAAGAGGAAGGGGGAGGAAAGAGGAGGAGCTGTGGACGGTGGGAGAGATAAAAGCCATACTGAGAAACGAGTAAAAGTTGGGGGATTTGAACTGGAATTTTCTAAAGAAGTAGGCGAGAATGGAGACAGCGAAAGGACGGCACAAGGGAAGAAAATAGAGGCGTGGGGTAGAAATAGCAGAGATCCGTGAAATTAAGTTGGATAGAAGAGTGTGTGTAGTTGGGTTTTACTGCGAAAGTAAACAAGTTACTGTATAGTGAAAAAGATCTAAGACTGCTTAATGGTGTAACGTTATAGCTAACGAGGAGGGAGGGGGAGAAGGGAGGGGGGAGAAGGGAGGGGGTAATGAGAGCAGACAGCAAGGGGGTGGAGGAGTCTTAATGAGCCATGACAGAAAGGCAGATGGCGGCTGCGAGCGTGCACGCTCACGTGCACTCAAACTTTAGGCCACCAAAAGCCTCTGGTGGCACTTTTAAAAGCCACTTACTAAATGTCTCAAAGAGACAGCATGCGCTGTCGCAGGCGAGACCTAAAAAACACTTTTGTGCATTTTTCAAAGTTTCATGTTGCGCACACACATGCCCTTATGGCATGTGTGTGCGCAACATATGTGCGCAGGTCAATTCCAGGGGTGCAACAGGGTGTCCTTTTGACACCCTTGCACCCTGAAATTGCATGCGCAATTTGCGAGTACCTATTGGTACTCGCAAATTGCGCTTGCAATTTCCCATTCATTCCTATGGGCCTGTAGGCCCATTGGAATGAATGGGAAGCAATTCCTTATTTGCGACTTGCAATTTGCAAGTCGCAAATAAGGAATGTGTAGGAATCGCTATTATTATAGTGATTCCTACATGCATAGGATTTTGCGAGTCCTTAATTGCGAATCCTTCATATTCGCAATTAAGGATTCGCAAAATCCTAGCTTGATGCATTTGCTAGTAAATGTTTTATTTCTACTTTTTATTCTAGTGCAAAGCTTTTGATTCTTTGCGGTTTTGGTAGTGGTTGATCTGCAGTTTGTGTAGTTGCATGTATTTAGTAAGAAAAATATTTTTGTTGTGCTTACTCCAAATGATTATTATTGTCATGCATGAATGAATATTTTGTAAGTGGTGTCATAATAGCAGCATATTTAGTTTGTGTTTTGAGCGTGAAATTCTTTTTGGATTTGTGCACGATGTGTTTTGCCTTGTCTTATGTGTCATTTTTTTTTCCTTTTCTTTTTTACTGGGATATAGTTGGTCCTTGCTGTGTCTGTGCAGAGTAGGTGATGGCGAGTCTGTTTCTGGCAAGTGAGTGGTATCATTTTGGAGTATGTAGGTCTTTGTGATAAAGCCACATTTTATTTATTACTTATTTTACAAAGTGTTTGTTGTTGACTTGTTTGACAAGTTACCTTTATTAGTAAGGATTACGGCTAGCTGCAAAATTACTGCTCAGCAGGTGGTAAGTATGCTTTTTGAATATTCCTCTGACCATGATTATGAGATTGACAGTGAGTCTGAGGGAAGAGGAGGAAGTGCAAGATTCTGGCAGTGAGTTTTCTGTCCACGAGGAATCATCTGATGATGAAGCTACTCTTAGTGCGGCTGAAGCTACTGTCAGTGTGGATGAATTGCCTGTTTTAGAGGAGGACACTGATGTGTCGATGATGCAGCAAGAGGGATCTGGATTCACAGAATGTGACTGTCTATCACACGCAAATCAAGGGGGGAGGGCGGAATGTTATGTTTTGTTTAATGGGACTATTAATTTCAACAAGCCAGAGGATGATACCACTACTGCAAATGGGTAACAATGAAAGAGGGGACGTGGAGGATGAACGTTAAATGTGTATAATGTATTTGTCTTTAAACTCCAATAAAATCTGGTTGGGAAAAAAAGAGGCATCTAGAGTGCAGCCTTGGGGTCCAAGACTTCCTATTGGAAGTGCTGGACTCTGGGTTGATCGAAACATGGTGCAGCAGGGTGTAGAGTGAATTGTGATTTTTTTTTTTTTGCCTATACAGTTTTTTCAGTTGTTTATGGACGATGTATTTGTGGCTGAGATTGTTCAGCAGACTAATTTGTATGCTGAACAGTATTTGAGGGACAACAGTGCCAGACTTAGGCCCCGCTCTAGAGCTACCTGATGGATTCCCACAAATCTGAATGAGTTGAAGACGTTTTTGGGTTTAACTTTTTTGATGGGCTTGATAAGGAAGCCGTCCCTAGCTTCATATTGGTCTACCAGGCCCTTGATGGCAACGGCCATATTTCCTACAATTATGAGTCGTGATCAGGATTTACTTTTGCTTCGGATGCTGCATTTTGTTTATAATGCTTGGCCGTTGCCACCGTTGTCTTTTTAAGATTCGGCCTGTCCTTGATCACTTTGTAGATTGATTTTCAGAGATCTATACTCCAGGGAAAGAAATAGCTGTTGATGAGTCTTTGGTCTTGTTCAAGGGCCGTTTGGTTTGTAGGCAGTACATTCCTAGCAAGAGGGCACGTTATGGAATTAAGATGTATATGTTCTCTGAGAGTAGGACAGGATATGTCTATAATTTCTGGGTGTACACTGGTAGGCATTCCACTATTGACCCCCCTGGTTGTACGTCCACTTTAGGAGTTTCAGAGAAAATTCTGTGGGAACTTGCTAGAGGACTTTTTAACAAAGGTCAACATTTATACCTACATAACTTCTACACTGCTGTGCAATTGTTTAAGGAATTGTTCAAAGTGGACACTCTTGCTTGTGGCACAATTTGTTCTAACCGTAAAGGTTACCCAAAAGAGTTTGTTTGCAAAAAAGCTTCAGAGGGTACAGTGCAATGCCTTGCGTAGTGATGAACTGCTAGCTGTGAAATTTGTGGACAGGAGGGATGTGTACATGTTGACTACCATCCATGTTGAAAGTACTTCACCTGTGAATGTTTGGGGCCAGGTTGCTGAAGTGCGCAAACCTGTGTGCATTGTAGACTACAATAAGCACATGGGTGATGTCAATAGAGTAGATCAGAGGTTGGAACCTTACACAGCTGTTCGTAAGACTCACATTTGGTAAAGGAAGTTGGCCATCTATCGCTTCAATTTAGCAACTTTTAATGCTGTTGTTGTGTTCAAGAAGTGTTCTCCAGCATCAAGGAT
Source organism: Triturus cristatus (assembly GCF_964204655.1). Lineage (NCBI taxonomy): Eukaryota > Metazoa > Chordata > Amphibia > Caudata > Salamandridae > Triturus > Triturus cristatus. The sequence goes on from NC_140590.1 coordinate 1,615,087,473, forward strand.
GACTTTTGTTCAGTTTCAGGAGTCTGTGATAGGCAGCCTTGTTGTAGTGGAACAGGCAAGTGTTCCTTGAGTTGGAGTGGTGGAGGATATGGCTTGATTAAAAGATCGCCACTTTCCTGATTTAATTCCTCCCACACCAAAATAAACAATCCCGTAAGCGATGTAGAGTCTGTTCGCGAAGAGGTATGCAGAAGGAGAGGCAGAGGCACTGTCCTGACTGTCCTTGTTATCCTGGGCTGTGTGTGCCCACATGTTTCAGATCGTATCACACTCAAAAGAGTTTTTGGGAGCCACCGTGAGTCTATTAGTGTTCTGCATGGTCTGTATGGTTTTATATTTGTTATTCATTTTCATGGTTGGCATTAGAATGATGTCTTTAGTTACTGCTGTTGTGTTTGCAGTTATAGTTTTGTATCTAGTTCCAATTGGTTTGTGTTTTCTTTCTTGTTAAAAAAAAAAAATTGACGGTGTGCGTGGACTGGCGCTTGTCTGGCGGTGTAATATTTCTCTTTTCTGTCTTTCTCTGCCAGGGTGTAAATTGTCTCTACATTGTCTGTTGATGTGAGTGTTGTAAAGTGCTAGGCCTACAGTTGGTGATGTGTACATGTGTGTCAAGTCTGAAAGGTGTGTGAATGGCCTGTAAAGAGGTTGGTGCCTTGACGTGGCTTTACAGCTTACGAGCTGTGAGCCATTGGTTCTGGTTTTTAACCTTTTAATTATTAACAGTGCATTTCCTTTTTGTGAACTCTCTTGTTAATAAAATATAAATTTTGAACCTTTCACTCACCCTCGTGCCAAATCCAACCAGTATGTGTGTGTACTTGAGGAATATATGTATAGGCAGTCATATTTGTCTTGTCTGTCTTTTTGTGATAAGGTGTAGCTTGTCTCTAGGGAAAAGCTATCAACTTTAGATATTTTTGAAAACTAAAAACAATGGGGAGTACTGGGTGGTGTGCTTCTCATGGATTCCAACAAAATGTGACACTGGTGACACATTTTCCTTGCATTACTGTGTCATAATCTCCTGGTATCAGAAAAACCACAAATTTCCTACCACCCAATGTTCCCCCAGGTCTCCCGATAAAAATGATACCTCACTCATGTGGGTGGGCCAAGTACCCACGACAGGCAAGGTCCCTAAAACGTATTGTGAAGACATCAAAATTACCTATCACAGGGGGTGTGGGCTAGCTCGTGGCCGAGCAAGACGTACTGAGTACGAGCTCCCGCCAGAGCCCTGAATCCGTAAAAGATCCTGCAGCATCTTGCGACCAAATCGCCCGCTACCTTTCCCTCCCAGAAGACCTTTCCTCCCGGTGGCTCGAGGAGGCTCACTGAGTGCCCGTGGAACAGAGACACAGTGTTTTGGACACTGGGTCCTTTAGCTGACTGAAGCACTAAGATGGCGGCCACCGGAGTGGAGGCGACCCTGGGAACCACACCGGAGGGCCCGGAGAGGGAGATTGCCCACCCACGACAGACCGGGGAACGACGCCAGGGCGGCTGATGAGCAGTGGCCCACGTCTTTTGGCCTCCCCCGCCCCCTTCGAGAAACGCATTGGGGCAGTGCCAGGATTGACGATACGGCCCGAGTTGGGGACCAAGCATCGGAGGCACGTACGGCATCCTGGCCGGAGCTGGTGAAACGTGCGGGCTGCTGAGTGCTGGGAAACAGCAGCGTAGTGAGTCCGGCCTCCGCCTGACCCAGTGCCGGAAGGCTGTGGCGGCCCCTGAACAAAGTGATGGAAGGAGGTCCGCTTAGGCCGCAATCACACGATCCGGCATCCCGCCCACCGAGAGACACGCTGAGATTGAGCGTGGGGACGGAGCGGGCTGGGCCCGAGGTGGGACACGCGGCAGAGAGGTGCACCCGGGCCCCGCCCGACCTAGCACGGCGTGGCCGTAGCCACTAAATAGAGACTCTCACCTTTGACTACGGAGCTGAAGCCTGCCTGGACCGAGATCCCACGGTCCTTGGGCCCACACCTGCAACAACAACAGAGGACAGACCGGGGCATCCTCGCCTGGCTCAGCCACCCAGCATCACACAGGAGACAGTGGGGGGTGGGCCCCTCCTTCCTTCCTTTCGCCCCTCCTGGTGCAGTGAACTGGTGCCTGTGACCTGGGCTCGCCCCGTATCGCGACTGCTGGCAGTGCCGGCCCACGGGGCGGAGACGGGAGTTGGGGCGCTCTTGACACCCCCCCGCCCGCCAGAGGAACCCACTGAGAGAGGACACGGAGTGGCGTCGGGGCTGTGCGGCGGACAGTACATCCTCCATGAGGAGACTCTGGGGCCTCCTTGAAACGAAGTAGGGCCAGCAGTGACGTTGCCGACGGACCGTGAGCCTCATTTCCTACTGGGACCAAACTAAGGCGGGGGACCCGGACCACAGCACTAATCAAGGGGTGCACTCCTCTGACATCTGGAGGGGTGGAGAAAAAGGCCTCCTAATGCACCCGCGGTTGGTGCAGAGCCCCGGCTCAGAGGTCACCCCACAAAGACCACCCGGCCCCACGTAGTGAACTAAAACTCCTGGTAGAGATTGGGGTTGATGGTGAGGCTGGGAGTCGGAAGGCTTACCCTGACCACTGACCAACATCGCATATGCGAGGTATAAAGAAGGGCCCCCCGTAAATAATAGGTACTCCTAGAACGGGGAAATAGTTCAAAGACAAAATAACAAATCTAGGCAGTAAACATGGATTATAAAACTACAAGGCAATATCAAAATTCTAATGTCATTGAAACAGTGTACTCCTACTACAGTAAAGATACTTTTAAATTATTTTATTTATGTTGCATAAAACATCAGACAATATGTACAAAGAGGCAACAAGAATAGCAACCACATAGAGTAGGCATTACTGGCACAAATTAGTGTTTCCGACAAAATACATGATAACAAGAAAAAAATATATTATACATCAATTGGCTTATGAAGCGAAAAAGGCTGTAGGAAGGGTGGTTAGTTACAGTAGAGAGTTGTAATTTTCTACACGCGTTTTGGCATAAAGATGCCTTCTTCAGGAAAAAGCCAAAACAATTCCTAGATAAAGAACACAAATAAGTTTGTATAAACAATTTATAAACACATAGACATACATGTAATCTCAGCAATCAATAAGAGCTTTGTTTCATAAAAAGATGTTTAGAGACCTATTTACAGGGTATATTAGGTCTTGTGTATATATGTATATATACGACATAGTGGAGTACACTGTATCCATATGAAAAGTATAACACAAGGATATAACACACAAATGGGGTTGGCACACACGAAAAGAGAAAAGAAATGAACCCAGAAATGAAAGAAGTTGCTGATATCATCCATCAGGAAAATAATTAATAATATGATGATATAGTGAGGAGACAAGAGACTGTCTCCAGATAGGACACCTCTATGTGCAGCGTGAGAGAGTTCAAACAAGACCAGTGTAAGTGCTTGTTAATGAAAGTCCAATATAAACCAGCCACCAATTGAAAAATAAGGCAGAATCAAATAAACGTATCTATTACCTGCTATGTCCCTGATGGACATGCAGAGACCAAAATTTCTCAGGATGTCAAAGACAAGATGTAAGGATCGTACAGAGGATGCCGGATGTCCAGGATCTGCAGATTCACAAAGAAACTCGCGTCCCGGAAGTCCTATTGTTGGATATATGTATGATTCGGAACGGGTAGACTAAAGAATTCTGTGAGGAGTGAATTGAAAATGATAAGAAGCTGTTCCAATATTAGAATGAATAACTAAAAAGTGAAAAGGGATATTTACCTAGGTAAACTCAAGTACTATGGAAGTAAATCAATCGACCATGCATGGCGCGAAGTCCTTAGTCGCCAGAGTTACCACAAATTTCATGCAGTGGCCTGGGTAGTAGTAAATTTGATGGAGGCTGGAGAAAACAATTGAAGAGATATAAGAAACATCACAAGAGTATGACTAATGAAACGAAACTAAAGTGCTGGGGGTCGGCATGTGCAAATTGGGAAAACTAAATTACGAGAGCAGCGAGTAAGCTAATGGTTCTGAAGTAGAAAATTGCAGCGGAGTGGCTGGAGAACAAGTGCTGGGATTACCTGTATCAATTGCAACGGAACTCTTTGTGTAGAGATGCATGAAATAGGAAGATGAAATTGTCGCTGTACTATGGAGTACTCGTAAAAGATCTATAACTGTAACAAGATATACAATAAATTCAATTATAAACCATGTCAAGGAATACAATAGGTGATGGGCATGGCTAGAGGAATAACCTATTAGTTACCAACCATAGCAGAATCAAAGTTTAAATTTTAAAATGAGGGTCAAAATGTTGAATGGAGGATCAAAATTTCGTTAGCCCAGCGTAAACATCGCGATGCGAGGAGGTACTTACTTCAAAACGTGTGAATATCAGCCTGTCTGTAATACAACCCGGCACGGAAATGCCGTAGAGGAAACAGGGTGATTATGAAAGAGGAGGCAGCCAATGGCATGACTGTGTGTGACCCACGTGATCATGACGTGAGACGCACTTAGCGTGTACAGGAAGTGCGAGTACAGGAAGTGCCCATACAAGTCTGCATACTATAATAGAACTAGAGCGCTGACCTAGTGATGAAGAATGACGGTCTAAAAGCGAGAAAGAAAAAAAGACTTATAGCAGAATGACTGATGAAAAAAAGGAAATGTGTGGTGAGTCATGACATGTGCACCTTCATGGCAAGGTGTGTGGGCTGTCCTAGTGTAATGTCATGTGACCTGTGTCTCTAGTGTTCCGCTACCAGTCTCTGCAATCGGCATCCTACTTCTGCAGATGTGTGGGCGTATGTCACTCCTGTCTTGCGTCTGGCTGTTCACTTGCACTGGGACACAGCTATTCCCATGCCATGGCATGTGGAGGTTCAGAATCTCCGTGTGTAGCTGGGTCTTGGTAGGAGTGTCACCTGCCAGCCATACGTGTCCAGGGCATGTGGCACATACCTGACTCCGTATGTCGCATATGTGTATAGACAGATTAACATGTGCTCAGGACAAATTATTTGTTTTTGTGGTGCACTCACTCTTCCTTGTCACTTCCAAATTACTGGCAGGTGACACTCCTACCAAGACCCAGCTACACACGCAGATTGAGAACCTCCACATGCCATGGCATGGGATTAGCTGTGTCCCAGTGCAAGTGAACAGCCAGACGCAAGACAGGAGTGACATACACCCACACATCAGCAGAAGTAGGATGTCGATTGCAGAGACTGGTAGCGGAACACTAGAGCCACAGGTCACATGACATTACACTAGGACAGCCCACACACCTTGCCATGAAGGTGCACATGTCATGACTCACCACACATTCATAGAGAGGATGCAGACATGTCCTTGTTACGCTACTCCGTGTCCCATGCATACATACGCACCTCACATCCGATACCACATGTGGCATGGTGTGCGGAACAGTGTGCCATGGCCATCTACACACAGACACATGTTGGTTGCTGCAATGGCTGCAGCTTTTGAGGGAGCTCAAACATCTACCTAATGTGAACCCCCCACACATACATGACATAGTCACATCGTGCACCGTGGGTAGTGACATGTCAGGTGTGGTAACCCCTGTACCGGGCCTCAGGGGACACTTCCGTGTGTTGGTGTCTGTGCCATGCCAGTGACGCTCATCCCAAGTGTACAGTACGACATGCACACATGTCAAAGGAGTCAAGGGCATGCCTGGCACACATTGCACCGTCACACATTACATGTGTACACATCTCATCATACATCTGGTGCCTTCTCGACTCAGGAGTATTGTGCCACATCACAGCCTTTCACACCTGTGCCCCACACATGTAGTACTGCCCAGACAATGCCTTGATGTCCATCCATGGACAAGTATGTCAGCCCTATTCCTTCCTGTGTGCTGCCTGTCACCACTGTGATGTGTGAAAAACACCGTACTTCTGCTAAGAGGGCCTGTGTACCTTCCCGTATCACTATGGGAGTGCTGCTGTATGTGTACCCATCGTGATGGTGAGCGTACAGGCATGTGTACGGTCCGTACCACTACGAGTACGCATACGCAAGAACACTCATAGTGGTACGGCCCGTACACGCGTGCCTACGTTCACTTTCACTATGGGTGTCCTCGCGTATGCGTACTCGTAGTGGTACGGCCCGTACACACGCCTGTACGCTCCCTATCACTATGGGTGTCCTCGCGTATGCGTACTCGTAGTGGTACGGCCCGTACACACGCCTGTACGCTCCCTATCACTATGGGTGTCCTCGCGTATGCGTACTCGTAGTGGTACGGCCCATACACACGCCTGTACGCTCCCTATCACTATGGGTGTCCTCGCGTATGCGTACTCGTAGTGGTACGGCCCGTACACACGCCTGTACGCTCCCTATCACTATGGGTGTCCTCGCGTATGCGTACTCGTAGTGGTACGGCCGTACACACGCCTGTACGCTCCCTATCACTATGGGTGTCCTCGCGTATGCGTACTCGTAGTGGTACGGCCCGTACACACGCCTGTACGCTCCCTATCACTATGGGTGTCCTCGCGTATGCGTACACGTAGTGATAGTGAGCGTACAGGCGTATGTACGGGCCATACCACTACGAGTACGCATACGCGAGGACACCCATAGTGATAGTGAACGTACGCACGCGTGTACGGGCCGTACCACTACGAGTACGCATACGCGAGGACACCCATAGTGATAGTGAACGTACGCACGCGTGTACGGGCTGTTGCTATGCATTTGGGGTGCCCTAGGGCCCCGAAACGCACCGTACCTGTGTGTGAAGCTCAAAATTACATAGGGGACACATGAGGGACAAGTATTAAGGCCTACATGCATGCTGGTTGTCATGGAGACCAAGTTTAAACTTTGATTTTGTTCTGGAAGGTGCACAGCAGAAGTCAGTTGGAATTAATCTACTTTGTTGCAATGTGTTTGTGGGGTTGACATCATGCTGAAGAAAAAAACAGAATAAGAACCCACTGACTGCTAGGTTTGAAGGGATTGGAGGAAACATAGGATGCAAATGTGAGTGACCAATCACTCTGCACTCCTGTGCATGAAATGGGCCAGCAAGGCAGATATAAGGCAGCCAGGTCCCATGAGGGAGCACTTGCCTGCACATCTCTGTATTCCACGACCCAGCTGCTGCTACTGATTCCCTGGAACCATGTCAAGGGCTGTGGAGAGGTCACAGCCATTCACCCTGGAGGAGAACATGGCTTTGGTGGATGTGATCCTCCCACAGTACCCCATGCTGTATGGGCGACCAGGTTATCAGGTGAGTGCAGTGTCCACTGGCACAGACTGTGTCCCTTTTTTGTGACTGTGACTTCTGCCATTGTGTCCAGGTGTGACACACATGCTATGTACTGTAGGGGGGGGGTCCCAGGGGGGGGAATGCCTGATGTCTCCCAGCAGTGCCCAGAGACAGGAGGGGTGTGTGCAGAGTCCCCCCAGCAGTGCCCAGAGACAGGAGGGGTGTGTGCAGAGTCCCCCCAGCAGTGCCCAGAGACAGGAGGGGTGGGTGCCTATCACTCCCAGCAGTGCCGAGAGACAGGAGGGGTGTGTGAAGAGTCCCCCCAGCAGTGCCGAGAGACAGGAGGGGTGTGTGCAGAGTCCCCCCAGCAGTGCCCAGACATATGAGGGGTGGGTGCCTATCACTCCCAGCAGTGCCCAGAGACAGGAGGGGTGGGTGCCTATCACTCACAGCAGTGCCCAGAGACAGGAGGGGTGGGTGTGATGCACAGTGTGAGCCTGGATCATTGATTGTGTAGTTGCCCTCATTCCACCTGTGTCCTTTCAATGGCACGTACTGCTTTTGGCCTTCCCCAGAGGATCATGTCCCTATGACAAAGGTGCAATGCATTGGATGCATACTATGCCTTGTTGTAAACAGCAAATGTGTTCTAATATGTGTCTCTGTGACATGTGCCAGGTGTATTGATGTAGTGTCACTTGTTCATCCTCACAGGTAGACGCCTCTGCCAAGGAGCACATATGGCTGACCGCCGTCAGCGCCGTGAGGAGTGCGGATGGTCAGATGCGGCGCCTGTCCCAGGTGAGGAAACGCTGGCAGGATATCCGGTGCTGGACGCGGAGGATCGCACGGGTCCTGCTGGGGGACTCACCTGAGAGCCATAAGAACCGCGGGCGCCGCCGTCTCTCCCACATCCACAAGCGTGTGCTGGCGGTGGTCTTTCCAGACTTGGACAGGCGCCTACAGGAGATGCAGCAGCAGGAAGGGGGTAGGTACATGTGTGTTTGTTGTGTTTCACCAGCATTTGTACGTGCACTGTTCCATGGATACACTGCCAGGGTTTTATGGTGCTGTGCAGATCCTGTTACCCACAGTATTGCAGTGCTCTCCTGCCTCCCTTCCCCTCCTTGCAATGTGTTCCCTGGTCTATGTGTAGTCACTCCGTCACAAGGTTATGTAGCCTGGCACCTTCTCCAAGTGTACTATGCCTGCAGCATCATGTGTGGGGGTGGTGTGTAACAGGTTTTGGGACCTTGCCTGTGCCCTGTCCAGTTCTGGACTTGTGGGTTCCATGTCAGTTGGCACTAATGCTGAGTCCAGACATGGGAGTTAATCTCTCAAGTGCGAGGCCTTCCAGCACGCATGTCCTATGTGGTGGCCTGTGACATGATGTGCATGAGTGTGCGGTACGCATAGTGCAAGGATGTTAGTGTGTGTTGCAGTCATTCCCATTCAGGAGCATGGAGTTGTGTGGCCACTACTGTCCCCAGGGGCATCTTTACCTAGGTATCATGTGTGTAATCCGAAAATGTCGACAATCTCTGTGTCTACAGCATAGGTTGTGCTCTGTGCCATTGTCCCCTGGCACCATGTATATTGACGTGAAATGTAGTACAAGTGTCCACTGTCCAACCTGACCTGATTTTCCAAGTACATACTCACGGTGGCCGTTGCCTTTGTGTCTTGTTACAATCATCTGATGATGCCCATTTGTACATGATTATTTGGACAGGCGCACCTTGGGTATTTTGTGTGCAATATTGAATTTTTGCATCCCATGTGTATTTCAACCAGACTAAGAGATGTACGTGCTTCCTGTGTCTCCAAAGAATTGTCTCATGTAGGGGGTGGGTGGTGCGGGCATGGCCTACATGTCAAGACCTGAAATCTCCTTGCTAGGACTGGCCAGTGTGTGATGTTTGTCTGGACATACACTCAAGGTGCAGTGTGCCAGTCAGGGTGGGCATGTTATCAGTATTACCTATGCTGCATGTGCCTCTAGTTCCTGGCTATGGTCCCTGCTCATCCCTATTTCCTGCCACGCTGTGTGGTGCAGATGCAGTGCTGGATTGTCCCCAGGGCCTTGCTCCTCAGTCAAAATTCCATGTCATCTCATTTGCTATTGTGTCATGCTCTCCATAGTTTTTCCGTGGCATGGTGGGTCAAACAACTGTGTCTTGCAGGGCCTACATATGTACCTTGTTTTGTAGTTGTAACTCTTCTTTTGTTTCAGGCTATGCACTGTAACCTAAGTAGATTGGACTCATGTGACATATGTATACAGGTGTATGATTAATTTCTGTCTCTTCACCCTGCCCACAGCATCGTCGGGGGACACGGAGGGAGACATGGACACAGACGGCGCAGAGGGACCGAGCACCAGTGCCAGCGGTGACATCGTGGCTGGCACATCGAGTGGGACTGAGGCGGAGGAGAGTGAAGCCGGGGACCTGTCGACTGGCACAACAGAGTATGAAGCTGACGGGTCCGAGGATGATCTCTCCGAGTGGGCGGTGGCTGCACCACCATCTGACAGCAGCCCTACATCTCGCACCGCCCCCTCCATTGGCATCAGCCGCCTCCCACGTGCTCGTGTCCCTTCCCAGCGTGCCCAGTCACCGCATGTCTCCTTCCTGCCAGGCACCGCACCCACTGCCCCTGTCTCCACTGCTGCCGCCAATGCCGAGTCTGTGGACATCCAGCGGCAGTTGCAGGTTGGTCAGACTGCGATCCTTAATGTCCTCCATGCCCACAGCCAGGTCCTCAACAACATGGAGGCATACTTGGAGGGCATTCATTCATCGCAGGCTGACCAACGCAACTTGCTGAGGTCCATAGACTCGACACTGACTGCAGCAGTGGGTCTCCTGCAGCGCTACGTCCCACCCCCTACCCCTGCCCCTTCCACACTTCCCACTCCCATGCCTGTCCCACATACACCCAGACGTCAGCATGCACCCACCACAACAGACACAGGCACCACACCAGCAGGGAAGGTCCGCCGCACACCTCCTGACACGCACACACAGGGTGTAGTAGGCACTCCCACTGGGTCGGGGGGCAAACGTGTGACACGCAGCCAGAGTGGGAGTCCACATTCCACCCAATCCACTCCCTCCAAATCCCCTCCCCTCAGCTCTCCTGGCCACATCTCCCCCAAAGACTCCTTCATGGCCGCTCTGTCCCTGAGCCCCACAGTGACACCACCCCGCAAGCGGTCAAGGAAGTCCACGGTCAGGGTGCTTGAGTCCCCCCCCCCTGTCCACACCCTCCCCCAGTGGCGCTGCGACCCATCCCTCTGACCACCCCCCCTCCTTGGGGCCTGTGGTTCCTTCGGGTGCAGGGGAGTCCCTGGAGGACCTTGCTAAGGTGTGCAGCGCGGTCCTAGAATCCACCTTTGGCCCTGCCCCACCCCCTGTGGTGGAGTCCTCCATCCCTGCACCCACGTCGCCTACCTTTCGCCCTCCTGTCCCTGCGGTGCCTGTTCCTTCCCCCCCACATGATGCCCTCACCCCTGTGGAAGACGACGGAATGTAACTGTGCAGGCAAGCTAGGGGACACGCATCCCACTGTGTCCCCCATCCAGCTGTGACTCATGGACTGCCCTATGGGCTTTGTAAATATTGAACTTTCTACTAACACACTATTTAAGATCATGCTGATTAAAGCCATTTTTGTTTCCTTTGAACACTACTGCTTTTCTGATGTTGCTGTTGGTGGGGCTGCGACCTGATTTTAGGTGGTAATCATGTGTTGGGTGTGTGGGAAATGTAGTAGTGTGCTGGTCATTCGGGGGGACCCTGGTATCTGTGTGCCATCACACGGTGTTAGCTAGGTTTCTCTGTCCATGTACGCAGTTGCTGCATGGTGAAATTGTCCCAAGGTGTATTCCTTCCTCTGTGTACCCTGACATCTTCCCTGCAGGGTGTTCCCAATATGTGGTGCTGAGCTGTGTCTACATCAGCTGGGTGTGTGACGGACTCCTTCAACTTTGCACATGCATGCTGAGCGATGTCTCCACCTGCATCATTCGTGGCATCCTTGGTAGTCATAGTACTTGTGTGTGTGGACTATTGACATGACTTCATGTGGACATGTTTTCTTTTCGGCGCTATGCATGCGTATACTCCCAGCCTCGCACACATGTGGTACATGTACTGCAGGGTCTTTGTGCACCTGACTGACATTTGTGGGCATGGTATCTGTGGCTACTCCACCCTTTGCGTTCCATGGGCACTGCTGGGAGTGTTAGGCACCCACCCCTCCTGTCTCTGGGCACTGCTGGGAGGACTCTGCACCCACCCCTCCTGTCTCTGGGCACTGCTGGGAGGACTCTGCACCCACCCCTCCTGTCTCTGGGCACTGCTGGGGGGACTCTGCACACACCCCTCCTGTGTCTGGGCACTGCTGGGAGGACTCTGCACACACCCCTCCTGTCTCTGGGCACTGCTGGGAGTGATAGGCACCCACCCCTCCTGTCTCTGGGCACTGCTGGGGGGACTCTGCACACACCCCTCCTGTCTCTGGGCACTGCTGGGAGGACTCTGCACCCACCCCTCCTGTCTCTGGGCACTGCTGAGGGGACTCTGCACACACCCCTCCTGTCTCTGGGCACTGCTGGGAGTGATAGGCACCCACCCCTCCTGTCTCTGGGCACTGCTGGGGGGACTCTGCACACACCCCTCCTGTCTCTGGGCACTGCTGGGAGGACTCTGCACCCACCCCTCCTGTCTCTGGGCACTGCTGGGGGGACTCTGCACACACCCCTCCTGTGTCTGGGCACTGCTGGGAGGACTCTGCACACACCCCTCCTGTCTCTGGGCACTGCTGGGAGTGATAGGCACCCACCCCTCCTGTCTCTGGGCACTGCTGGGGGGACTCTGCACACACCCCTCCTGTCTCTGGCCACTGCTGGGAGGACTCTGCACCCACCCCTCCTGTCTCTGGGCACTGTTGGGAGTGATAGGCACCCACCCCTCCTGTCTCTGGGCACTGCTGAGAGGACTCTGCACACACCCCTCCTGTGTCTGGGCACTGCTGGGAGGACTCTGCACCCACCACTCCTGTCTCTGGGCACTGCTGGGAGGACTCTGCACCCACCCCTCCTGTCTCTGGGCACTGCTGGGAGTGATAGGCACCCACCCCTCATATGTCTATGCACTGCTGGGGGGACTCTGCACAGACCCCTCCTAATTCACAATATGTACGCTTCGAACATACACGGGTGTGGGTTCGCTCCATGCATACGCGGGTGAGGGTACGGGTCGTGCTTACACTGTTGGGGTGGGGGGTTCGCTCCATGCATACGCGGGTGAGGGTACGTGTCGTACTTACACTGTTGGGGTGGGGGTCCGCTCCATACGTACACGGGTGGGGGTACGTGTCGTACTTACACTGTTGGGGTGGGGGTACGCTCCATGCATACGCAGGTGAGGGTACGGGTCGTACTTACACTGTTGGGGTGGGGGGTTCGCTCCATGCATACACGGGTGAGGGTACGTGTCGTACTTACACTGTTGGGGTGGGGGGTTCGCTCCATGCATACGCGGGTGAGGGTACGGGTCGTACTTACACTGTTGGGGTGGGGGGTACGCTCCATGCATACGCGGGTGAGGGTACGTGTCGTACTTACACTGTTGGGGTGGGGGGTACGCTCCGTACGTACGCGGGTGGGGGTATGTGTCGTACTTACACTGTTGGGGTGGGGGGTACGCTCCATGCATATGCGGGTGGGGGTACGGTCCGTACATTGCCGTACCCACGCTGTGGAATGCTTGTGCGGGCCGTCCCCAGGCCTTTGCCACGTGGGTACGTGCCGTCCCGCAATTGTTGGGGTGACGTAGGTGTGGGCGTGGTACGACTCGTACCCACGCTCTTAAGGCGTGGGTACGGGACGTACCTGTATGGTTGTGTTGCCGGTTCGCGTCGTGAAGAACTTCCGTTGTGGCGGTCGCTGGCTTGGCTGGACACGCCCCCACCCCCTCGTAGTGACCAGGGCCTGAGGGTCAGGTATGTCCAGGGCATGTGTGCTGTGTGACTTGGGTGGGGGTTATGTGTCCTGCCCCTGCCCCCCCCCCCCTTTGCCCATGGGTGTTGTTCTGACCTTCTGCGGCGTCTGCGTCGTAACCTGTAGAGGAGGTCGACTGCTATGAGGGCCGGGATGACACGTAGGTTCGGGTCCATGTCTGTCCGTCGCGTACAGGTCCTCCTTGTTCGCGTCGTCCTGTCTGTCCGTCGCGTACCGGTACTCCTTGTTCGCGTCGTCCTGATTTCCCGGCAGTTTTTGGCAGCCGGACGATATTCACCGTGCGGGATGACGTCGGTGCGAATCGTAATTCCTGGTTCGTGACTGGCAGGCTGCGTGCGTCCCGACGTCACGTCGGCGCTTTCCCGGATCGCATTTGTACGTTTATTTTGTTCGGTCGGGGTTTTGTACGATTCGTACGGAAATGGTGTTTCCGTGCGAATCGTAATTCCATGTTTGTGAAGTTTTACGACCGGGTACGAGTCGGACGGAGAAAACGCTCCGACCGACGGTTCGTACCCGGTTTTTGCCGGATCGTAATCGGCACCAAAATGTCTCTGCAAAATGTCTATAATAGATTCTCACAAATCACCCACATTAAAAATAAATTGAAGGAAAATATTATTTGAAACAATCTCTTTAATGATTAGTCAAGGTCATCAGGTCAAAACTCTGCAGAACAGAGTTGTCTCTATGGAGGGGGTGGGGGGGGCTGAAATGCTGGGGCACTGGGCCAGAGCCCACATTGCCCATCCCTTAAAACGTCTGTGGCTTAGATGAAGTGCCAGGGCCATCTACAGGAAACAAAAATAAATCGAGAGTATTATCTACCTCATATAAATACCAAAAGAAAAAATTCAATAGAAATCATGTATTTTATTTATGGAGTATGAATCCCTTCAGATTGGGGTCATAGTGAATACTTTCAGCGAATTAATCACATGGAAGCACTGTAGGGATTTACCGAGTTAAGGATCTTACCTACTTAACTATCTTTGGCACAAATACCAACAGCTGTAAAATGAGAGCAGTGCAAGGTAGAGAAATATCCCCAGTTCAGACTCTTCATTCAATTTACAGTGAGTTCCTACCGGACTCTTCGTGCCCCTGGAAAGGTAATTAGCAGACATTAGCGCTCAGAGTAGACTGCTGGGAGCTGGTCAGCCAATCTGCGTGTTCGCTTGACTGATTACATTTAACAGTTCAGGCCCACCAAGGGATCATTCTGTGGCTGACAGCTCTCAACATCAGCAATATTGGCCAATGGAAGCGCTGAGGAAGTATATAAGCATCTGACCTGAACGTTTGGGTGATGAAAACGTTCCTCTCTCCTGCAACGCTCCCTACACCCAGTGGCGGCTGCTACTGAATAGTACGGGTAGGACAGGTGATGAGGTGGGGTAGAATTTTTTATTTACCTTCTGGCCGCCGCCTCTCCTCCATCCTAATTCAGTCCACCCCGCATGGAAGCAGGAAGCACACAGGATCTGGACTCCCCTAGCCAATCACGACGCTGCTGTCAACAGCATGACATTAGCGTTATGATGGTCAGAGCGGCCTGGTTCGCTGCTCAGACTGGGACGGTTCTCCACTTAGCTGTACAACACAGCGGGGTGGAGAACTGCTTCAGTGCGCATGACGGTTTGGCCGGCCCAAGATGGCCGGCCAAACCGTCACGTGCACTTATGGTGCATCAATCTCTCCTCCCCGTGTCACAGCCCCGCCCAGTACTAAAAACCAACCGGCGCAGTACAGAAAAATAAAATGATAACCTTGCATTATCATTTTATTTTTCCTTATTGCAAGTGAGGTGATGCCCCTCCGGCTTAGCGGAGGAGCGGCTGCTGCCTATACCTCTTGTGATTGAGCTGCTTTTAAACAAATGACTTTCTGTAAATGTAAATTGATACTTGTATAGCGCACTACTCACCCGCAAGGGTCTCAAGGCGCTTGTACGAATACCGCTGTGGAACCCATCCTGGCTTTCCCTGTGAGGCGTCCACTCCTGGGCACCCCCAAGGTGGAGGCCAGGCATCCTTAGCGTTGTGGGGGCCGTTGTGGAGATTAAGCAAGCTATTGCCCAGAGTTGCAGAGTGGGACTCCATGATTGGAATGGCACCGAGGCGAGAATTATCAGGTCCGTGGAATTTTTTAGCCCAAGACCCGCCGAGGCTGGGAATTGAACCCTGGTCCCGGGCTAGACCTCTGCATCAGGGTCTGCCGCTCTAATCATTGAGCCACACTTTCTGAGTTCATCCCCTTGGTTTCTGTGAACAAAAGCCCATCTAGCCAACCAAAAGAAGATCAGAAAGCAATCTGTACAGAGGCAGTGCCGAGAGAGGGTGGAGCCCACTGAGGTGAGCGGCACTTCATGCTTCTGCAGCACTCCCTACTTTGGATGTGCGGGGTGTGACAATAGCCTTATTGCTCTCACCTGCAGGGTAATAATGGCTGTTAACTACCCCCTTTCATGACTCAGGCCATAACTACAGGGAAGGTAATTAACAGCCCTTATTGCCTACTGGTACGGGCAGTAATGCCTTATTAATAATTTTTGGTTCCCATCATTGGCAATGGGAATATAACTTGTGAAGAACTCTAAGTACTTTCTGCATAGTCATATATACATATAATCTGCAACATCATCTTGACAGTACATGTCACAACATCAAACCCCAAGTTTAAATGCAACAATTATAAAAGTCTCTTGCAGTGTTCAAAGTTAGATGTTAAAAATACTTCAAAGTTTGTTTTCCCAGCACAACTTTATTTTCAGAATATTTCACGGTATTCACAAATGTCCTCTAACAAACCCTGTAGTAAGCAAATGTTCTTTGTGGAATTAAATCCTGAGTCCAAGTAGCTGGGTCCTGGCTGCAATAAGACTGTTGCAAACTGCCTAGCAAAGATAGAGTTTATACTACATAATTCAAGATGGCCAACGCCATCTCCAAACTACTTGAGAGTTCCAAGACTGCTCGGAAATGTGGTACGTCATCAGGGTGCTGTTACATAGCGCTCTCTCCACGTGTGAAACCTCACACAAGACAGTGTCCACACTCTGAGGAGGTCACCACCCTTTTCTTCTCTGAGACGGCGCGACACAAGTGAGTTTGGAGGACTGCGCCACCAATGAGCCATAAGAGGTAAATAATGCATCCTTACATGCATTCTGACAGTCGGTCACTCGTTCTTTTCAGTTATTGTCATGAGATATCATCCTTTCTTGTCCTCTTTCCTTAATTGTCTTCCTCACTCCTTTTTCATTCAACCTCCTGACTCCTCTCATCATCTTCGAGCCTCCTTGTCTTTTTTTTTTTTTTTTTTTGAAAAACCTTTATTACAATTTCAGAGAAATACAAGTATGGGCCTACAACCAATAGGCCGGCCGCTAAAATGCAGTGTGACCCTAGGTACAACTGGAACATTCACGTCGATGAAGCCATAAAAGGGGGTCACTGGAGTGTAAATCCTTGCCGTCGGCCGCAGTTGCAGTCCATGAACAAACAAAGGTTTCATATTTTTAAGAAACGAAAAACAACAAACACACAAGGCAAGGAATTTTAGAGCAGTAGCATGTGCCCATCGTATCGAGGGAGTAAACCAACCCGGGTAAACAGAGGGGGAGGGGGGCAAGGCCGAAGAAACCAAACTCGCATGTCGCAGGAGCGTACAGGAATGCGCGGGCTAGGGCGACAGCGCGGAATCTATCTCACGCGTCTGAGGCGGGGCACATATATCCCCGCGATAGGAGTTCCAAGGACCCCACACCTTACTCCACTTGCCAGGCTTGCCTCTCGCCACGTACACCGTTTTCTCTCTGAACATACACCAGTCCATGTGTTCTTTCCACTCGCTGACCGTGGGCGGCCTCTGGGAGCCCCACAATTGTGCAATGTCACGCTTCGCTACCATATAGCCCAGAGTCACTCACTGCGTCTGCGTCGCATTGTAATCAGTAGGCTCCCAGACATTCAACAGACATCGCCGTGCCTCCGGCAACAAGGCCACATGCGTGACTTCTTCTAACACAGCATGCACTCTGCACCAAAACCGAGTCACCTCCGGACATTCCCACAGGATATGGAGGAAACTCCCTAGTAGCCCACAGCCTCGCTTACACAACCCATCCACCGAATATCCCATACGCATCAAACCAGGCCCCGTGACGTACACTCTGTGGAGTATTTTAAGCTGGACGAACCGCAATCGGGCCGGGATAGCCACCTCTTTCGGGGAGGCCACCGCTGACACCCAATCCTCGTCGTCCAGCTCCAAACCGTCGGCAATCCAAGTCTCCCGCAATGAGGCCAGCAAACCCACCCGATCATTAATAAGCTTCTTGTAAATCAGCGAAATGGTGCTATCCGGCACATGGCCGTCCAAGACCCTGTCCTCCACCGGGAAATTCTCCGGAATAGCCGCCGCGTCCGGAAACACGGAGCACAGGGCATGATGAACCTGAGCATACCGATAGTATTCCCTATCATTCAACTGGTATTCAATTTTCAGCATGTCGAACGTCTTGAATTTCCCTTTCGTCCAGAGATCCCCTACCGTGCTGATACCAATCGTATCCCACTTCTCAAAGCCTTTCGTAGTATACAGATAGCCCAAGCGCTGAGATGTATACAGTGGTGTAGCCCGAGTCAAGCGATCCCTCCACCCCATCGCCGCATTTGCTGCATGCCACACCTGTACCGCGACCCGCGTCGGGCCCGTCAACCGCGCATCGAGGGACCCCGAGTATAATGCTCGATTATAGTCACCGCCCGGCAATAGCAATTTGTCCATCTCAAAAGCCGGGTTCAAAGCAGGGCCATACATCCCGTGATTGACGGCAGCCAACTGGGAGGCCCAGTAGTATCGCTTAATGTCCGGGAGGACGACCCCCCCATCGTACCATGGCAGGGTTAGTTTGGCAAGAGCAATCCGCGACCGCCCATCCCAAAACAATCGACGCTGGAGACACTCCACCTCCCGAAAATAACGGGCCGGCACCAGGTCCATGGTGTTCTGTAGGGCGTACAAAAAGCGGGGCAGCGACATCATTTTGAACAACGCTGCCCGGCCAAGTGGCGAAAGCGGCAGCCGCCGCCAACCCGCCACATCCGCCCTTAGGCGCTGGAGGGGGGGGAGAAGATTCCGTTCGTAGCGGGCCACTGGGTCCAGTGTTATAAAAATACCCAAATAAGTGAATCCCGATGTCGCAATCTGGATAGGGCACCCCCGCGGAAGGGGGGGGGCCTCCCCGGAAAGAACGTACACACAGGACTTAGCCCAGATGATGACCAATCCGGAGTTGCGACCAAAGGAGCTCAAAACGTCCACCAACACGATGAGCGATTTGCACGGCGATGCAAGATACATAAGTATATCGTCCGCGTATAGGGAGACCCGGTCCTCGTATTCCGGCGTCCATCTAAGACCACGCATCGAGGGTTCCCGTCGCAACCACTCCGCAAGGGGCTCCAAACAAAGCGCAAATAGGAGAGGCGACAGCGGACAACCCTGTCGGGTGCCCCTGCCCAAGATAAAGGGAGCCGATACCCGTCCGTTGACCACTACCTGTGCCAGCGGATTGTCATAGAGCAATTTCACCCAACCGATGAACCCCGGGCCAAAACCAAACTTCGCCAATGCTGCCCAGATGTATGGCCATTCCAGGGTATCAAACGCCATGGTAGCGTCCAAGGACACCAAGATGGCCGGCTCACGAAGGAATGGTGCGCGAGCAAGGACGCCATGCAACCGCCGCAGGTTCAAAGCGGTATTGCGATGGGGTATAAAGCCGGATTGATCCTGATGAACCAGGTCGCCCACAACCCGGATCAGACGATTGGCCAGTAAGTACCTTGGCGAGGATTTTAGGTTCCGCGTTTAACAAGGAGATGGGCCTGTAAGAAGCACATCGATCACGGGGCTTCCCCTCCTTATGGATAACAACAATGGTAGCGAGACGTTGGTCAGAGGGGAGAGAGCCTGCCGCCCTAGCCTCAAGGAACATGTCCCTGAGATAAGGCGCAATAACATCTGGGCGCAACTTGTATAATTCAATGGGGAGTCCGTTAGGACCCATGGCCTTGCCCGATGCAATCGAGCGGATGGCCAAAGCAATCTCATCTGACGACAGGGCCGCATCCATCACTACTTTATCCTCATCGGACAAGGAGGGCAGAGCTACGTCCCGAAGCAGCAGTCGAGAGTCTTCCTCCGAGCGTTCCGAGACCGGAGAGTAGACCCCGTGAAAATACTCCGCAAAGCAATCAACTATATCACCGGGGTCCGTCACACGCACACCGTCCACCCTCGCAACCTCCGGTACCACTCGACTCGCTCTCTCCTTCTTATCCAACCAAGCAATCAATTTCCCGGCCTTATCACCCATATCATACAAACGTCCCTGTTGCTCCCTGCTCACACTCCTAGCAGATTCAGTAACCAGCGCCTTGTAGTCGGCCTGCTTGAGCTCCAAGATATGCAATCTGTCATCCGTTACACCTTGCTCCAACTCACTCTCCAACTCAGTAATCTCATTTTCTAGCCGAACAACCTCCTGCGCAGCGCATTTTTTGGTGGAGGAAATGAGAGATAGGGCCTGTCCCCTGAGCACCGTTTTAAAGGCCTCCCAAAGGGAGATGGCGGAAGACACCGACCCCACGTTGTCCTTGAAGTAATGTTCCAGAGACTTGACCAAGTCTGCACGAATCGTGGGGTTCCGTAGGTACCAGGGGTTGATCGGCCCCACCCTCCCCTCCGCCCCCAGGGCGATATCCAGGTGCAACAAAAGGGGGGAGTGATCTGAAATACCGCGTGCCAAGTGTCTCACCTCCCCGATCATCCCAGCTTGGGCCGCAGGAACTAGCATATAGTCAAGCCTCGAAAGACTACCATGGGCCCCAGAATGGAAGGTATACTGCGCCTGTCCAGGGTGTTTCAACCGCCAGCAATCTATCAGTCCCAGGGCATCCAGAAAACCCCCCAACCAACTCTGGGCCCGAGGGAGGTCCCTAGGGGGGTATCGATCCTCAACTCCGGAAACAACAGCGTTAAAATCCCCCCCCCAGGACCACCACCCCCCCCGGGAGCCCTAGCAGCAGACGTCCCAAATCAGCATAGGTGGCCGTCTGCAGGCCCGGCGGGACGTAGACCGTGACCAGCGTAATCAATCTACCCTCCCACCTCCCCACCAGCGCAGCGTAGCGCCCTCTGTCGTCGTGGATCACCTCATCCACCACTAACGGGAGAGATGTCCTGACCAATATGCCCACTCCCCTCGAGCCAGAAGTGAAGCCAGAATGGGCCAGCAGGCGATACCCTCGTCTATTCATGGCATGGAAAGAGTTCCCTATGAGGTGTGTCTCCTGCAGGAACACAATGTCTGGCGAGATACGTTTCAGAAACTGCAGGACTACCCCCCGCTTTATCCTATCCCCCAGCCCATTCACATTCCAGGAAAGAAGTTTCAGCCCCCTACCCCCCATCCCTCCCAGCACAGAACATCCCCCTCCCGGGTGGCACAATCATAGTAGAACAGCATGAAATATTATCCCGCCTTGTGAAACAAACAAACAATCCCCAACCCCGTCCCATCAACCCCAACAAAACTCCCCCCTCCCTGCACCCCTGCGTGAGCCCAAACAGCCCCCCCAACCTGCAGTGTGCCTGTCGCCCCATTATAAAATTCACTACAAGAAGGACAAAAAAAGAACCCCAGAAGGAGGAAAGGGCCCCAGCAGGCCCCCCGCAACCTCCAAACACCACGGGGCAAAGTGTCAACAACTGGAGTCCGGTGCAGCCACAGGCGCAAAACGTTACCAAAGCAGTCCAGCGCCAGAATCACAGTTCCATTCCTACTCCGGCGAACCTTCTCCGCTCTCCGTCATCCGCCCCTCCGGCTCCCGACTCTTGGGCAGGGCATCCAGCCACTCTCCCACCGCCTCCGGCCGGTCGAAGAAGTGTGAGCGACCATCTAGCTCGACTCGCAGCCTAGCCGGGAAGAGCATCGCATACTTAAAGTCCATGTCTCTCAAGCGCCGTTTGATGGCCGAGAAACCCATCCGTTGCCTTTGAACCGCTTGCGTAAAATCTGGGTAAAAGCTAACATTAGAGTTCTCAAAGCGTAATGGCCCCGCCACCCTCGACGCCTGCAGGATAGCGTCTCTATCCCGAAAATTAAAAAGTCGGGCAATGATCGGCCGCGGGGGGGCACCGACCTTAGGCGCACCCCCTGGAACCCTGTGGGCCCGTTCCACGGCGAAGAATTTGCTCAGCCCTTTGGGTGCTAGATGAGTCACCACTAGATCCTCCACAAAGAGGTCCACAGCAGATTCCTCCGATCGTTCGGGCACGCCGTTAATGCGGACGTTGTTCCGCCTGGCCCTGCCTTCAGAGTCCTCGAGGCGACGCTCGGTCAGATCGCTTGCGAGCTGCAACCTCCGCACCGTCGTCTGCAAAGCGGCCACATCCACCGTTAGGCTCGACGTCGCTTGGGCCAACGAGTCGACCCGGTCGTTGGTTTTCGACAGGTCTGCTCTGACCAAGGTGACATCGATCAGCACCGAGTCCAACTTGTTGGCCAGAGTATCCAGTTGCTGGTTCACGGTCACCTTCATCTCCTCGATGGCCCCCATGACATCCAGCAGAGTCAATTCGGGTGATGCGCCCGAGGCCTCCTTGGGCGGCTCAGGCGATTTACGTGATCCACTAGGGGATCCCTTTGGCTGAGCATAGCGGTCCATATTGTTGGCCTGAGAATAGGCTCCCCTCCGGGTAGATTTGGGTTTTAGCTTGTCGCCATCCACTCTTGTCGTCATCGTTGGCGATCAGCAAGGTCAGCACCCTCCAGCACCCGGAGGAAGGCCCGGGGATCCGGGCCGCTAGCTGATGTCCAGGCTTGGCACTCCGCACTCGGTGCAGCTCTCCCGATGTCTCCTCAACAGTTTCGGTCGGTCAACTCGAAACCGTAAGTGAAAGTACGAGTTCCAGGGCAGGCCCAGCCTGGCATGCCGCTGTTGTTCACTTTGCAGCCGGGCACCTCACCAACCCGAGTCCGGGACCAAAGCCGGAGAAGGCCGCAAACTTCAGGTCGCCAAAAAACCAGGTTCCCGGAGTCCAATTCCGATTTGGAAAACGAGTGGCACCTTAGCGTAAGATCATAGACAAAAGCCCGTCGAAAAGATCAGGATTATGACAGGATAGACGTGGGAGGTTGCGGAGGCCCTCGGGAGCCACAAGCCTACGCGGCCATCTTGGTTGCGCGCTAGGCTCCTCCTCTCGAGCCTCCTTGTCTTTGATGGTCATCAGCTCCACTCATGCTCAAATGTGAACCTCTTCTCATTCAACATCTTCTCCCAGTTATCCTCTAACTAGCCTCGGTTTCTCAGTTGCCCCCCATTCCTCAGTTATCCTCTCCATTTACTCGTCCTCTCACTTCATTGCTATCCTTCCTGCTTCTGGCTTCTCTGTCATTCTCACTTCTCTGTTGCCCCTTCGTCATGTCATTTTCCTACCTCATTACCCTTTTCAGTTTGCTCCTGTCAACTCTTGCGTCCTCTTCTCTCCTTAGCTGCCTTCCTCACGCCTGGTGGTCACCTTCTCTTCCTCCGCTCTCATAGTCATCTTCATTTTTCCTCAGTAATCCCTTCAAACTCATCTTCTTTATTCTTCTGTCATTGATCTCTCAACTCCTCTGTTATCTGCTTTACTCATTCCCTTTACTCAGTGGCTGACCTGTCTCATTAGCCATCCTTCCACCACACTCGCCCTCCTCTTTTGTCTTCCTCACATATCAGTCCTCCTTATCACTTTCCACCCCCAGTGCTTCGTGCTAGTGTCTGTCATCCTTACCTTGCATTGCTTAATGCAGGTGCCTGCCTCCCTGCTCGTCATTCCTGGTGCTTAGCATTGGCCACTGTCCTTCTCACAGCCGGTGGTCATCATTAGCTGCTGTCCTTCTCATTCATAACTCACAGAGCTTAGAATTGTCCTTACTCATAACTCGCAGTGCCTAATCTTTTCCTCTGTCCTTCTCACTCATCACTCGCAGTGCTTAGTATTGTCCTTGCTCATCACTAGCAGTGCTTAATCTTTTCCTCTGTCCTTTTCACTCATCACTTGCAGTGCTTAGTATTGTCCTCTGTCTTTACTCATCACCCGTAGTGCTTAGTATTGTCCTCTGTCCTTCTCATTCATAACTCACAGTGCTTAGAATTGTCCTTACTCATAACTCGCAGTGCCTAATCTTTTCCTCTGTCCTTCTCACTCATCACTCACAGTGCTTAGTATTGTCCTTGCTCATCACTCGCAGTGCTTAATCTTTTCCTCTGTCCTTTTCACTCATCACTTGCAGTGCTTAGTATTGTCCTCTGTCTTTACTCATCACCCGCAGTGCTTAGTATTGTCCTCTGTCCTTCTCACTTATCACCCGCAGTGCTTAGTATTGTCATCTGTCCTTCCTACTCATAACTTGCAGTGCTTAATCTTTTCCTCTGCCCTTTTCACTCATCACTCGCAGTGCTTAGTATTGTCCTCTGTCTTTACTCATCACCCGCAGTGCTTAGTATTGTCATCTGTCCTTCTCACTCATCACTCGCAGTGCCTAATCTATTCCACTGTCCTTCTCACTCATCCCTTTGCAGTGGTTAGTATTGTCCTCTGTCCTTCTCACTTATCACCCGCAGTGCTTAGTATAGTCCTCTGTCTTTACTCATCACCCGCAGTGCTTAGTATTGTCCTCTGTCCTTCCTACTCATCACTCGCAGTGCTTAATCTTTTCCTCTGTCCTTCTCACTTATCACCCGCAGTGGTCAGTATTGTCCTCTGTCCTTCCTACTCATAACTCGCAGTGCTTAATCTTTTCCTCTGTCCTTACTCATCACTCGCAGTGCTTAGTATAGTCCTCTGTCCTTTTCACTCATCACTCGCAGTACTTAGTATTGTCCTCTGTCTTTACTCATCACTCGCAGTGCTTAGTATTGTCCTTACTTATCACTAGCAGTGCTTAATCTTTTCCTCTGTCCTTCTCACTCATCACTTGCAGTGCTTAGTATTGACCTCTGTCTTTACTCATCACTCGCAGTGCTTAGTATTGTCCTCTGTCTTTACTCATCACTCGCAGTGCTTAGTATTGTCCTTACTTATCACTAGCAGTGCTTAATCCTTTCCTCTGTCCTTCTCACTCATCACTTGCAGTGCTTAGTATAGTCCTCTGTCCTTTTCACTCATCACTCGCAGTACTTAGTATTGTCCTCTGTCTTTACTCATCACTCGCAGTGCTTAGTATTGTCCTTACTTATCACTAGCAGTGCTTAATCTTTTCCTCTGTCCTTCTCACTCATCACTTGCAGTGCTTAGTATTGACCTCTGTCTTTACTCATCACTCGCAGTGCTTAGTATTGTCCTCTGTCTTTACTCATCACTCGCAGTGCTTAGTATTGTCCTTACTTATCACTAGCAGTGCTTAATCTTTTCCTCTGTCCTTCTCACTCATCACTTGCAGTGCTTAGTATAGTCCTCTGTCTTTACTCATCACCCGCAGTGCTTAGTATTGTCCTCTGTCCTTCCTACTCATCACTCGCAGTGCTTAATCTTTTCCTCTGTCCTTCTCACTTATCACCCGCAGTGGTCAGTATTGTCCTCTGTCCTTCCTACTCATAACTCGCAGTGCTTAATCTTTTCCTCTGTCCTTACTCATCACTCGCAGTGCTTAGTATAGTCCTCTGTCCTTTTCACTCATCACTCGCAGTACTTAGTATTGTCCTCTGTCTTTACTCATCACTCGCAGTGCTTAGTATTGTCCTTACTTATCACTAGCAGTGCTTAATCTTTTCCTCTGTCCTTCTCACTCATCACTTGCAGTGCTTAGTATTGACCTCTGTCTTTACTCATCACTCGCAGTGCTTAGTATTGTCCTCTGTCTTTACTCATCACTCGCAGTGCTTAGTATTGTCCTTACTTATCACTAGCAGTGCTTAATCTTTTCCTCTGTCCTTCTCACTCATCACTCGCAGTGCTTAGTGTTGTCCTTGCTTATCACTAGCAGTGCTTAATCTTTTCCTCTGTCCTTCTCACTCATCACTCGCAGTGCTTAGTGTTGTCCTTGCTCATCACTCACAGTGCTTAATCTTTTCCTCTGTCCTTTTCACTCATCACTCGCAGTGCTTAGTATTGTCCTCTGCCCTTCTCACTCATCACTCACAGAGCTTAGTATTGGCCACTGCCCTTCTCTTAATGTTGAATAACTTTGGTTGTTGAGGACGCTGGGAAACTGCAAGCATTCCCTGAACCCACAGCTCACCAGTAAGGAGAGTAGGGAACTGGTATATAGGCTTAAAGAACAAACATTTTCAGGAGATATATGTTGCCCTGAAGGCATGGACCTTCACAACAAAATACAATCAAGACCTTCCCTGCCCAGGACAAGCAAAACAAACACTTCAGAACAACAAACCTTGGCTACAAGGTGTTCTGATAAACAAGTGATTAATACAATTACTACTGCTCCGCAACCAATCAAAATGAGTTTGGCATACTGTGTACAATTCTGAAGGCTTCATCCAGAGTGTTGTATTCAATTCTGAAGGCTACAACTTATTCAATGACCAGCTCTAAGCCCCCATCGGTTATCATTGTATGCAGTTTGGAAGATCTCATCTGGGGTGATGTGCCCTGTCCATGAAGTCTTATCTGGAGTACTGTGTGTACTTCTTCAAATCACCGCTGCCAGTATCGTGGAGTGTTGTGTTCAGTTCTGGAGCCCTTCATCTGGAGCATTAAGTTCTGGAGGCCTTACCTGGCATACAGTATCCAGTTCAGGAGGCCTCAGCTTGAGTATGGTGCACAGTTCGGGAGGTATCATCTGAAGTATTGTATCCACTTCTGGAGATCTTATCTGAGGCGCCGGGTGCTACACAGAAGGCTTCCTCTGGAGCACTGTATCCAGAAGCAGTGGCCATCTCTGTTGTATTGTGTACTGTTCTAGAGGCCATCATTTGCTTACTATGTCTAGTCCTTGGAAACCACCTCGGCCAATTTTACTCAAGTTCCATGGGCTACCTTTGGCTTTGGTGTCCAATTCAGAATGTTTCAGTTGAAAGGTTGTGGGATATATTTGTTTATTGTCGGGTGAGTTCATTTAATAGTGCGGATGTATATGTTTATGCATAGATAGGTGAGTGCATCTATTCGTTAGATTCCATACATGAGTGAGTGAATGAATGAATAGCAAATGAGTGTGGAATGATGGGGAAATGGATGGATGGTTGGTCTTATAAGTGGGTTGCACATGGATAGGTGGACGGATACATTCTTGTTTTGTTGCTAAAGTAGATCATGAAAGAGTTTGTGCATGGATGGGTTGGTAAATGGCCAAGTGGGTGAGCTGGGTGGATGGATGAGTGATGAACCAGTCAGTAGTTAGGTAGATTGATTAGTAGATCAGTAAATTGGCGAGTAAGTAGGTGGTTAAGTGGTTTAGTAGCTTTATAAGTCAATACGTCAGTGAGTGGATGGACAAGTGGACAAATGAGTGAGTTATTAGGGGACTAGTCTTTATATGATGTCTATTGTCTGCTGATGTAATTGTGATTTTGTGACGGTGCATCTGTTGGAGAATATGGATGATGTGATGACGTGTCGGTGTGTGCATAAAGTTGTGATGGTGTGCATGTTGTTGCGATTGTGTGTTGTGATGCATTTTGATGTGGTAGCACATATTCTGCTGCGAATACCACAGTGTGTCTGATGGTGTAAGAGTATAATTTTGAGTGCTAGTGTAGGGATGCCTGTTTGCAAGACTGTGTGTGGGGGGGGTGATGGATGGTTTGTGTGAGGTTGAGTTGGTGTGTGTTATGCTGTGATGGGGTTATGGTGTGCTTGTGTGATAATAGGATGGTGTGTGACTGTGACAGTGTAATGGAGTGACTTGTATGCCATAATATGAAGGTCAGTAGTATACATCTGCAAATATACTGACTCCACAATATCGACTTGCCCAGCTTCCCACGAACTTACTATGGCGGTTGGTAAATGCTGCTTGGGGATAGGGAGGTTGTACATCAACTTACTTTAAGACAATAACACTTGAACCTTCCAGAAGTCTACTGTTACTGGGGTTGCCTGCCTCTCCGGAGCCAATTGCCAGAGTATTGTCCATGGGAAATGGACCACGTCTCAGGTAAGTTCTTGTACATGTTTAGAAGAGGTTTAGCTCTAAAAGGTGCACTCCATTCTGAAAACAGTAGAACAAGTCTTCCTAACAGTTTTAGCACCCTGACGTTGAGTGTAGGCAATTTATTCACTATCTCGCCACTCATTATCCTCAAGTGTCGCCCCTTGGTAGAATTGGTGTCTTTCTCAAAAGTCTACTGCCAGCATCACCGGAAAGAATTCCAGGAATGATGGTCTGTGATTCCTTGCCATGAGTCAGTCCATTCCTCTTTGCACTAGCATCCATCCAAGAGCAATCCGGCAACTACTGCTCTTTTGGAAATATCTCCTCTAGCAGCCACGTTGAGACATTATCATAAGACTCAAGAAATGACTGCCATCTCATTAGCCATTCTTGATTCATCTCAACATTCTCATGAGGCTTCGATGTTCTTTTGATTGACATTGCAAAATATGCACTGCTGCCACCACCTTGCAAGGAAAGTTAGGTGCCATAGCAGCACTAGTCTGGACAACCTTTTGGACCACCCACAGATTCTCAAGCCATCTCTCTCTCTCTTTCCTGCCTCCAGAGTAAGGTATCTTGAAACCTTTACTGAAGCCCTCCACAACATTTCTTCCCCTTTCAAACCAGGGATAGCACGCTAACCAGGGGATCCACTCTCAATATGGAGAGCGTTCCTCACCATACCGAGGCCTTGAAAAACACCCAAAGCTGACTTGGGCAGTTCTTTCCAAATACATATCCATATTATTAAACAAAGGTATTGGGATCACCAGGGAAATTCTTACAACACAAACTTGCAAAATCAAAGGTTAGCATCCGTTTTTCAAAGTTTTTGGACAACCTTGGTCTTAGTATTCATTCTTTCTTTGAAACCTCCTTTCATCTCTCTTCCCTCTATAAAAAATGAAAATGTATCTAAACTCTGTGGTTCCAAATTTCACTTTGGTAAATGTCAGACCAGTTCTTTGGGGCTTCAGAAGCTCAAGGGCAACTAAGCAATCCTTGTAACAAGTAATTGTCAGATGTGCCTGAAACTAAGCAACCAGATCCAACTGAGACTTCTGTGAAAAATCAAGATTATCCCTCATTATGATTTGACTCTCTGAGGACGAACAATGGGGCATATCAGCAACAACCGGCGATAATTATCGCTAAGCGCACTTAGCGCTAGGATAATTATCGTCGGCTAACGTGGATTGTTATCACTGAGATAGCGTGCTATTAGCAACGCTTATCTCAAAAGCAATAAAAATCCTAGCGCTAACTGCCAAACGTGAAGGTTATCGCTGGAAACCCAGCGATAATCGCACAAAGTTTGGCGTTAGCTTGATGATAGGGCCTCACATACTTAGCCATGATATCCACCTTACATAGGATATCATGGCTAAGTCAGTCCTGAAGCAGGCGTAAGGAAAGTAGCGATAACAGGGGTTATCGCTACTTTTCTTGCCGCTATGCTTCATAGCATGGGGCTTGATGATAGGAGAAATGTCGCTTAGCGACATTTCTCCAGTCATGTCAGGAACCCCCACTTTGCATCTCATTAGAGATGCAAAGCTGGGCGTTAAGAATCCGTGCACTAATGCAAGGTTTCACGCGATAGCGTGACCTTGCTGATTAGGCAATAAAATGATCTCCGCTTTTCGCCCGAAAACCGATGCAAAAGCGGCGATAATTTTATATCGCCTCGTTGCTGATATGCACCTATGATTGTACACTCGTGGATAGTGATGTAGAGTTAGAGGCAGTGTTATAAATGTATGTGAAGTATAAGACTTTCATTTACTGTATGCCACAAAATCGTAGTATAATTAATGTAGGTTTACAGTTAGTTACTGTCTACTCAATTATTAACAGAGGTTGAGTCTAGATTCCCAAGGATTGTAGAGGGAACAAATTACACACACAAGCAAAAGTAAACTGTAGAGGGTTCAGATTGTATTTCCTGCTGCCTGTTTATGGTCTGCACACACAAGTTCAGGGAGTTCTGCTGGTTTTCAAGTTTTTTCACTCTTACTGTTAGGTCTCACCTACACATCTTATACGTCTCTTCAAGGCCTTTTGATTTCTATAAATGGGCTTAGAGGCCGCCAATTGCTTACCATTGGTTTGTCTCCGTTGTCTCTCATTTGCTTGCTTCTTATAGGTCAGGTGCCTTAGGTTCCTCGCTCTTCGTGTATTTGTCCCTCCCTTGGAGCATAGATGCATTGTGTCCTTCCACTGCTCGTTTTTTTGGCACTACTGTTTTTCTTTGTGTTTAAGCACTCTACCAGAGTGCATGTTTTTCAGCTGGCTCCCTCGTGAACTCCCCACCCCCCTCTTTGTTGCTTCCATCGTCTCTGGTCCGTGTTGCTTGGAAACATCCACCGTGCCTCCCTGGTTTGTGTTCCTCCCCCCCAGCCCTCTTTCTCTTCCTTGTCCGTGTTCCTTTTCTCCCTTGTCTGTGTTGCTGCTTGCCCTCTACCCTCCCTGCCCTTGTCCGTATTGCTACTTCCCTCAACCCTCCCTCCCTCGTCCCTGTTGCTGCTTACTCCCCCACCCTCTCTCTTTCATCTGTGTTGCTGCTTGCCTTGCACACACCCTCCCTCATGTTGCTGTTTTCCCCACCCTCTGTCCCTCATGTTGTTGCTTGCCACCATCGCCATAAAATAAGTGCATTGACACACACAGGTTGCCTCGCCAATGGCCTTTTTGGGTCTCGCCTGGCGTAAGACTGCGCAGACATGCGCAGTCTTGCTGGCGAGATTTAACGTTTTGGTTAGATTTCTCTAGTGGGCTTTAAGCCCCGCCCCTCCTTTCCATTGGCTGGCGTCACCGTTTATGCTAAACGGTGGCCAGCCATTGGAAAGGAGCGTCTCGTGACGTACACTTTTTGCTTTTAGAGCCGTCCCAGTTGGACTGGCTGCCCCGACTTACTGCTGACGTGAAAGGTTTTCTTATCTTTATGGGGCCAAACACATGGCCCCATAAAAATAAGAAACCAGTCATGCGAGTCAGTCCAACTGGGACGGCTCTAAAAGAGACAAGGTTTCCAACTGTTCTTTTATTGTATGTATACCCCTCGAAAGTTAACGTGGTCTTCATATCAGGTACGTATCCGATATCAACCGAGCAAACTTCTAAAAAAATATTCAGGTAAACAACCAACTACACCCTTTTCCAGGAAAAGTTGAAGTGCTTTTCCTCGATTGGCCTGCCTTGCCTGACGAAAACTCCTTTGAATGGTTGCTGAGCTTCAGCCAATCTCAGAGGTGAGGGATAGTTTCAAAGAGCCTAACAGTGAAAACGGACCGAGGCCTAGCACGACCAGCCGCCATCTTTGTAAATAAAACCGAGCCCTTGGGTTGAACGAAAAATTGTTCAACTTTCAATAGAGCGCGATACCGAACGCCTGTATTGAGTGCATCTGAGCCGTCAACCATTATATCAAGAAAACTTATCTTTACATGTCTAGTATATGTGAATAATTAGCAATCATAACATTGCACTGTTTTTCCTTAATAATAACTCTTAAGACAGAAATAAAGATTTTCTCACCAAAGAATATTTTAATTTCTGCGAAAAATAATGGGTGTTCTATGCTATACATTTTGCCTAAACTCATGCAATTGGGCTCTAGTTTTGCTGTCCGTCTTCTATGTTTCGGTAATGATCACCCGGCAAATGATTCCCAGAATGCACTGGGCGTATTTTATTTGAATAAAACCGCTAGAAATTGGTGTGGCCGACGCCGTGTGCAGAGCGGTGAGATGTCGTGGCCATGCATGTGTGACCTAAGTATAGGAATGGTCTGGCTCTCAAGACAAACCGTGATTGCGTGGCGTATTTTTAGAGGAGAGTATGACGGAGGGATGTCACACTCATCTAAGTAGTGCTTTCCTAGGTTAGTAGAGGCATCTGGGCACTCTGATCTGCAAATGGCACAGAGGTAGTGTCTGTGTTCTCATTTTAATTAGGGTCTGAGGTTTAAGCAAACCTACCCCTGATTCTTTGAAGAGCTCATTATAACCAATGCCCCCTTCTACACCATCCAAAGCATGCGCGCGCACAAACACACACACACACACACACGAAGAATCGAAAAGGACAGGTTGCAATGTTTGAAGAACTTGTTGAGGGGTCTGAACGAAATACTGCAGAGAAACTTTCCACATAATAAAACTACGCATTTAAACTTTCCGGGAGGATGCAAGCCGTGTTCACTTGTTCATTTCTGAAGGAGCAGCCTCACATACATGGATTCATGCATGGGTCCCCAGGCATCGCTGCTGCGACCCCTGGCTTGGCCCTTGCAACCCCTGGTGATGCCTTTGGGACATCTGGCCTCAGAGATCATACAGCCAGCACCAGGGCTTTCAGTGGGATGAAAAAACTGGGGGATCTCTCAAAGGGGCGTGGACAATGTAATTAAGGGTGTGGCTTAAAAACACACAAACTAAAAATCTGTGCTTAGTATAGTGTGCCACCGACTTGTATTTTGCTGTTTCTATCATTGCATTCAGATATGATACAACAAGTAACATCATACCTACAAGTCAGGATTATTTGCTTTGTCAATAGTTGTTAGTTGTATAAGATAAATAAGCAGCAACTTTGGCTTGTATATAATATTGAAAAAGCTTCCACTTAAAGCCCTGGTGACACCAGGACAATGTTGCTGCTCCTGAGTTTCAAAGGAAGGGGAATCCAGAGAGAAA
This sequence comes from Triturus cristatus, assembly GCF_964204655.1. Classification (NCBI taxonomy): domain Eukaryota; kingdom Metazoa; phylum Chordata; class Amphibia; order Caudata; family Salamandridae; genus Triturus; species Triturus cristatus. The sequence goes on from NC_140590.1 coordinate 1,615,119,640, forward strand.
ATTATGCTCTTTAAAGGATTTCCCTTCCCCTACAACTTTCACCTGGCATGTCGTCATGCCGTAACTTCTCCACTAGTGCACTGTCACTGCAGTCCGGAAACAAATGGACCGCCTGTGCCAGGGCACAAAACAGAGCCCGATAGAGACCCGTTTCGAGGCACTCTTTAAACAAGAATTAAAAATGCAATAGGTCTCGCCTTTCATTAAGTTAAAGCCATTTGCTTTGCTATACAATACCATTAGCAAAGCACATGGTTCAAAAGTTGGTCGCACTCTGCTCGTCACACCAGCAAGTTGCCCCAAGGAACTGTGGTAGATGTAGTGGCGACGGCGAGTACGCCTATGCCACGATGTATGTAGAAAAGTATGTGTATGCATTAGCCATCCCTGGACACGTGTTTCGAGGTAGTTGCCTCTCGTCAGCAGGGAGCAGGTCAGTGTAAAGGGGTGCCGCGTGGACTGCCAAAATGTAATTAAAACAGGTGAAGTACCTCTCATGGCGCGCAGGTGCAGGTCCAAGGCTCGTCAGCCCGTTGGCTCAAGGGAGCCATAATAAATGATTCAAAAGTTGGTCGCACTCTGCTCGTCACACCAGCAAGTTGCCCCAAGGAACTGTGGTAGATGTAGTGGCGACGGCGAGTACGCCTATGCCACGATGTATGTAGAAAAGTATGTGTATGCATTAGCCATCCCTGGACACGTGTTTCGAGGTAGTTGCCTCTCGTCAGCAGGGAGCAGGTCAGTGTAAAGGGGTGCCGCGTGGACTGCCAAAATGTAATTCAAACAGGTGAAGTACCTCTCATGGCGCGCAGGTGCAGGTCCAAGGCTCGTCAGCCCGTTGGCTCAAGGGAGCCGTAATAAATGATTCAAAAGTTGGTCTCACTCTGCTCGTCACACCAGCAAGTTGCCCCAAGGAACTGTGGTAGATGTAGTGGCGACGGCGAGTACGCCTATGCCACGATGTATGTAGAAAAGTATATGTATGCAAATGGACCGCCTGTGCCAGGGCACAAAACAGAGCCCGATAGAGACCCGTTTCGAGGCACTCTTTAAACAAGAATTAAAAATGCAATAGGTCTCGCCTTTCATTAAGTTAAAGCCATTTGCTTTGCTATACAATACCATTAGCAAAGCACATGGCTTTAACTTAATTAAAGGCGAGGCCTATTGCATTTTCAATGCTTGTTTCTCACACGGTCAGTTGTCTGTGTTGCCTCCCACTCCACCCTCGCTCCCTCCCGCCAGCAATAAAATAAAAGATCTATGATGTTGCCTGGGCTGGCTGTGTCCTTGCGCTTTCTTAAAGCCCTGCTGCATAGCAGCTGCCCTGCTGTACAACATGGCTAAACATTGACAAACCCAATTGCTCTTATCCCGTAAGTGAGACCAATTCAGCTTTGCCAGTGCTTGTTTCGATTTTCTGTGTCGGTACAATCCGGTTTTTCAAGCAGCTTTGTCGTTCATCTGGTCAAACGCATTCCAGCTCTGCTAGAAATGTTGTCCGCTCCCATGCAGGTTCGGGCGCTGGTTGAAAACAAACATTCTAAAAAAAAAAAACTCACATTCCTTGGAGAATGAAATAAGAGCTGCTTATCGAGTAGTCATCCATCACCCCATGCAGTCGTATCAATTAGTACTGAAGACCTGCAGGCGGTTGGAAGCATCTAGAGGCTTGACCAAACATTAGTAAAAGGTTTAGTGTGTTCCCAGATGCGAATAAGTTTCCATTTGGAGGTACTCTGCCCAGGCTGCCTGAAAAACGACTCTGCAATCTTCAGGAATGTCTAGAGATCAATCCTCGATTGTTCACTGAAGCGCGGCTGCATTCACAGAATTTCCGGTTTGGTCTGGGCAGGAGGTAGGGAGGGAGGGGGATGAGCTGTGAAGGTGATTGGTCTGTCCACCTTCATCGTGAATAAGCCCGAGGACCAATGAGTCTGACCCAGAGCTGCCACGTCAAGCCAGCAGCTCTCAGGTTTTTCGGGACAGCCATGCAACGAGGGCAGGGGGATGGAAAACACGAGCAAATATCTGTTCTGTGACACCGCAAATATGTGCAGGGTGACATGGCTGAAAATTTCAGGGCAAGCCGTCTGCCATCTAGCTACCATTCTCAACAAGCATTGGCATAGCCAATAGGTCTCGCTTTTGGGACCTTATAAGTATTTAGTTATGCAGCACAATATCCTTGGTGCAATAACATCAACTGTTGCATGGCTAAACACTATAAGGTCCCAAAGGCGAGACCTATTGGCTATGCCAATGCTTGTCTTTCTAAGGTAGGGCCAATAATTGGTTCATTTATCTGAAAAAATTATTATTTTCAGAGTCAATTCATCCATATGGCTGCAGAAGCAGACTTAATTCACTCAGATTCTGAAAACAAAATATTTGTTTAGCATGCCTATCCTAAGTTCAATTCCTATTAGCACCTGATAGATGCTAAATTCACATTTCTGACTCTTGCAAGGTGTTATTAATTCTGTAACTACTAACAGCTTTCTAATTAAATGTACTGCCCCAAAATACATCAATGAAATATTACTGGAGGTAATTTTTTACACCAAAAACATACAGTTTACATTAACCTGCCTACTCTAGCCTCACTTTCTAAGAACCAAATACATCTGATATTTGTGTATTCCCACTGAGCCAGCGTAAAGCAGTTCTCTACTGCACACCTTCACCTCTGATGGGTGGGCTGTGCTGTTAGGAGTCTGCAAGGCTTCTGAAGGGCATGAAGCACTTTAGGAAGTGCGCAAGAAAGAACTTAGTTGAAAAAATACAACATTGGTGTGTGCAAAAATTAAAGTAGTTGATGCAGTTTGAAAGATTTGTTGATGTAATATAGAGTAAAACGGGATTGTTCTAGAGCTGAAAGGAACGCACTGTGTCAGTCTTCTAGTGCCACCGTCACTGCTTAGTCATTAGCTAACCAAGTCTGCCAAGGGAAGCCTAGATGTCTGCCTTGCAATTGTTTGCAGCGTGCCGAGTGGGTTTCCATATTGACTACAGCCCCGACCCCCGTCTTGCCTTCCACATTCATTAAAAGATGCCGAAAAGAAAGGGACTACTGAGGAAGTGCCTAGAGCGATGGGCACTCCCGGTGTTTTCAAACTCTTATTTGTTTAAATGGGGAACAGCCATTACAACGCGGTTATTACCACGCTGTGCAGTTACATCGCATGCGTTACAGCGCATGCGATGTTACAACGCTATGCCATTACAACGCAAGTCTGTACATCGACTTGCGCTAGATGGCGTGCTAACATTACAAATAGTGTAGTTTACTATCCCAACACCTTCCCTACTGTTAAGTGGACTGGAGTTGGAATAGTAAATTACACTTTTTAATGTCAGCACGCCATCTAGCGCAAGTCGATGTAAAGACTTGCGTTCTAATGGCATAGCGTTGTAACATCGCATGCGTTGTAACGCATGCGATGTAACTGCACGCGTGGTAAAAACCCGCGTTGTAATATCATACATCCGTTTAAATCCGCATAATCTATGCAAATAAAAAAAAAAAGACAAAATGCACTGCATTCCCCCAAAAATCTTAGCATCTTTGGAGAGAGCTTCAAAACGCATAGTCTTCCTTTCTCAATACACCAAAGTCCGGTTCTGATAATTACAACTTTTTTTTTAAAAGACCCTGGTGTTAACGAAGGCACAATATCATGTGTCACAACCCCAGATAAAATTACTTCTGACAAAGTCACTGCAAACTTTATCTATGAAATTACAGTGGCTTGCGTACTGGTTAGTGGGACGGAACCTACACGAGCTGGAATTGACGGACAGGGACAAAAATAAAGGACTACTATTGCCCCATGCTCCCATATCACCAGCTTTACCGCACTTGCTTCGGTTGGTGGTCGGTTCCTGGCGCAGCGCTCTGAGATATATTAGCAAAACAACACCGTACGCCCCTAGTATACCTTTACTTGGTGTACCTACTAGATCGGGCACGCTCTCCAACCGCGCGATTCAGGCATGGTCAGAGTCCGGTGTTACGGATGGCATTTTAATGTCACATGCGGAATTCATGCAGACGCATGGCACGTCTGCCACATTGTTTCTCCTGCACACTCACGTAACCCACTACATTTGCACCACATGGGGACCCACGGGGGCTGAGCCGCCCACAAACGCACTTTTCACAATGCAGTACATGATGGGCAATGGTGCCCGGCTAGTAAAGTGGCTGACCCACGGGATCAGGAGCGACAAAAAGCTCTCTTTACTGACAACGCAAAACAAATGGGAGGGGGATGTCGGTCGCCCGTTTTCGGACAAAGAATGGTGCAGGATCCTGGAATTCCCTAAAAAGGTATCGAGGAACCCTAAATTTAAATTCATACAGCTAATGGTGCTCCATAGAGCGTACCTGACCCCGTGGCGCCTGCAAGCTATGTTTTCAGGCACAACGGATGAATGCCCACGATGCCGTGTAAATGCAACAATATCTCAGCTGGATTCATTGAAACTGATTAAATTTTGTATACACAAAATATTACAACGAAGAAAGGACCCGGAGGCTTCAAAATATTTGTTGAATGTGCCCTTGAGCATCATATATTTCAAGAAGACAAAAAATTCTATACACAACAGTTGTAACAGCACTGTTTTAGGCATAAATGCCAAGGCAACCCCAAAGAACAGTGTACATAGTGCTCGTGATAAGAAAGTGACGGCGCATGTGACAACGTGAAAGAAAACCACAGCTTGTGGCGCAGAGAATAATACAAAATATATATACAAGATTAAAAGGTTCACACAAAAGTTACTTTCAATAATTCAATTATTATTTACAATGTTTTAGAACCAAGACTCAAAAGGCGCCTAAAGCGTATGTAAGCTGATGGGTAAGGGTCGACGGCGTTTCGATCCTGTTAATTTTGGATCATCTTCAGGACCTGGGTGGCCTAGTTGAAAGAGTGCTGTGTGAATAAAAAGAAAGTATGAGAGCGGCTGGGGGGGGAAAGGAAAAGGGTGGAGGGAACGGGGGAAAAAACGAATCACTAAATATGATGGGGTAACTGTATACCTGTGTCGTACAACGATTAATATTAGCGCAGGAAGTCAGAGGAATCACTATCGTAGTAGGAGTGGTGTTTAGTTTAGCGACAAGGTTAAGCATCCGAAGCAATCTGAAACAAAGTCAAAATGCTATCAATAAATGCGGAAAAAAAACCTGGAGAACGGGGAGGGGAGGAAAGAAAAAGGAGGGGGACAAGGGAGGAAGGTGAGGGACTGTGGTATGGGACGAAAAAGTAATGAATAGAGATGGAGACATCATATCAATCAATGACCACCAAGTGCAAGGAGTGAAGGGAAGGGAAATCACAATCAAATCAAAGGAAATTAACTCACCGGCTGACAGCCGTGCAAGTGCTTGAATAGGTAACAATTATTAGACCCTGAATAGTTCTCAGGAGCAAGGCGATATCTGCTCAGGGCAAGAGAATAATGGAAATGGGGGATTTAGAAAGCCTGAACATGGCGGCGGCATGCAACGAGTAAAGCGTAAATAAGGCGAGGGGTGCTTACATAATAACGCAGGAAAATTATTCAAATCTGGAATTAATCCAAGGAAAAATGCCGCACCCGTATACAGGTTACAGCCGATGTCTTAAGCACGAAGACACGGAAGACGCTGCGTAAAAAGAAATGTAAACGTCAAGGGATTGGTTCAATAGGGAAAGGGCGGGGCGTAACTAGGGACGCTATGAACCTGTCCAGGGTAAGGAAATAGAAGAGGTATTCAGAAGTTAGAGAAAAGAAACGGAGGTCCAAGAAGGGCGATCCGTGTTAATTTCAAAAATACCAATGGGGGGCAAAATGTAGACAAAATTAAAAGTACCAATAGTTCGTAAATTCCAATGATCAAGTACAAGATTTCAGAAACTCTGGAAAACAGAAACGGCAAAACTGTAAATTAGTAATTTACATGATACACACCCAATAATAAAAAATCGTTTCACAATACAGAATATGCAGTGTATAAAGTTATGACACATAATGTTACACAATCAACTACATGACGAGTCTATTTGGAAACAGGGAAAGAAAAGTCACTCATGGCAATGCAAAGGGGCAGTATGTCAGGAGTCATAGGGTATCAAGTGTGGAGATGAATGGTACTATTCCACTCGTCAATAGTATTCAATCCCTGATTTACGGAGTTACAAAGTGTTATCCATTTACATTCACTTTTATTCAGTAGGGATTGTAAATTGCCGCCACAAAGTGGAAGACGGGGTTGGTCAATTTCTTGCCATTTTATGTCAAGTTCATCATGATTCATCTCCAGGTAGTGAGTAACCAAAGGAGCTGTCAAAATTTTACAATGTATTCTGCTTTTATGCTGAATGATTCTTTGCTTGACCATCTGGGTTGTCTGACCAATATAAATAAGATTGCACGGGCATACAATTGCATAAATCACATTCTGTGAACGGCAGTTGGTGAACGAATTTAGAGTATGTGATTTATCATTGTATCTGAATTCCTTGGTGTTGGAGGTAAGATCACAGACACTACATGTCTGGCATTTGTAATGACCCAGTACTGGTGGTAAACCCCAAGCTGCAGTAATGGTATTGGGTTTGACAGAGCTAGTGGGCCAAGTAATGGCATGAACTAAATGGTTAGACAAATTGTTCCCACGTAAAAAGGAGAAAAGTGGTAGGTCCCTTACCCATCAGCTTACATACGCTTTAGGCGCCTTTTGAGTCTTGGTTCTAAAACATTGTAAATAATAATTGATGTATTGAAAGTAACTTTTGTGTGAACCTTTTAATCTTGTATATATATTTTGTATTATTCGCTGCGCCACAAGCTGTGGTTTTCTTTCACGTTGTCACATGCGCCATCACTTTCTTATCACGAGCACTATGTACACTGTTCTTTGGGGTTGCCTTGGCATTTATGCCTAAAACAGTGCTGTTACAACTGTTGTGTATAGAATTTTTTGTCTTCTTGAAATATATGATGCTCAAGGGCACATTCAACAAATATTTTGAAGCCTCCGGTTCCTTTCTTTGTTGTAATATTTTGTGTATACAAAATTAAATCAGTTTCAATGAATCCAGCTGAGATATTGTTGCATTTACATTGTGTTCACCCAGATCTCGGCTTGGTTTATGGGTTGTACTCCTGTGGTTTTTCTACACGATGCCGAGCGTCACAGACGGGCTTACTAAACATGCTATGGTCATGTCCCAAACTGGGTCATTACTGGGAAAAGGTCTGTGTCAGTCTCGAGGCGGTGGTCCCGTCCCGCCCATATGACTCCTTAGAATATTGCATCCTGGGATTAGGCCCCCGCGCCAAGAAAGGAAACCCCTCCTTGCGTTTTGTTCATCTTGCGCTTCTTCTGGCCAAGCGTACGGTGACCACCCGCTGGAAGTCAACCAGACCCCCATCCACAATGGACTAGCATGCCGAGGTACTTCAATGGGGGGGGGGGGGGGGGGGGAGCAGAGGGAATAGAGTTAAGCAGGGAGGAATACAGGGGGCTAAGACGTACACCTATTTCAATGGAATGGCATGCACTTGTGAATGCTTTTGCTGCGCTGAATGTTGATGACTGATGACCGCGCCCCACCTTAGGGACTGAGTTACATTGAGTAAGCTCGCGCCGGTAGCGCAAGCCGCCGCTTCCATATCATGCATTTGTGGACTGGCAATAACCACTGACGAGCCAGAATGAAACGGTGTACATTACCGCCGCACTGCATACACTGGAACATGACAGGAGTTAGGATACACTGAAATAGGATAGGGTCTGAGTTCGGGGAGGGGGGTAAGGTATCTTTTTTTTCTTTTTTTTGTTGTTGCTATAAGTTCTGATTTGATTTTTTGGACATTATGGATCGTATGTTGTTCCAATAGTCCACCCATCGACGTGATAATGATGAAAAAGCCCGGCGTTCGCCTGGAGCAGGACTGCTGTGATATGGATGCTTGGAGTGAACTTATGGACAAATGGAACAATGATCGGGTGTGCAACTTGGGTTTTTCATTTATTACTAATGTTTAATACAAAACGATGTCTTAAATGGGCATACTATTGCTGGTTAATATACTGATAAAAGCGTCCTTATGTGTTTTTGTACCGTCTGATGTCTGACCTTTTAAAATCAATAAAAATATGGAGAAAAAAAAAACTTTACTAATGAAATGAGCAAATGTTGCTCTTGTATGTACAACTTGGCGCTTTGATTAAAAAAGAGGCCTACCAGGGATGGATCATTTGCATTTTTTATTTCAGATCTATTCAGTGCCAATGATTAAAATCGTACTTTCTTTGTTACGAAAAAATAACATTGCTAAAATATTCTCTTTTCTAAAGTCCCTTGTACTACGATTCTCTTTCACAGTTTAATGTTCCAATATTGAAAATCTGTTTACATTTTTTACCTAAGTGAAAAAAGGCCTCATTTATGCAAGCATATAGTAGGGCAACAAGAGATAACATTTTAAGATCAGGCATTCCGCTCAGTTCACTGGGGTGACCTTCCTTAATCAATAGCTGTTTAATTTACCAGAGTAATGAAACTTCATTGCACCGGCCCCTGAGAGGTGATAAAACCCATGAAGATTCAAGATGGATGCCATCTTGCTCCATCAATAGCCTCTGCAAGGTCAGTGAGCTGACCTTTTGACATAGCTGTTTGCTCACAATGCACGAAATAAGTGCTTGCTTATCATGTGAGACAGGTTTTGAAACATCAGTATGTCGCTGCGTACTAATACAGCCTGCAGTGCAATAGTGTTTCCAGATAACAGGAAGTCGGGGGTTTTGACAGTGGGCAGAATGAAAGAGCTGCGTAATATAGACCAGTCTGGAACGAACATAACTACATATTTGAAGTCTGCATGCGCTCGAGCCGAATTGCGCAAGATTAAAAAGATGTGTTTGAAGTGGCTATGTCTTGGCAAATGAAAAGAAACACTGTCACATTTTCAACAAAAAGTAGAATTTACCCGCTTGAAGATAACGCAAGCATTGATAAAGCCAATAGGTCTGGCTTTAATGCGCCAACACTTGCATATAGAGACGCAGGCGAGTGTTTCCATGCGTTGCATACACAAATACTGTTCAGCGCATTAAAGGTAGCCCTCCTGGCGTTGAAATAAAGGAGGACTTTGCGCACATAACGGATATCTTACTGTTAACAGAAACCTGATTAATATACAAATCCTCTCTGGATATCCTGGCTGCTCTCCTGGTAGACAACCAATCAACTCACATAGGTATAATTGGGGTGCCCTAGGATTGGCTGTAGTGGATCACATTGGCAGCATCAGCTGCTCAAAAGCATCTCCTACAATGACGTTCATTCGTGGGATTGGTTGTTTTGTGACCTGGACATGCTGAAATTACGGACTACTAATAACCTTAAAAGTCAGACAACGGACTGAGTTCACTGACCGTCTGTGTAAGTAGCAGACATGTGGTCATGTTATTGGGAGAAAGGGTGGCGGGGAACGTGCATGTCAAATAGAATCAAGTCATTACTTGTGCCATTTGCGAGTCCTGGGTTTTTAGCTTATAGCAATGTACAAACTGTTCTTTTTCTAAACCACAAGTCACAGAATGCAAAGCACTGTGCTTTAAAAAACGAGGACTGGCCAAAGGTATTACATGTATTTGGCAGCTGTAGGGGTGAGAGAGGTGATATTGAAGTGCATTGCCGGAACTGTGAGCGCATGTTAGTCCAGTGAGGCTGAGTAGAGGCGTGCTGCACGACCGGTTGTTTCTTGCATTGTTTAAAGAGTACTGCAGAGATGGAAGCCCTTGGAGGAGGTAGGGAGAGGCGGTGAGATGTAAGGTGCTCATTGTAGAAGCAGCAACAGATGCTTAGCCTCGCGCGAAAGTGAAAGCATTGCGGCGGGGGAGGGGCGTGAAAGCAAAAGTGATTGGACGCACTCTGTCGTAATCACACGAGTGGTGCGCGCTCAGCAGTGATCACGCTGGAAGGGAGGCAGATGGCGGCTGCGCGCGTGCACGCTCGCGTGAACGCAAGCGCTAGGCCGGCTGTGGCAGCACTTTGAAAACCCGTATACTAAATGTCTCTCCGCGCAGCGCATGCGCTGGCTCAGGCGAGACCTAAAAAGCTGATTTGTCCCTGCTCAAGGAGTCCATGTCCCTGTGCCCAATGCGAAACAATCTGCATCTCATGCAAGAATTTGCTGACGTAGAGCATATAAGTCATGCAGTTGGTGCCCTCTGTTCCTCTTCGATGTTGATGAGATGCAGAAGAGCCTTAACCCCTTCAGTGCCCATGACGAGCTGGACTCGTCATGGGCCGCGGTGGCGCTGTGCCCATGACGAGTCCAGCTCGTCATAGACCCCGCCCGCTAATGCAACGGCCGGCACTTGGCGGGGAAAGGGGCGGGCACTGAAGGGGTTAAGGGCTGACTACTGGTCAGAGTTTAAACATGAAGTACAAGCTGTATTCTTGGGCCAGACAGTGACCACTCGTGGAGAGGTTCCTATATGTGACAGCCACACCCTTGCAAGAAGGAATCCTCAGTGAGGTAGAACAAAGACACTTGAAGATGGAATGATGGGTCACCCTTGCAGGGAGGTATCCTTAGTGCGGTAGTGCGGGAGCACTTGTAGGCGGAATGGTAGGTCACCCTTGCACTCCTGCAGGGAGGTATCCTTAGTGCGGTAGGACTTGATGGTGGAATGGTAGGTCACCCTTGCACTCTTGCAGGGAGGTATCCTTAGTGCGGTAGGGCGGGAGCAGTTGTTGGCGGAATGGTACGTCACCCTGGCACTCTTGCAGGGAGGTATCCTTAGTGTGTTAGGGCGGGAGCACCTGTAGGCGGAATGGTAGGTCACCCTTGCACTCCTGCAGGGAGGTATCCTTAGTGCGGTAGGGCGGGAGCACCTGTAGGCGGAATGGTAGGTCACCCTTGCACTCCTGTAGGGAGGTATCCTTAGTGCGGTAGGGCGGGAGCTCTTGAAGGTGAAATGGTAGGTCACCCTTGCAGGGAGGTATCCTTAGTGCAGTATGGCGGGAGCTCTTGAAGTTGGAATGGTAGGTCACCCTTGAACTCTTGCAGGGAGGTATCCTTAGTGCGGTAGGGCAAGAGCAGTTGTAGGTGGAATGGTAGGTCACTCCTGAAGGGAGGTATCCTTAGTGCGGTAGGGCTGGAGCAGTTGTAGGCAGAATGGTAGGTCACCCTTGCACTCCTGCAGGGAAGTATCCTTAGTGCGGTAAGGCGGGAGGACTGGAGGGTGGAATGATAGGTCACTCTTGCAGGGAGGTATCCTTAGTGCGGTAGGGCGGGAGCTCTTGAAGTTGGAATGGTAGGTCACCCTTGCAGGGAGGTATCCTTAGTGCGGTAGGGTGGGAGCAGTTGTAGGCGGAATGGTAGGTCACCCTTGCACTCTTGCAGGGAGGTATCGTTAGTGCGGTATGCCAGGAGCAGTTGTAGGCGGAATGGTAAGTCACCCTTGCACTCTTGCAGGGAGGTATCCTTAGTGTGGTAGGGCGGGAGAACTTGTAGGCAGAATGGTAGGTCACCCTTGCACTCTTGCAGGGAGGTATCCTTAGTGCGGTAGGGCGGGAGCACTTGAACGCGGAATGGTAGGTCACCCTTGCACTCCTGCAGGGAGGTATCCTTAGTGCGGTAGGGCGGGAGCTATTGAAGTTGGAATGGTAGGTCACCCTTGCAGGGAGGTATCCTTAGTGCGGTAGGGCGGGAGCAGTTGTAGGCGGAATGGTAGGTCACCCTTGCACTCTTGCAGGGAGGTATCCTTAGTGCGGTAGGGCGGGAGAACTTGTAGGCGGAATGGTAGGTCACCCTTGCACTCTTGCAGGGAGGTATCCTTAGTGCGGTAGGGCGGGAGCACTTGCTGGCAGAATGGTAGGTCACCCTTGCACTCTTGCAGGGAGGTATCCTTAGTGCGGTAGGGCGGGAGCACTTGTAGGCGGAATGGTAGGTCACCCTTGCACTCCTGCAGGGAGGTATCCTTAGTGCGGTAGGCCGGGAGCACTTGAGGGTGGATTGGTAGGTCAGCCTTGCACTCTTGCAGGGAGGTATCCGTAGTGCGGTAGGGCGGGAGCACTTTTGGGTGGAACGGTAGGTCACCCTTGCACTCTTGCAGGGACGTATCCTTAGTGCGGTAGGGCAGGAGAAGTTGTAGGCGGAATGGTAAGTCACCCTTGCACTCTTGCAGGGAGGTATCCTTAGTGCGGTAGGGCAGGAGAACTTGTAGGCGGAACGGTAGGTCACCCTTGCACTCTTGCAGGGAGGTATCCTTAGTGCGGTAGGGCGGGAGAACTTGTAGGTGGAATGGTAGGTCACCCTTGCACTCTTGCAGGGAGGTATCCTTAGTGCGTTAGGGCGGGAGCACTTGAGGGTGGAATGTTAGGTCACCCTTGTAGGTAGGTATCCGTAGTGCAGTAGGGCGGGAGCACTTGAGGGTGGAATTTTAGGTCACCCTTGCAGGGAGGTATCCTTAGTGCGGTAGGGCGGGAGCACTTGAGGGTGGAATGTTAGGTCACCCTTTCACCCTTGTAGGGAGGTATCTTTAGTGTGGTAGGGCGGGAGCACTTGAGGGTGGAATGTTAGGTCACCCTTGTAGGTAGGTATCCTTAGTGCGGTAGGGCGGGAGCACTTGAGGTTGGAATGTTAGGTCACCCTTGCAGAGGTGCATCATTAGTGAGGTAAAATGGGGGAATGTGATTGTGGAATGGTTGATCCCTGAAACGATGTTTTTCGCCACACTGCAGCACTCTTCGTAGCCCTGGAGTTAAGGGCACTAGGTCCATTGAGCATCTTCTGGATGGTTTGCATCCCAGGGTAGGAGTAGAATGAAGGTGATAGAGGAAGATAAGTAGCACACAAGTGCCTTCAGGTTCTTTCATTACATGCTTTTTGTACCTGCCTGGTCATTGCTTGATGCATTACCTGGCCGATGGAGCTCTCCATTTTATATAGTGATGAGGTGCAGATTTCCTGATAGTAGAGAGAATATTGTACTGGTAATGATGACAGCTCACAGCAAAGGTGAGCTCTTTGCAGTGGTCGTGATGTATATCTGACTATGGAAATCCGCATCCTGGAAACAAGCAGTGACTAATGCTGCGCTGTTTCAGGAACAGTTGGCCATTAGGCAACCAACATAATGTGCCCATTTTGAAATCCCCTTTTCTATAATGTTTAGCCTACTGAGGCCCAAGATAGTCTACCAAGAGTGTATCTTGGATTAAAAAAACACATTACTCACAAACCGCTCCGTTGTATCCTTAACAGCATGCACAGAATTAATTATTGTAAAGAATATACAATACCCTTATTTCGGCTGCTATGTGTTGCCATGGGGAAACACCCTTTACAGTGCAGGCATTAGCACTCAATGCCTTTACCATGCATCATTTACCACACACTACCTTTACAACGCATGCCTTTACCATGCATATACCTTTACCACACAAGGTAAGTGTATTCAGGGTAATTGTGTGTGTGTGTGGTTGTATGTATGTATGCATGTGTGTGTATGTATGTATGTATATATATGTATGTATATATATATATATATATTATCTACTGGCGGTCGCCAGTAGATAGTTATAGTTTCAACCTAGTTTCCATAGGAAATCTCAAAATTCTATTTTGAATAACTTTGGCGCCGGTTGACGAATCCTCGCGAAATTTTCAAAACTAATGGGGCGCTCCGCTCAGCTCCTACCCTGAAAGTCTCGGGGTGATTCGTCAAGCGGGGGCCGAGAAAAAAGGGGGGTCCCAAAACGCGTTTTCCCCATGTTATTTTCCATAGGACCTTTAGACACAGCTACAGCCCGAACGGCTGAACAGAATTACGTGAAATTTGGCAGAGAGGTAGCCATAAGGTCAAGGAAGTGCCTTTTGCAGGTCTGGTGTAAATCTGTTCAGTATTTCCTGAGAAAATAGCATTTAAAAGCATATCAATATCTATACGCGCGCACCGTGCGCGCACACTGGCGTGCGCGAGCGCAATTCTGATTGGTTGTTAGATGTCGGTAAACATTTGAATCGGTCGAAACCAGGAAGTGTCGGCCGCCATTTTGTCTCTCGCAGTCTGAGGGGGTGAAAAAAAAAGGTGGAGAACGTGAAAAGGGGGCAGAGTGGACAGTTCCTGGCCCCCTAGCCTTGGTCAGGGGGTCACAGAAGGACCCCCAAGGGAGAAAAAAACAATTTTATTTTTTTTAAAAATCGCGAGGTGCGCGCACCCTGCGCGCACGGCGCGCACGGCACGCACTGCGAACCGTGGGTGCTCGGTGCGCAAAGCGCACCGTGCGCCCACAGCGCGCGCAGGGTGCGCGCAGCGCACCGTGCGCGCAGGGTGCGAGCATCTCGCGATTTAAAAAAATAAATAAATTCACGGTGCGCGCACGGTGAAAAACCTGGAAAAAAAAATTATAAATACATAACTTAGCATTTAAAAAACCGTACAAATTCACTGAAAAAACCATAGGTTTCACACACGTTATAGTTACGAATTAGCATTTAAAAACCTTGCAAATTCACTTAAAAAACCATAGGTTTCACACGTTATAGTTAGCTGGACATTTCACTCGTAAAAAACCAATGAAATTCCCCCGTTACAGTTACTGCAGGCAACTATAACTCACGCGACCGCAATCCTCTGCTGAGGACGTCAAATATTACATCACTGATGACATATGTGTCTTTATGAAAAATAAATATTTGTAATATATGTATAGCTAAAGATTAATGGAAGAAGACATGGGTAAATAAGTGTCTAAATACAGTGATGTAATATCTGACGTCATCAGCAGAGGATTGCGGTCGCGTGAGTTATAGTTGCCTGCAGTAACTATAACGGGGGAATTTCATTGTTTTTTTACGAGTGAAATGTCCAGCTAACTATAACATGTGTGAAACCTATGGTTTTTTAAGTGAATATATATATATATATATATATATATATATATATATATATATATATTATCTACTGGCGGTCGCCAGTAGATAGTTCTAGTTAGGACCGTGTTTCCATAGGAAATCTCAAAATTCTATTTTGAATAACTTTGGCGCCGGTTGACGAATCCTCGCGAAATTTTCAAAACTAATGGGGCGCTCCGTTCAGCTCCTACCCTGAAAGTCTCGGGGTGATTCGTCAAGCGGGGGCCGAGAAAAAAGGGGGGTCCCAAAATGCGTTTTCCCCATGCATTTTTCCATAGGACCTTTAGACACAGCTACAGCCCGAACGGCTGAACAGAATTACTTGAAATTTGGCAGGGAGGTAGCCATAAGGTCAAGGAAGTGCCTTTTGCAGGTCTGGTGCAAATCTGTTCAGTATTTCCTGAGAAAATAGCATTTAAAAGCATATCAATATCTATACGCGCGCACCGTGCGCGCACCGTGCGAGCACCCCAACGTGCGCGAGCGTAATTCTGATTGGTGGTTACATGTTAGTCAACGTTCGAATCGGTCAAAATCAGGAAGTGTCGGCCGCCATTTTGTTTGTTTTCAGTGCGAGAGTGAAAAAGGAAGGTGGCGAACGTGAAAAGGGGGCAGGGTAGAGAGTTCCTGACCCCCTAGTCTTTGTCAGGGGGTCCCTGAAGGACCCTGAAGGACCCCGAAGGCAGAAATTATTAGTATTTTTTTTAATCGCGGGGGTGCGCGCACCGTGCGTACATGGTGAAAAAAAAAAAATTTAATACGTAGTTTATTGTAAAATAAATATATGAAAAAAAATAATAATACATAAATAAATTAGCATTTAAAAAAACGTACAAATTCACTGAAAAAACCATAGGTTTCACACACGTTATAGTTAGGAATTAGCATTTAAAAAATCTTGCAAATTCACTTAAAAAACCATAGGTTTCACACATGTTATAGTTAGGTGGATATTTCACTCGTAAAAAACCAATGAAATTCCCCCATTATAGTTAGTTCAGATAACTATAACTCGCGCGACCGCCACTCTATCACAAGGATGATGTCATCAGTGATGTCATGAGTGATGCCACTGACCATGTCATGAGTGATGTAATATGTGACGTCTTGAGCAGTGGATTGCGGGCGCGCGAGTTATAGTTATCTGAACTAACTATAATGGGGGAATTTCATTGGTTTTTTACGAGTGAAATATCCACCTAACTATAAAATGTGTGAAACCTATGGTTTTTTAAGTGAATTTGCAAGGTTTTTTAAATGCTAATTCCTAACTATAACGTGTGTGAAACCTATGGTTTTTTCAGTGAATATATATATACATACATATATATATATCTATACATACACACACAGGATTGAGTTGTACCTATTTATCTACAAATTTAAATTGAATAAAATACATAAAGGGCTTTATTAGGACTCTGGCTGTCCTACAGCGGACGGTGCAATGCACCAATCTCTGTAGGGTCGCCAAACCTGTGATGCTGCCACCCGCCAGATTAGGAGGTAAATCCTGGTCTGGCGAGTGGTGCTGTGGTGGTCTAAGGCGGCGGTCTGTCAGGCTTATTGAAGAGCCTGACATGCAGACCACCATTCTCAGAGCTCCAGTTGCACCTTCATGCATGGTGTGGCATAATGCCACCACGAGCAGGAACTCGGGGGTGGAAATACAGGAGGGCGCTACATGTGCTCCCCCCATATCCCCTAATGCACCTCCAGGAGTGACAGGAGGCCTTGTTAGTGCCCCTTTTGCTACCTCTCCGCCACCCTTTTCATGGCAGGCTCACCGCCATGAAAAGGGCGGTAGACAGGCAACTCCTAATATACTTGGTGGTGCCGCAGCAGCACCACCTGCATTAGTGTTGCTGACCTCTGCACGACCGTCGATGGAACCATGATCCCCTGTGGTCATGGCTGTCTGAACGCCACGCTCATAATACTGCGGGCAGACCCGCAGTGTAGCAGTGGTCAGACTGCCACCACGGGTTCGGCGGTCCTATGGACCTCCGAACACGTAATAAGGCCTAAAATGTGTCAAAGCAAAACCCATGTACAGGAACCTGATATTTCATTGAGTGATATTCTGATTGGTGATGTGCAGGGTTTATTGGCATTAGAGGTTCTACTAAGAGAGGGATTGTGAGGATACAAATGTAGAGCTGGATGAAGTACTTAATACTCTAGTCTAGGGATTGGTGTTAATACCCCAAGTAATAGTGGATTTAGACCTGAATCCCACTTATTTCCATCCTTACCTCATGATAATATTGATGTTTTTCATGCCACTGTAACTAGGAAGTTGGTGTCCCCGAGAGGTAGAGCCAGGAAGGATGCAGAGAATCTAACTCCATCTCAGAGAACAGCTCTGACCATGTTAGAAAATCGACCCCACTGTAGTGATAAAGCCCTCTGATAAGAGAGGAATCTCGGTATTTTGTATGAATGAGAAGTCATGAAACAATTGACACAGGCTGAATGCTTTTAAGTGATTACTCCAGAAACATACAAGGGCGCTATTAGTCAATACCAGAAACTCCAGATTGAATGGCATGATCGGGAGGATTTGGATGCTGACAAATATAGCTTCCGGAGAAAAGATCATCCAAAGGTACCATCATTTTATGTGTTACCCAGGGTGCACAAAAGTCTTGAATAAACCCCCTGGGAGACCAATTGGCTACTCTAATGAAGATTTCCTAAAAAACAGCAATTTACATTGATTATTTCCTTGCCCCCTTTGACAAGGCATTACTGGCATATTGCAGCGATAGTGGGGATTTTCTTACTAAAATACATGATGTGCTGTGGTCTGAATCTTTTCTGCTGATAACAATAGATGTTACATCCCTGTATACATGTATTGATCACCAATTTAGGGTACAGGCATGCAAGAATTATTTTAAAACAAGGGCAGTATGTTTGCTTGAACATAAGATATATAACATGATCCGATATTTTTTGGAAAAAGAATATTTTTCTGCATAATGGTGTGTACTATCAGGTGAAGATGGGGACCGCTATGTGCACTTGCTTCGCCCCCAGCTTCGCGATTCTTGTGATGGGCTGGTGGGAGTAGCAGGTGGCCTGGGCAGAAGAGAATGAAGAGTACATGCAGATTGTGTTAATATTGCCTCGCTATATCGATGATTTATTGTTATTGTGGAATGGTCCCCGGGAAGACGTGTGCATGTTCCTGGATAAACTAGATGACAATCCTTTCAATTTGAAGTTTACCACTACTATGAGTACAAAGCAAATAGATTTTTTAGGTGTCAGATTGTGGGTAGAAAATGGAAAAGTGAATACCTCCGTACATCGTTAGGAAACAACTGGTAACAGTGTGTTACATTTTAACAGTGATCATTCCCAGAATTTGATCAGCAGTATCCCTTCTGGGTAATTACTGAGACTCAAAAGAGTCTGTAGTACGGACACTGAGTATAAGAGACATTTGTCTCATATGAAGCAAATATTTCAGAATAGGGGATATAGGGCCAATGTTTTAAGTGTAACAGAGAAGAAAGCCTCTCCTTTAATGAGGAATCAACTTTCGTACCCCATTGAGAATATAAACCATAAAAATCAAAGTATACACTTCATCATGACCTATAACTTCTGCTCACACAGGATTAGAAATCGGATGAGTAAGCAGTGGGCCATTACTGAGGAATGACACAGTGAGAGGCACAGAATTGGCACCCAAACCCTCCATTACATACAGGAAAGGGAGGCCCTTGGTAGATCATCTCACCCACAGCTATTATACAGGGACCCGCACTACCACTGCATGGCTAACTAGAGGTAATGGATTTTATTAGGTGTGGTCACTGTAAAGCCTGCAAACATGTAGCAAATACTGTGGAATTTTCTATATCCTGTGGGCATAAAAGAGAAATCAGGCAATTTTTGAACTGTGCTTCTGATTTTTGTATTTATGTCCTTTATTGCCCCTGCTCACTTATGTATGAGGGTAGCACAATTTTTCCCCTTAGGAAATGCAGGCTGGAACACCAGCAAGTTATTAAAAATCTAGATTTCACCTATCCTTCAGCGAGGCATTTTTCAGAACTGCATTACAGCGATGTGTCGAAGATTGTGTTTTTTTTGTGAGTGATAGAATGGAATGTAGGGAGTAGATAGAGTGAACTGTCTAAGACAGCTTGAGTCAACATATATATCTGATCTTTAGACGAATTCCCTTATGTATTAAATAAGGATGAGGAATTGGAGGTACAGGGGGGCAATAAGTGTATATCATTAACCTGTTGACTTTCTGTGCTGTTAATGTGGATCTCCCTCAACTGTCTATTCCTCTAAATCGAAAGTATAGACATTCCTCATTGTTTTCCTCTCTACTTCCACTCCTTTCCTTGCCGGATAATAAGGGACTCCTCATCCAGCCTATTACACTTATGGATAGTGCACGTCTGCCAGGGTAAATGCGTTCTCTGATTGGGACGGAGAATTGGGAATAATACCGTCCTATGCCCCTGGATTTTTAGTTTAAGTTTAATTTTGACTTTACCATTATTTTTTATTATTATTTGTTTATTTTTGCGTTGAGTCTTTGCTTCTAATGGTGATGTCACAGGTTTTATTGCTGTTTTTAATTAAATGTCTGATCCCAGACCGATTATACCAGCAGGTAACACCTGCATAATAATTTGGTGGAATTGGAATTTAAGTGACTGCCAAGTGGAGTCTCTCTACTAACATTACGCCTTCACATGCATACAGCAATCTATGGATCTAAGACCCATATATGTGATTGAGAGGATAGAGGCACTGGTTTGATTTTGAGACATGTATTTTGATGTATAAAATGAATTTATCTGGAAAAATGAGAGCCCATTGGATATGAAATGGTATAGTGTGTATATGTTTACCTCCATCAATGTCCTGACCCTGGATTTGAAATATGAGTATTGTTCTCCTGAAAAAGACATGCCTTTGGGCTGAAACACTATGCCCTGCGTTGTTGAGATCCAGTTAATCTTTTGTACTAATGTAGATTTTTTCTGTGTCGGTGTTTTTAACCGCTATGATGTTAAATTGTAAAAATGCACAGATTCACTGCAATTATGTTTAGGTGTTGTTTTGATTTTGTATGCAGGATTTTGGTGATTGATTGGGCATAGCGCACGGAGGATGAAGAAATGGTATTGACACATGAAACGTGGAGTATTTCTTCAGTGCTCATGCCTGGTTTGTATTTAGTGTTGACGGGAGATGGGACCTTTTCACCTTGACAAAGGCTGTTTACAGCCAAAACGCATAGGAGGAGCAGCTGTGTTCCGATCTGTTAATAAAGGATGTATTTGCTGCAATGCATCCTGGAGTGCATCATTTCCTTCGGCAGCTGCAGAATTTTATAAGAAATTAATATATAAATATATATGCAAAAAAGAAGCAGAGAACTCTGGGTAGTTCTCAACTTTAGGTGGAAAGCAGCATCATTATAGAGCACTTTCAACACCAGCGACACCAAGTGTGCTCACCTCAAAAAGAAAAGCAGACATGTGAGGTGAGCAAACTAAGAGTGTCACTGGTGTTGAGGGTACTCTATAATGGAGCTGCTTTCCACCTAAACTTGAGAACTACCCAGAGTTCTTTGCTTCTTTTTTGCATAATGCATTCGTCACTCTATGCCTGAAAAGGTATTCTTTTGATATATATATATAATTTAGGTAAAGGTTTAGGAGTGGGTAGAGGTATAGGAAGGTAAGGGTATTTTTAGGGTTTAGGGGTGGGTAGGGGTATAGGGGGTAAGGGTGTTTTTAGGGCTTGGGGATGATAGGAATATATTGTGATAAGGGTGTTTTTAGGGTTGGGTAGGGGCAGTGTATTATTAGGGTTTGGGGCGAGTAGAGGTTAAGGGGCACATGCATTAAGGTAGGCTTTTGTGATTCCTTAATTGCGATAAATAAGGAATCGCAATTAAGGAATCGCAAAAGCCTATGCATGTAGAAATCGCTAAAATAATAGCAATTTCTTAACATTCCTTAATTGCGACTCGTAAATTGCGAGTCGCAATTAAGGAATGTCTTCCCATTCATTCCTATGGGCCTAGAGGCCCATAGGAATTGCATTCGCAATTTGCGAGTACCCAATAGGTACTCGCAAATTGCGAATGCAATTTCAAGGGTTCCAAAAGGATACCCTGTTGCACCCCTGAAATCTGCATATGAGTACATGCTTGTTTATTTATTTATTTGCAAAGTTTTATATAGCGCTGGCTAGACCCGGAGGTATCAGAGCGCTTTACACGATGATCAGCAAGTTACAGATTACATGATTACTTCAGTTACAGATTCCAAGTATAGACATAGGAGAAAGAAAGAGGGAGGGAAACATAACGGGGAAGGGAGGGAAACAATGTCAGATTTCCGGCCGGGTAGGTGACGGCCGAGGGGGAGAACCAGGGCCGAACTCCTCTATAGCTGCATAGGACAGCTCCACTGGGCATCGGCCAAGGTGGTTCGGACTCCGCGGTGAGCACAGACAGTAGAAAAACATGAGATTACATGATAACATAAGTTATATTCGCGTTACGTAGTAAAGACGAAACGTTTTATGTGGGATGGAAGGTAGAGGGGGAAAGGTAAGTAGGGGAAAAGAAATGCAGATAGCGTCAGGCAGACCAGAGGGGGGAAGGGACTATAGGGGAAACCAGCAGTCAAAGTGAAAGATCAAAACCGTGAAGCACCGTTAAAAACAATGACCGATGTTCGGCTGGGTAGGTGATGGCAGAGGAGGTGAACCATAGCCAGACTCCTCTATAGCTGCAAAGGACAGCTCCACTGGGCATCAGCCAGGGTTGCTCGGACTCCGCGGTGAGAACGGACAGTAGAAAAACATGAGATTACATGATAACATAAGTTATTTTCGTGTTACATAGCAAAGACAAAACGTCTTATGTGGAATGGAAGGTAGAGGGGGTAAGGTAAACAGGGGAAAAGGAATGCAGATAGCGTCAGGCAGACCAGAGGGGGGAAGGGACTATAGGGGAAACCAGCAGTCAAAGTGAAAGATAGACAAAACCGTGAAGCACCGTTAAAAAACAATGTCCGATGTCCGGCTGGGTAGGTGACGGCCGAGGGGGTGAACCATAGCCAGACTCCTCTATAGCTGCACAGGACAGCTCCACCGGTTAACGGCCAATGGTACTCTGGTTCAGCGGTAAGTACAAACAGATTCGGTTTTCGCCCATTGGACATCATCATAGTTCAATCGAAGGCATCGTTCCCGGTGAAATTGGGAAACACCCTCTGATTCGTCCTCCCGCTAGTCCCATCAGTGGAGAGGTGAAAGAGACAGATTATCAGTCCTCAGGGGGCTTGCTCCCAGAAGCAGTGGCCCAATGCTGAGCTCTATCAGTGTTTGATGACCTATGGGGAAAGCCACAATCCCCTCCTTCTTTACACCCCTCATGCTGCACTGCGGAGCTAGATGCTGCAGAGGCATTTTAATGCGGCATCCCCTTCAATTAAGAGATCCTCAGTTTAGAGTTCAGTTACAGTAGCAAGGCATACAATGATAATTAGCTAAAGGAATGGACAGTGAATTCACTGGAGTATTTGACCAGCTGAAATCAGACCGTCAGAGGCTCATTTGAAGGCTCCCGAGGTTAGAGAATAACTTAATAGGAGCTGGGTGGCATTTTGTGAATCTGCGAAGGCGCTGGCACTCTGCGGGCACAAAAGAGGAACGAAGCGATGCAAGATGTGCTCCCCATAGCATGGGACGTGTGCGACACAGTGGGTTGAGAATGAAGCGCTCCTTACACTCCGCAGTCAGTTAAAACGCATGGTGACAGTGCGCAAATTTCTGTATTACGAGTGTGTCAATTACGGCTGCCATCTTAGGGTCAGGCTACATCTGAAAGAAGCTCGAAGCGATGATAAAATAAGTTTGAATTGTTGTAAAGTGGTGGTAACTTAACCGGAGACAGAGGCTGCTTAAATCCCTGTGAAGCAGCCGTTCAGGTGGGTGATCAGGCATATAATTGATCCACGTCACAGCAGCTAGGGGTGCCACTCGATGTCCGCCATTTTGGGTTACCGCATTTTCCCGGTCGGCGAAGTTAGTGGCAGTGATTATGTTGAAATTGGCATGTTTAGATGTCCGCTGGTGGCATTATACGGTGCTGCGCTTCACCAGGAACCGAAGTCTGGTGTTCGTTCTGCGATTAGCCTCGGTGGACTCTGGAATCCGTTCTGTCTCCCGTTCAGCTAGCACAGAGACGTGCACGGCACTCCAGACTTTCCGCCTACCGTATTCACTCCGGGCGCATCTCAGGAGTCACGGACCCTAGCTCCTGGTGCGGTGAAAGGCATAAACTCGGGCGGCCACAGGGCGGAAGGGACCTTCGGGCCTGCGGCAACTCCCAGATCTCGGCCGCAGGGAAGAGTGAGGTGGTGTATACTCTTTACTTTGCCTTGCCGTCAACCTCAACCCCTGGAGCTCTGATGCTCGGTCAGCCAAATCCGCTACTGCAGTATGGATCTTCTCTCCTGCCCCACAAGGCACGGGGGCTCAGCTCCACCCACGATGTGAGAAGGAGCCATGCAGCGGGGGCAGTGGACCCTCCGACCAACGGTACATCCAGGATCCTCAGAACAGCAGTAAATCCTGGATCACAACAGCAGGGAGGGCATGTGTGTGTGTGTGTGTGTGTGTAAAATGGAACTTTGAAAAATGCAGTTTAGTGCATTTTTCAAAGTTTTTGCAAATTACCATCAAGTGCAAATTGATGGTAATTTGCGACTCCTATTAGCGAAATCGCTAAATTTTTTACTTTAATGCATTACATTTAAGGAATCTCAATTTGCGATTCCTTAAATGCAATCGCAATTTAAGTAATCGCAATTTAGAGATTCCTTAAATTGCGATTTTTGCATTTGGGTTGATGCATCCCAAATGCAAAAATACCGGTCACAAAGGGGCAGATTCTGAGAATCTGCCCGTTTGCGACCGCTTTTTCTTTTGATGCATGTGACCCATAGGGTGGTAACAGATTTTTAGGGTTTAGGGGTGGGTAGGTGTATAGGGTGGTAAAGGTATTTACTAGAGTTTATGGGTGGGTAGAGGTATTGGGTGGTAAGGGTGTTTTAGTGTTATGGGATGGGTAGGTGTATTGAGTGGTAAGGTTTTTTTAGAGTGGGTATAGGGTGGTTTTCATGGTTTAGGGCTGGGTAGGGGTATATGGTGGTAAGGTTATTTATAAGGGTTTAGGGGTGGGTAGAGGTATAGGCTGGTTAAGGTGTATTTAGGGTTTAGGAGTGGGTAGGGATATAGGATGGTAAGGGTATTTTCTAGGGTTAGTAGTGGGTAGGAGTATAGTTGATAAGGGTATTTTGGGGTTTTAGGGGTGGGTGGGGGCATATGGTGGTAAGGATGTTTTTAGCATTTATGGTAGGCAAGGGTATAGGGGGTTAGGTGCACTTTTAGGGTTTAGGGGTGGGTAGGGGGATTTGGGTGGTAACGGTATTGTTTAAGGTTTAGGGTGGGTAAAGGCATAGGATGGTAAGGGTGTTTTATTGTTTAGGGTGGGAAAGGTAATAAGGTTGTTTTTAGGGTTTTAGTGTGGGTAGGGGTATATGGTGATAAAGGTATTTTTAGTGTTTAGGCATGGGTAGAGGTATAAGGTGGTAATGGGTTTTCTGGGGTTCAGGGGTGGGTAAGAGTATAGGGTGGTAATAAACATCTGTTATTCAGAGCCAAGATACCCTTGGGTGAACGTGTGCTTTACAAAAATACGTTATGTTATGGGTATTATTTTACAGTATGGGTAGAGGTATTGGGTGGTAGGGGTGTTTTTAGGTTTTAGGGGTGGGTAGGGGCATAGGGTTGTAAGGGTGTTTTTTTTCTAATAACACATTTTATTGATTTTCCGTGATACCTGCTGGGCAGACACCCTACATAAATACATTGACACCAAGATAATCTGGATATACACAGTTGGTATGCATTATTAACTATCATAAAAATATAAAATAACACAAACTTTGCGCAGACAGTTCCCAAACCCATGCATTGAGGAAGGTGTAGATGTGTTCTCAAACATGGAGTAAAGGTATGTTGTGTGCTGCCTGGGGTGATCATAGGGGTGTTAGCAAATATGCCCATCAGAGGGTCTGTAGAGGCAGGGGAGGAAGGTCGATACCTTGATACTTTGCCCATTGGGACCATATGTTCCTGTGTTTACGGGGGCATCCTCGTGCCTGGAAAACTGCCAGCGCTTATGAGGGCCAGGAAGAGCAGGTGCTGTTTGTACTGATCCCCCCCTATATCGTCCGTGCTATGTAATAGGAACAGTTTTGGGTCGTGGGGGAGATCCCAAGCTAGCCCCCTGCCCAAACATGCTGAGACTTTACGCCAGAAGGACTGTATAGCAGTGCAGCTCCACACTGCTCCCTCCCACATCGCAGACATTGGGGAGACTGAACCACCCCCATCTTCCAGAGACGGAGTCTTGTATAATATACCCAGTGTACATATTTGAATTGGATAAGTCGATATCGGGAGGACACCGCTGCGCCCCAGGGGCTGGCTATGCCCTCAGCCCAGCCATCGTCCGTTAAGTCAGGTATATCGTCCTGCCACGCCTGTCTGGATTTATGCAGTGTTGTTTTGGAATGTGCGGTTAGAGTCTGATACACCTGTCTGATTTTATGTGCCCCCAGGTCTCCCATGAGGAGAAGGCCTTGAAGAGGATGGAATTCTGGCAAGCTGTCCAGAGTGCGGATGGAAGGGGCCAGGGCATGGCGCAATTTAAGGTATTTGTAAAAGTGTAATTTGTGCAACTGGAATTCCACCTGCAGCTGCTGGAAAGATTTTAAGGTTGTTCCCTTCATAATGTCTCCCATCGAGGATATACCTACGACGTCCCATTTACGGAATGCAGGCAGGGCCGCACCTTGGCGCAACTGGGTTCCGTTCCAGAGGGGAGTTGCCTGGGTCAGCCGACCACGCCACCCCATCTGCCCGACAACATACCGCCAGAGCCAGATTACAGTCCTGCCAGCATGGGGTAGGACATCTAGGCTCTGCGTACTATAAAGTAGCTGAAGGAGGGGGGGGGGCCTCCAATGCTGTGTATTCCAGTGCGAACGCAGGATCCGATGGCGAATTGTACCACCATTCATTTACGATCAGGAAATGGGAGGCGGCGTAGTAGGAAAATACGTCAGCTGTGGCGATACCCCCACAATATGTTGATTGCACCCAGGTTTGGAGCACTACCCGAACTGCCCCACCATTCCACAGGAATTTGTTGTGGATGGCATTGATATTTGCAAACCAGGATTTCGATATGTGGTATGGGAAGTTTTGTAGCCTATATAAAAATTTAGGTAAGGAGACCATCTTAAAAATCGCTGAGCGCCCACACAATGAGAGCGGGAGAGAGGACCATATTGTCCTCATCTCGAAGAACAGTGAGAAGGGGATTAATGTTGAGTCCATGAGAGTAAGGGAGTTTTTAGGATTTAGGAGTGGGTAGGGTTATTGGGTGTGAAGGTTATTTTTAGGGTTTAGGGTGGGTAAGGGTATAGAATGGTAAGGGATGAGTAGGGGTATAGGGTGGTAAGGGTATTTTAAGATTTTAGGGTTGGCATGGGGCATAGGGTGTTTTTAGGATTTAGGGGTAAGTAGGGGTATTGGGTGGCAAAGGTGTTTTAGGGTTGGTAGGGGTATTTGGGGTAAGGGTGTTGTAGCATTTAGGTTGGGTAAAGGTATAGGCTGGTAAGGGCATTTTTGGACTGGGTAGTGATGATTGGGTGGTAAGGGTATTTGTTTATGGTTTGGGGGTTGGTATAGGGTGGTATGGGTGTTTTTATGGTAAAGGGTTGGGTAGGGGTACAGGGTGGTAAGGGTATTTTTATGTTTTAGCTGTGGGAAGAGGCATAGGGTGGTAAGGGTGTTTTTAGGATTTAGGGGTAAGTAGGGGTATTGGTGGTAAGGGTGTTTGTAGGGTGGGGGTAAGGATATAGGATGGTAGGGTCTTTCTTAGGGTATAGGGGTGGGCAGGGGTTTAGGGTGGCAAGGGTTTTTTGTATGGTTTAGTGGTGGGTAAAGGTATAGGTTAGTAAGGGTGTTTTTAAGGTTTAGGGGTGGGTAAATAAAGAACACAATTTACATTTTAAATAATTTAAAAAAAGAGGGGATTCCAATTGCTATCTGTCTACATATATAACTCGCTTTAAAAAACACAAAGGTTACAGGGACGTTTTAGTTGGGTTCAGATTGTATACACACAAAACGATAGAAATGCAGCACTTATCTCAAGTAACTATAACTCATGCACTAAGATAACTATAACTACCCCGCCAAGCACAGTTTTCTCATCAGATTTGCAATTGTTGCAGTGATATTACCAATGATGTCATAGAAGATTTGATGAGCAATGTAATATGTAGGGTAATTAGCAGTGTATGGTGAGGGCATGAGTTATAATCACATGAGATAACTATAATTATAACTGCTGAATTTCTAGTTTTGTGTGTGTGAAATCTGATCCTAACTATAACATCCATGTAACCTTTGGTGTTTTCAGTGAATTTCTATGTTTTTTTAATGCTATTTTCTAATTATAATGTCCCTGTAACTTTTGTTTTTTCAGCGACTCTTCAGCTTTTAAATTTTAATTCCCAACTATAATGTCCTTGTAATCTGAGTTTTTTCATTGAATTTCTAGGTTTTTAATGCAATTTCCCAACTATAACATCCCTGTAACCTTTGTTTTTTTTCAGTGAATTTTTTTTATTTAATTTTTCTTTGCAGTGAACACAGAATACATAACATAGAAGACAAAAATACAATGTGTAGCGACCCCCCTCCCCCCCCCAAGGCTGAGATTATCCAACGAGTGACAAATCTATTAAAACCTATAATGATATATCATATTAGTGCAAGATATCTGAATACGATGTAAACTGCTACAGCGAATGATTGGGTGGAGAAATAAAAAGAAAAAAAATAATCATTATAACTAAACACACGAGATAAAGTGGCCAGCACCACAGCAGAATACATATTAATAAATGTGACTGAAAGACATGAGGTAAAGTGACCAGTGCGACAGTACATCATTAAAAATAGAAAAAACACCACGGCAGAATAAATATTAATCGATGTGGCTGAGGAACATGAGATAAAGTGACCAGTGCAACAGTACATCATTAAGCAAAAAAAGTACCTCAGCAGAATAAATAACTCATATTTAAGTGAAAAAGGTTGCCTGAATTAGATAAAGTGCAATCCTTGAGCACTATCCTCGCTTACTTTAGGATTTGGTCAATTAAGCCAGCAAGAAAGAGTCTCCCATATGACATTCTTTATTTTTGCTCGATGACCCTTTTTGGAATAAATTGCCTTTTCAAGAGAGAAAATTGAATAAAACCGAGCTAACCATTGCGTAAACAATGGGGGATTAGGGTCCAACCAGGCAGACGCAATGCTCAGCCTGTAGGTAGCCATGGCAACGAATATTAAGTCCCCCCCGTTCTTTCTGTCTATCAAGTCCTGTATACCAAGTAATATGGTGGAGGGTGTTAAAGGTACATTTTGAAGTAGCACATGACCTAGGAAGGATTGAATTTTATTTAGTAACGGCTCCAGTTTTACACATGTGGTAAACATGTGGATTGAGTCGGTGCTGAATTCATCACAGCGCGGACAGTGTGTACCTTTCCCGGCCCCCTATTTTGCTATTCTGGAGGGAGTAAAATATAAGAAGAAACAAGTTTTATAAAACTGCGCTTGAAGACTAGCAGACAGCAAATCATTTTGGGCAGATTTAAGCGCCAGGCAGAAAACATTTTTAGAAATGTTCAGTTTTTGCTGCCACTTAGTTGAAACTATAGTCAGATCGTCAGGCATTAAGCTATTGAGAAAATTGTAGATGATGCCAATGCGTGGTGTGGTCCTGCAAAGTTTCCAGATTAATTTGCAGTTAGCAAAACCTGAGGAAACCCTGTCTTCCGCAAAAAGAAAGACTTAATAGCAAGATATTTAAAGGAGTCCCTATTATCTAGATTATTGAGGGATTTAAGTTTTTCAAAGGAAAATACCTCTTCGGGTGAGCAAAGGTCGCCTAATTTCTTTACCCCCTTATCTATCCAGGTTTGAAAGTATGATGGTCCAAAGATATCCGGTAGATTGGGATTATTATTGATAGGGGTATAGAAGTTCAGTCTACCGATACCTAGATTCTTGCGTACGGCAGAGAAAACCTTATATACACCTAAAAGGGTCTTAAATTTGACCCTTTTATAATATCTAAATTCCAACTGTCGCCACAAACAACCTCAAGCCTCGGGACCGAGCAAAGGTTCGAAGGGTGAGGGTAGACCTGCAGCGGGGGGTTGGGGGAGAGTCTTGCAGCAGTATAGGATACGATTGCAAGATGGTAGCCCAATAATATATTTTTAAGTTGGGTATGGCCCACCCCCCTCTTTCCCAGGTAAGGGACAAGAATTTCTATGCCCTCCTAGGTTGAGAAAATGCCCACACAAACTGAGAAAATAACCTGTCAAATCTTAAAAGTGTTGACTTGTTGAACTCCAAAGGTATGGCTCTAAACAAATACAGAATATTTTGAAAAAAAATCATTTTTAATATATTGCAACGACGGAAAGGTGTAGATTGTTAAGACGGCTCAAGGCTTTCCTTGTCTCTGAGACAAGAGGATCCATATTTTGGCCAACTATCAGGTCAGTATCAGCCAAGATGTCAATACCTAGGTATTTAGCTTTAGCCACAACTCTTCCATCGTTCCAGGTGACATTTTTATTGATTATAATTTTGGTTTTTCCTTTGTTCAGTTTATATCCTGATATGGAACCAAATAAATGGGCCTCAGCCTCAATTTCTGGAATGGCTTTCTCTGGATCCGGTGTGACCAAAGCCAGATCATCGGCATAGGCCAGGATTTTAGTTGCTAGGCCAAATCTACTTATTGCCAGTATAGCCTGGTTTCCTTCAAGTTTTTTAATAAGTGGGTCGATGTACATGGCAAAAAGTAGTGGGGAGCAGAGACAACCTTGTCGGGTCCCCCGCGAGATTTATATGTGCTCCGTTTAAGACCCGTTAATAGACACCCTAGCCATAGGTGTGAGGTATAATGCCTTAATGCCCTGGATGGCTTTATGCCCAAAATTCATTCTCTGCATGACGCACCAAAGAAAGTTCCAGGAGACCAGATTGAATGCTTTTTCGGCATCAAGGATTATTACAGCCATCGGGTCTCCTGAAATCTGTGCTATATGCTCGGTGGTACCTTTGGCGGGTATAAACCCATGCTGCCACCTGGAAATGAGACCTTCAATCTTGGCCAAGAGTCGTGTGGCAAACATTTTGGAATATACCTTTGAATCGCCATTAATATGGGTAATTGGGCGATACGAACCCATTTCTGTTGGCGGTTTGTCTTTTTTAAGGAAGACAATAATCTTATCTATGGACCAAGATTGAGGAGGAGTGGCACCATGGAAGATTTGTGTCACTACAACATTAAAAATATCCCCAATTTACCTTATAAAATTCAACTGGAATACATTCAGGCCCGGCAGCTTTCCCGTTCGGTAGATTAATCAAGGCCTTGCCGATTTCGTCCCATGTGGGAGGAGCCTCAAGTTGCTCCCGCTATCTCTACTAAGAGATGACAGCACAATTGGGTCCAAGTAATTCTTAAGGTCAGATTGTCCATCCAATTGGGATGCCGGCGTTTCCTCCGAGTAGAAGCCCTGAAAGAATTTGCAGAAGGCTGTATAGATTTCTTCTGGGTTGCTGGTTATCACTCCTGAGGAGGTCCTAATTTTTGGAATTTCATTAACGGTGGTCTGTTGTCTGGTTCTCATTGCCAACTGGAGGCCAATCTTTTCGCTACACTCATTTGCTTTTTCTCGTGCAACAGCCCACTTAGAAGCGGCTTTCTCGGCCAAAATTGAGCAGATCTCGGCCCTGGCAGCAGCCACTGCCAATTGAGCCGGATCTGCCTCACCCTTGGACTGAACTACCGCAATAAGGTTTTCCTCTGTTTTAGCCAATTTTACGTGTAACTCCATCATCTGTGCCTTCTCTTGCCTGTTTTTCCTCAATGAGAATTGTAAGGTTTCACCCCGAACGCAAGCTTTTAACGTGTCCCAAACTACCATTACGGGGGCTGAGCCTAAGTTATTATCAAGAAAGGTCTGTATCCAACGTTTCATATGAATCTGGTAGCCCTCATCCAACAGGAGTGCTCTCTCAAAACTCCAGGATGAGATTTCCTTACGGGTAATCAGACCCCGAATATTGAGGCAGAAGGGGTTATGATCGGAAAAAATGCGGGGAAGCAGGTCAATTTCACTATTCCAGCCGTGCAAAGGATTTGTGAAAAAAATGTGTAGCCTGGCAGAGTTGGATTTAAATGAGACCAGGCATCCACGAGCCCATGAATATTTAAAAGATTTTTAAGAGCTTGAAGCACTTTGGGTGTGCGAGTAGCCAGCCGGAATTGGGAATTTGACCCCCAGTTGCAGGGTAGATTGATATTAAGGTCCCCGCATATGATAACGGGGAGGGGCCAATGTGCCAATTCTGCTGAAACCCGGTCTTTCACGCTAGGGTCATCCAAGACGCTCCTGTATATGGAGTAAAGGGTAAAAGAAAAGGCAGGGGTTATACTGCATTCTGCAAACACCCATCTTCCTTGGGGATCTGATTTGACTCGAGTCTACTGAGGTAAGCAATTATAGTGTGCTAAATAGCAATGCCCCTTGTTCAAGTCCCTTGTGATGTTCCTCCAATAACTTTATATTCCAGAGTGTTTAGAAGATGCAGCTGAGAGCATTCTGTGTGTGTCTCTGGGAGACAGACAATGGTGGCCCACAGCAACCGTAAACTCTGAGCTACCTTCTGCCTTTTTCGATTATCATTTAACCCGCAGATATTCAAAGAAACGATTTTAAGATTTGTTGTACTCATCAAAATTTTAAAGAAAAGAATCCCCCGTGAAAGAACACTGTGAATGAATGTTTGCAATATACATACAATATACTTACAAGGTCCCTATTATGCCCATATGTCATATAGCCAATATAAATGAAACACATTGAGACACACTGAGGCCTCCCAGAGCGAGTGGTTAGATAGCCCATGTCAGACTAAAAGACATTTTAAATATACTTTTGGCATAGAACTGCTCATGAAAATTGAAAATTAGCCACATCAAAAAAACCAAAACAACTGTTTTAAACTCAGCCTTCCCCCCTGAACACCCACCCCACCCCCCTCCCAACCTAACACCAAACCCCCCCTCCCACCCTCCCCCCCAAAAAAATAAGCAATCAGGGGAACCCTGAATGATGGGGCCTATTATAACACCCCGCCACCCATCCCTTGCCATGTAGAGTAATCTCATGTTTGGCATGAGGCATTTACTAGCAAGAAAGAAAGAGGGAAGAATGAAGAGTGGGGAAAAAAAAAGAAGAAAAACAAATTCGGCGTAGCCCTTATCCTGAGTCTCTTGATCGAATCACTCTTTCCTAAGAGTAGCCCAGACGTTTACCTAGGGGCTGTCTTAGTATTAAGGTAAATTTTCATAGATGTAAAATATCTAACCGGAAAAGATCAACTATAACCATACTATAACCATATTAAGCCAAAATTAGCATTAATTTGGCACTTTTCTGGCCTTGAGTCCTTTGAGAAACTCTTGAGCCTTGATTTGAGGGAAAAATTTGTGAAGCGCCGTTCAAGATGACCTTCAGCTTAGCAGGGTTCATTTTTTTTTTTTTTGAAAACCTTTATTGTGCACATTTATGCCATCTTACAACGCACATTCCCCGTCCATATGGCAAAGCAGTCAAATAAAGTGTACATTTCCAGAGATAAGAACACAGCCATTTAGCCGGCAACCCGGAGGTCCGGCGGCATTATTCAGGATGACATGCGCGCGGAAGGGGGGGTGTGTGCGTTGTGAAGGGAGCAGGCGCGGAATGTTACGTATGTGCTTTTTAGTTTTAGAGGTGTCTCAGGTGCAGGCTATCAACGGTAGAGGATGGCACTGTGATCTAGCCCACTCCACAGCTATGCCGGCTGCCACCCAGGCCCCAAGTCAGTGACCCAGCGGACGTCACCATGTCCCCAGAATGTAGAGGCCTCCGGGTGGACAAACGCCAGCAACGCGCTCAGAGTGCGGGCCGCAGCGCGGCAAGGATAACCCAGTATAGCTCACAGCTACACATATGGCAGCGCATAGAGTTGGCGAGCCTGGTATGCAGCATCATAGTCCTTATCTATCCCGTGTATGCATAGCAAGAGTATGTGCTAGGGTTAAGGTCATAAACTCAAACAGGGCTGAGGGGGAGTGAAGAGGGAGGGGGGGTGGAGATCGGTCTGCGGCAGAGCAGGAGGGTCATTGGCTGTCAGGTTGGGCTCGGCAGGACCGCGCGATGTGCGTGGGGGGTCGCAAGTCAGGAGAGGGGAACAAAAGAGACAGAGGGCCTTCAGGGCAACATATCTCAGGGATTCAGGTTATCCCCCTATCCCGGCAAGCCCCCTGGAATGTCCCAAGGAGAGTGTCCCAGAGGTGTGCGATGGGGAACTTCCGGAGCCCTGCCGTTTCCTCGCGAAGGAGCACCGCGCTCTCCGCTTGCGCCCAATTAACAAAGGAGGCTTTCCAGTGGCGTACTTGCGGGGAAACTGCTGCTTTCCAGTGCTTGGTAATCATGCATTTGGCCGTGATAAGACCCATGTCCTAGAATGCAAGTTTCCCATGTGTGCGGGAGCCGCACATCTGCACCGTGCGCGAGCAGTGACAGCACCGCGCCCCAGTAGGCCTGTATCTCCGGGCAGTGCCATAGCATGTGTAAAAGGTCCGCTCCCGGCAAGGAGCAGCGCGGGCAGGTTGCGTCTGTCCTCGCGAAATATCTGTTAATTTTATCAGGGGCGAGGTATGCGCGCTGCAGAATGTAGTACTGTATAAGCTTAAAGCGGGGGTTGCGTGGGATGTTTGTTGGGCCGGCCAGTATCATCACCCATTCCTTGTCCGTCCAGTCTCTTCCCCTGTCCGCCGCCCAGCGCTCCCTTAATGCTATTGTGGATGGCTGCGAGAGCGTCTGTAGCGCCTGCGCCAGCCAGTGTACGATGTGCGCGCCATGGCCCATAACGTGTAGGTATTGCATAAAGGTGTGTGTCGGAGGCTCATCTGTCATGTCACCCCAGGAAGCCGTGAGTGTGCGCAGAATGGAAGCATGTAGGAGGAACTGCCCCGCCGGGAGGGTCGAGTCTTCAGACAGGTTGGCGAACGTGAGCAGTGCGCCATCAGCATATAGATCGCTCAGCGTGTCCACCCCCGCTTGGTCCCAGCCAGCTAAGCGAGTCTCCGTGAGCTGCCCCGTCGGGCTGGGCATGCCCAAAAGTGGTATGCTAGGGGCATAAGGTTTCGTAGCGCGCGTGAGACGAAGGCTCCTCAGAAAGCATCTGCGCGCCACTGCCAGGTGGATCTGGGAGGGGCAGGGTGCGCGGGTTATCGGATGGAACAGCGCATTAACGCGCGTTTGTGTCCATGTAGCCATATGTGTGGCCGTGTCTTCGAGGTGTTTGCCGCTCAGCCATCCCGCCACCCATTGCATCTGCGCTGCGAGGTAGTACAGCTCCAGATTAGGAACCGCCAGACCCCCCGAGTCTGTGGGCATATATAATTTAGTCAGCGCCACTCGTGGCCGTCCCTTGTTCCAGATGAGCGAACGGAGCAGTGCCTCTAGGTCTCGAAAGAGCCTGACGGGCACATACAGAGGCATGTTCGCGAAGTAGTAGAGGAGGCGAGGTAGCACAATCATTTTGGCTAGCGCCACACGGCTGGGCACGTTCAGGGGTAGGGTATTCCAAAAGCTAATTTGCGCTCGGATAGAAGCGATCGCTCGGCAAATGTTCCCTTCCAAGACATCCGCCGGTGTGCGGTAGATTTGGATCCCGAGGTATCGGAAAGTGGTGGGATGCCACTGTAGTCTGTCTCCCCCCAGCCGGATGTCACATTCCTGTACATCAGGGTTAAAGGGGTACGCCCCCGACTTGGCCCAGTTAACCCTGAGGCCCGATATCTCTTCAAAAGTGCGGAAATCGCCAGCGAGGGAGGCAGGGATGGCGGTTATGTCCCTGACGTACAGTAGCAAATCGTCTGCATACAGTGACACAGCGTGTATTCCATCCGCCAGCGGGATTCCCCACTCCAGCCCGTGTGCTCTGAGGGTCGTGGCCAATGGCTCCATGGCCAGTGAGAACAGCAGTGGCGACAACGGGCAGCCCTGGCGGGTGCCCCTGCAGACCCGGATGGTGTCCGAGATGAGGCGACCCGTGCGAACCCGGACCGTCGGTCTGCCGTAGAGCAGGCCAATCATAGTCTGGTATCCCCCCCCAGTCGATATTTCTCTGTAACCGCCCGCAGGTACGGCCACTCCACAGAATCGAAAGCCTTCTCTAGATCCAATATGAGGCATCCCGCTCGCGGCCACTGCCGTGTAGCGTACTCCTGCACCCGAATGAAGAGGCGTATGTTAAAGGAAGTGTGGCGCGTGGGGACGAAGCCGTTCTGGTCACGGTGTACTAAGGTGGGCACATGGGGGGCCAGTCGTCTAGCCAAGGTAGAAGCCAAGATTTTATAATCTGTGTTCAGGAGTGCCAATGGGCGATAAGAGCCCACCCGTGTGCCATCTTTGCCCGGTTTGAGAATAGAGACCAGCGTGGCTTCATTTAATGTGGGGGGCAGGGCGGCAGTCTCCGCTGCTGCGGTGTACATCTTCAGCAGCTCCGGAATGAGAATATCCGAACCGGCCTTGTACATCTCGGCCGGCAGTCCATCCGGACCCGGCGTTTTACCATTTGACAGGTTAAAGATGGCTTCCCGGAGCTCATCAGGTTCCAGGGGGGCACCTAGTTCGTCCTGTTGCGCAATAGTCAGGTGCGGCATTGGCAGGGGGGAGAGGTAGGCAGCAATAGCCATAGGAGGAGCCGCCAAGCGGGAGCGATACAGCCCTGCATAATGAGTCGTGAAGGCTTCGTGAATACCGGTTTGCGTGTACACTATGTCCCCCCCTTCCGTCTGTACAGCCGCCACTGGCGTCGAGCGGGTCTCCTGGGAGATGAGCCACGCTAAAAGTTTGCCAGGTCTGTCGCCCAGGTGATGCGTCCTCGCCGAGTGCGCGGCATAGTTTATGTTCCGGAGCCGCTCTAGGAGACGTGTGTGCTCTGCGCGGGCCTCATGTAGCGGACCCCCGTCGCCAGCCACAGCCCCCTCCTCCCGTGGCAGTAAGTCCAACTCCAATCTGGTCAGGTCCCTCTCCAATTGGAGCCTTATGTGTCCCTGTGCGCGTAGGCAATGTCCCCTGAGTACCACCTTAAAGGCGTCCCATTCCGTCTGTGGAGTTGACGCCGTGCCAGCGTTGTCCTCGAAGTACTGCGCAATGCATGTGAGCAGGTTATCTCGGAAAGCCGCGTCTAGTAGCAGCGCAGGCTGCAAGCGCCAAGTGGGGACAGGAGGGTGCGGGTGCGCCCAGGCCAATGACATGAAGTGTGGGTTGTGGTCCGAGTGCGTGCGGCCCATGTATTGTGTGTCCGTCACGTGGGGTAGGAGGGCAGCGGAAGCCATGAACCTGTCCAGGCGGACGTGCAAGTCGTGAGCGCCGGAGTAATAAGAGTACGTCCGCGCCCCCGGGTTGCGTTGCCGCCAGACATCATGTAGGTCCCACTGCGCAGCCCACTCCAGCAACGCTTTTGTGGCTCCCCGCGTAGAGGCATTAGCGGGGGGTGGGAAGGAGCGGTCCAGCGCTGTATCTAGTGTGCAATTGTAATCGCCCCCTATTATCCACGAGGTTGCGTGCCATGGTGCCATGACCTGTGAGATTCGCGCCAGAAAGCCGCCCTGATCTACATTGGGGGAATAGAGGGACACTAGCGTGAGAGGCTGGCCATCTAATCTGCCCTGCGCAGCCGCATATCTGCCCTCCCCATCTACCGCCACCTCCGTAGTTACCCAGGGGGTCCCAGGGCGGATCCATATCAGTGTGCCACGCGCATAGGAGGAGTACTCCATAGCGTAAAGCTGCCCCCGCCATCGTCGGCGCAGTGCTTGCACCTCGGCACCGTTCAAATGGGTCTCTTGGAGTAGTGCTATGTTGATGCGATGGCGCTTTAGGTAAGAGTAGATTTGATAGCGTCTGGTTGGCGTGTGCATTCCCCTGACGTTCCAGGTGCATATGTGTATATCAGTCATGTCAGCTACTCGTGCCTGCGTGCCATCCCTCCTCCCAAGGTGCGGTCCCCCGGTCAGAGACCCCCCAGCTCCTGCAGCCCGTCCCAGCCGTGCAACTGTCATAGGTGTCATATTCGCAGTACCATGATCTCCAACAGGGTATTGGGGTAGGGAACAGGGGGAATACAAAAAGCCTTAACATGGCAACAAAGTCCAAATACCAAAAGGTCGGCCACACAACAGGTCGCCGTCCAAACACTCAAGTGAGCTCGCGAACTATACAGTCTAAGGGGGTGCTTGTGGTTGCGTTCAAACAGGAAACAAAACAATGCAGTTACGGGCGTGCCCAGTGCCCCTCCCGGGTGCTGCACGCAAGCCCCCACTGGCCAGCGGACGCCCAGCGCCTCCCATGTCATGCCGCGGCAGCTATACGTTCAGGTATCAGTCTGGGATGTAAAAGAGTATCAGGGGGGGGGGTGAGCCCCCTCCTCCTAGGCAGGTCAAATTGCTGCGGGCCGGCAGCGGGTCGCGGCAGAGTGCTCCCCCGCGTCCGCAGCGGAGGTGCATGAGCCGCAGACAAACAAGTAGGTAAAGTACTTACAGTGGCCAGCGCCGCATTTCGGTTCCCCAGGGCAGCGGCAGTGTGAGCGTTGTCAGGTCCAGGACAGCCCCAGGGCCAAGCGGGGCAGTCAGGCAGGAGCCCTGGCGGGTTCAGCTTAGCAGGGTTCATGAGGAAGATCTGTGCTCCCAGCTGTTGAAATGGGGAAATTAATTGACGAAGGTGCCATCTTCGCTCCATGGTGATATGACAAAAGTCAGGTTTGCCGAAGAAGGATACCCCCTCAAAGCATTTCTGAGAGTACTGTCGAGCATGGTCAAAAATTAACTGTCTTAATAAAAAGTTTCTGAAGAAAACCAGGAAGGCTCGAGGCTTTGTGGATTCATTAGAACTGCCAGACTGCTTCTTTAGTGTGAAGGGGAAGCGGTGAGCTTGTTGGACTTCGTGTTCCCCGCACCACTCAGTCTGTTCGGGGAAGGCCCCCCCTTAGGAGTTTTATTATATAGCGCCGAGGATCTTCCCCCTCCACTCCCTCGGGTTTTCCAAGAAGGCGGAGGTTATTTCGGCACTGCCTGTTTTCCTGTTCTTCCAACTTCCACATGACGTCCATCATGCGATCATCCTGGGAAGTTCATTGACTTTTAAGTAGCATGACATCCAATTCGAGGCTTTCAGTAAGGCCTTCCACCATGGTCACTCTCTCACAGATATCAGAACAAGTTTTGTTAACTTTTTGGAGAACCCCTTGTAGTTTTTTAGAAGCACATTTAGCCTGTTGGCTGTCTACCCGGGCTTCTTCCTGAAATTGCTTGATTGAAGTCAATATGGCAGCCATAGAGGGCTCTCTGGACTGATCTTGTGGGGTGCAGGCCGTCTTGGCAGGTTCACCATTGGGGAAAAAAGAGAGATGAGTCCCTGAATAGTCCCAGTTGAGATGATCTTTATTGTCTAGCTTCTTCCCCCTGCTTTGAGCCCCGTGGTGCTTCATTTTTTGAACCATGTTTTTCCCTTTAGAGGCATTACTGAAATTGGATTCAGAAAGGTCGCTGTACTTGATGAAGAAGAGCTTGCTTCAGCCGGAGAATTCGAACCGTCTGAGACCGAGAAAAAATGCTCCCCCAAAGGATCTGAAGATCCAGGATTTTATAACCAATGTTTACTAATACTTTTTACATTGAAGGTATCGGTGGGCAAAGAGCCTCAGATATCTTGATCCTGGGGAACGTTTGTGTTGTGATCTCTGTAGAAAGACACCTGGAGCCAGGAGGTATTCTTAAGCCATCTTTATTCAGTCTCCAGTTCAGGTTACATCTGTCTCTACTCCAGCCAGCCTAGTGTGGTACCAGCCCCACCAGGAGCAGCCTCCCTAGCTGCTCAGCCCATCTTCAACTGCCAACACTCATCCACTCAGACACCCAGGCATTCCATGCATCACAGGCACACCAACATTCCATGACCATCTCACGCTCTGGCTGAGCAGCTAGTGGCAGCAGGGCTGGACTACAAGTTATTCAATTAAGTAGGATATAACAGTTTGCAACTGGAATCAAGCTAGAGTCAGCACCAATCGACAGGTCTGTCTCCATAGGGGGAGCTGAAACTTCCGTATTGAGGGTCACTTTATCGGCTATTAGAGGCCCTTGAGGTTGAACTATCAAGCCGTGCTCTAAGCCGAATATGCCGGGTAGAGGAGGAATAAGATGTGAGTCTAGCTGCACATCAGGGAGCTTAGCCGGGCTGGCCAAGATTGATTTTGTTAAATTACTTTCTTTATTGTCATTCGAGCCATTTGTGGGTCTTATCCCGCTGCCAGAACCTGAATTAGTCACTAACCCCGCTACAGAGAACAATTGGCTACTGAGAGTTGGGAGGAGCCCCCATACTTTGGGGGTCCCCCACCAGTAGGTTTGTTTTAAGTTTTTCTAAGGCCCCCAGTCTCTCGCTTGCTTTTGGGAATTGGTTCCGCTTCCAGAGAATGGGGCGCTGCAATTGTGGGACCGGATTAGGAGGTATTTTACCTTTTGCCCCCCGGACCCAGCGAGACGACATGCTCCACTCACCCATTGAAAAGTCAGCAATTAGCGCAATTTGGTCCCGTGAGGCTCATGAGGGACAGTGCCGACCCACCAGGGAAAGCAGCCAAGCAGCAAAAAGACCAAGCAGGAAGACAAGACCGCTCCAGCGCCCCAAGGAGAACAGCAGCACAGTCCGAGCTCCGAGATTTAAGGCAAGGCTCCGCACTTTAAAATGCTTACTTCCCGGTCAGGTTTCTCGGCGCGTTTCGCGGTCGCAGCCGCGGAGCTCTGCGCGGTCGAGGGGGAAATCCGCAGGTGCACCCAGAGCGGCAAACCGAAGCAGACTGATCCCAGCATAGGAGTGTCTCCAGATCAGGCTCCATAGCCGAAGGCCGAGTGATCTCGTGGCGGTGAGGCAGGGAATCACACAGGCACCATCTTGCTCGAATTTTGACAATATTTAATGCTATTTCCTAACTATACTGCCCCTGTAACTTGGGTGTGTGAGTGCTTGTGTTGGTTTGTAAATGGGTTTGAGAGTGTGTGGTGGGTGTGTGAGTGCATGTGTGACTGGCTGCATGGGTCTGTGAGTGGCTGCATGGGTCTGTGATTGGGTGTGGGAGTGGCTGTATAGATGTGTGAGAAGGTGTGGGTAGTTCTCTGAGTTGGTGTGTGAGTGGCTGTATGAGTTTGTAAGTGGGTGTGTGAGTGGCATCATATATATATATATATATATGGAGGAGGATGGGGGAAAGTTGTAGGTGGCAACCACATCGTAAGGTGGGAAGTAGCCCTCTTGCTACTACACTTCGTTGCTCGCTCCCTCTCTCTCTCTCTATATATATATATATATATATATATATATATATTAGGACCTAATTTCCATAGGAAGAGCGTTATTTTTCATTTGCCCATATCGTCATTTGACGAATGTTCGTGAAACTTTCAAAACTAATACCCCACTCAGTTCAGCTGCTGTGTTGAAAGTTTCGGGGTTGATTCGTTAAGCGGGGACTGAGGAAAAAGGGGGGGTCCTAAAACGCTTTTTCTTCATGTCAATTTCCAGAGTAAACTTTAGACACGGCTACAGCCCGAACTGCAGAATGGAATTACACCAAGTTTGGCAAAAAGGTAGCTCTTGGTCCAGAAAGCACTCTTTTTGTTAAATGGTGCCAATCCGTTCAGTAGTTCTTGAGAAATTTAAACATTTCTCGGATATACAACTGTGGCCGCGGAGGATCCGCAAACCTTCCTGATCTTGAGCCTTGGATCTGATTGGCTGCCAACACTTCAAACCAGGAAGTGTTGGCAACCATCTTGTGACTTGGCTGAACCTAGTCACAAGAAAAATGGTTAAAAAACGTGAAAAAAGGGGACAGGGTAGAAATACCCTGACCCCCTAGGCCATTCAGCGGGAGTCACGGTGGATCTTCAAATCCCGCCTAAATTAAAATACGTGGGCACGCAGCCCAGTGGACCGCCACCTCTCTGGTACTAAATACATATTTGAATGCGTGGGGGGCCATCAGCCCCCCCACGCAGCCCCGGGAACCGTCACCTTCCCTGGGCCTATACATTCAAATACAGGGTGGGGCACCCCCCCCCCCTCTGCCCCAGGGACCACCACCTCACTGGGGCTAGATTACAACATGCGTTGGGGGGCTCCTCACGCAGCCCCAGGGACTGCCACCTCCCCAGGGCTACAGAGAAGACGGGAGGAGGGCCGGGTGGCCCTCTCCAGGAGCCGTCCATGACCCTGGGGACCACCACCACCCAGGGCAGGCTCCAGGAATGTCCTGGGGTGCCCACTCCCAGGACATTGCAGTTTGCTATGGCTTGGAGGGAGCACTGCTCCCGCCAAGCCATAGCAAACTCTGCTCCACTTTATGGAAGTGAGAGCACTAAAAATGCTCTTGCTTCCATGAAGCGGAGCAGAATTGCTTTTGGGCAGCTCCCTCAGCCCAAAGCAATTCCGGCTCCCGCAGGACGCGGGAACCCGGCAGGGACCGCGGGGGCCTTGAGGTTCCCCCCGCAGTCCCCAACGACATGGCCATGCCCCAGGGCCGAAATTGGCCTCAGGAGGGGGACCACGCGGCCCCTCTCCTACTTATTAAAAATAAATGCAGGGCAGGCCCCGGGGGATGGTGTCCCTGGGGCCGGAATAGGCCTGGGGAAGGGGGGGCCACGCAGCCCCCCCCTCTTTAATATATATATGTGATGCCTGGTCCCAGGAGATGGGCTCCTCGGGCCGAAATCAACCTCAGGAGGGGGGCCGCACGGCCCTCTGCCATTTTATTTCAATTAAAAATAAGCATTGGCATAGCCAATAGGTCTCGCCTTTGGGGCGTTATAAGTGTTTAAACAGAGCTATTGACTTTGTTAACGTTTTTAATATGTGTGGTAGAAGTTAGCACCCACCACAGCTGCGCAGAGATGTAAAAGGAAGCACGCACCACGGTGATGAAAAAACGCGAATGATAAAAGGTGCAGTTCATTTTGAAGCTGTGTACTGTGCAAAGGGGGGGAAAGGAAGCCCGCACCACAACTGTGCAGAGATGTCAACGGTAGCACGCACCACAGCTGCGCAGAGGTGTAAAAAGAAGCGCGCACTACAGTGCTGAAAAAATGTGAATGTTAAAAGGTGCGGTCAATTTTTAAGCTGTGTACTGTGCAATGGGGGGAAAGGAAGCACGCACCACAGCTGTGCACTGTAGAGACATGTCAAAGGTAGCATGCACCACAGCTGCGCATTATTTAGCAGCCGGTGGCAGCAAGCACACACAAAAAGCAATTGCTAATAATTAAGTGCCCAAGTGCGCACCGGCAGACACCGGCTCAAATAAGGCCCCAGCAGGGGCCTGCGTTACGCCCCTGGATCGAGCGAGCCCCATGAGCCTGGTCTACTACACACACAAACACTCAAAGGAGCTGTAATACAAGGGATGCCTGGTACGCAGCGGCTGATCTGTAGGCCTCCTTTAGAGTAAAATGTGCTGGCTTTCTGAACTGTCCCCGTGTGAGGGCCTCCCACGGAAAACTCTTTATTTAACAATATTCCCAAAAACAAAACATCTTTTAATGCTCCGTGTCCTTCATTTTGTATTGTAGACACCTTGTTGGATGTTTTTATGGTTTTGGCATATCAATATAATCAGTGTAGCTGAAAAATAAAATAACGGTAGCAGCGTGGGCCTGTTAAGGGTATTAACAGATTAACAGAGCCTAAGCACTTACATCTGTTGCACCAATCTCGGGGAGGAGACAGTGAGAGGGAGGGGAAGAGTGAAGGGGGCGGGTGAGGAGCCAGTGAAGTGAGATAAATTGCAGCGATAAGAAACAATACACAGACTTTACTGTAGAGCCGTCGGTTGGAAGTGTGGGAGGGGTGGTGGGTCTGCCTCCTGTTACAGTGGCGGTACTGGTGTGCTTCCTGTCTGGACAGCACTGGGGCACAAATGTTGCTGATGATGATGAACAAATAGTGTAATAAAGGGCAATAATGTCAATGCCAAAGTCGCTAGGAATGATACAAATTCATAATATTATCATACTATCACAGCAGCTTGTGGGGAAGGAGTTAGTCCCTCAGCCAGGGTGGAGGGGACGCGCCTTGTAAGAAAAGCTGCGAGGTCCAGTGAGTTCACAAATGCTAACATCAGAAACCTGGGCATCTGTGTGTGAAATTTGTTTATTAAACAGAAAACGAGAGAACCACGTGGGTGTGATGGAGGGGGGTGTGATGGAGGGGGCCCGTGCAGTGGGGTGAAGGAAACGCAACACAGCTGTGCACTGTGCAGTGGGGTGAAAGGAAGCAAGCACCACAGCTGTGCAATAAAGTGAAAGGAAGCACGCACCACAGCTGCGCGCACTGGGGTGAAAGGAGGCACACACCACATATCTGCACTGTGCAGTGTTGTGAAAGGAAGCACACACCACTACTGTGCAGTGGGGTGAAAGGATTCACTCACCACAGCTGTGTACTGTGTAATGGGGGGGAAGCACGCACCACAGCTGTACACTGTGCAGAGATGTGAAAGGTAGCACGAACCACAGCTGCACAGAGATGTGAAAGGAAGCACGCACCACGGTGATGAAAAAACGCGAATGTTAAAAGGTGCAGTCAATTTTTAAGCTATGTACTGTGCAATAGGGGGAAAGGAAACATGCACCACAGCTGTACACTGTGCAGAGATGCGAAAGGTAGCACACACCACAGCTAAGCAGAGGCATTATTTAGCAGCCGGTGCCAACAAGGACGCACAAAAAGCAAGTGCTAATAATTAAGCGCACATATGCGCACCGGCAGACCCCGGCTCAAATTAAGCCCCCAGCAAGGGCCTGCGTTAAGCCCCTGGTTTGAGCGAGCACCAAAAGCAATGTGGGGAAAGCAAACACGCACCACAGCTGTGCTCTATGCAGAGGTGTGAAAGGAAGCACGCACCACGGTGATGAAAAAACGCTAATATTAAAAGGTGCGGTCAAATTTTAAGATGGCACTGAAAAAGAGGCGACTATAGAGGCCAACTACAGAGTACAGCAAATG
The DNA here is from genome assembly GCF_964204655.1 of Triturus cristatus. Lineage (NCBI taxonomy): Eukaryota > Metazoa > Chordata > Amphibia > Caudata > Salamandridae > Triturus > Triturus cristatus. The sequence goes on from NC_140590.1 coordinate 1,615,163,928, forward strand.
TCTTGACAATAACATACTAATGCAAATAAAATGGTGCAGGAAGAGAGTGCTGACATGGATGCAATGAGTGCTAGAAAAAGAAGCGCGCACTCTTGTGGCGGTGGGTTCTGTCCCGTGGCCGGGGTAGAGTGGACGCGCCTTGTTAGTATCTTATTGTCATGAATGCGAGTGCTGGAAAAGAGGCGCGCACTTTTGTGGCGGTGGGGTATGTCCCTGGGCTGGGGTGGAGGGGACGCACCTTGTAAGGAAAGCTGCAAGGTCTTGAAATGCAATATGATCCACAACAGATGGCACGCTGCACGCCGCTGTTTGCTCCCCACAGCTAAATGCTGTGGGAGTAAACATTTTCAGAAAAGGTGAGACATGCACCCGCCTTTGGCCAATTGCATGCTTTCTTTTTTGAAAGCCACACGCAAAGGACAAAAGCATGTGTGGAAAATCGAACACCATACGCACGAGTTTGCAGAAAGTCTGTAGTGATTCCAAGAGGCCTTCTCCTAGAGCAGTGCATGCGCGCTGCGCTAGGCTCGACCTAAAAATGTGTCCCGGGGCCCAAAATGGTAAAGGAAAGGGGGGCCACCCAGCCCCCTTCGTAAAATAAAATAAATATAAAAACGAAGCCGGCAACTCGCAGGAGGCCCCGCCCCCTTTGTCCATTACTGTGCAAACGTGCTTCCTGGCAGGCTCTTGGTTGGGGAATGAAGTTCCCTTCGCTGGTGAGGGTACTTGGGGGCCAACTGCCCCTCCCGTTACCTCCAGTAAGTCCCACGCAGTGGGATTGCAAAGAGGTCTTCAGAGGCCATGCCCCCCTTTCTCCATTACTCTTCAAACGTGACTGCTAGTTAAAAAACCTTAGAAATTCACGAAAAAAAACCAAAGGGTACAGGGACATTATTGTTAGCAAATAGAATTTAAAAAACCTTAGAAATTAGCTGAAAAAACCCCACAGGTTTCAGGGACGTTATAGTTAGGAATTAGCGTTTAAAAAACCTTAGAAATCCACTGGAAAAACACAGGTTACAGAACGTTATAGTTAGGCTGACAATTCACTTGAACAAAACCTGTGAAATTCAGCCGTTATAGTTAGCTGAGCTAACTATAATTCGCGCCCCCGCAATGCACTTCTGATGACGTCACATATTACATCACTCATATCATGGTCAGTGACATCACTGATTAAATCACTGACATCTCAAATGACATCACTGACTATGTCTTGAGTGATGTAATATGTGACGTCATCAACAGTGCATTGCTGGGGCACAAGTTATCTCAGCTTACTAGAACAGCTGAATTTCACAAGTTTTGTACAAGTGAAATGTCAGCCTAACTATAACATTCCTGTGATCTGTGTTTTTCCCCGTGTATATGGATGTATATATATATATATATTCAGTGAAAAAACCATAGGTTTCACACACGTTATAGTTAGGAATTAGCATTTAAAAAACCTTAGAAATTCAGTGAAAAAAACCATAGGTTTCACACATGTTATAGTTAGCTGGACATTTTACTCGTAAAAAACCATTGAAATTGCCCCGTTATAGTTAGTTCAGCTAACTATAACTCGCGCGCCCGCAATGCACTGCTGATGACGTCACATATTACATCACTCATGACATGGTCAGTGACATCACTCATGACATCACTGATGACATCTCAAATGACATCACTGATGACACCATCCAGTGAATGTGTGTTTTTCTGAAAATTAAATATGTTTTATATATGTATATCTCAAGGTCGATGAAAGAATAAATGGGTATATTACTGTCTAAATGGATGATTTCTTATTGAAAAATTGATTGTGTAACTGACTGATTAAGTGTATCATAGTGAATACATGGCTTAGTGAGTAATGTTTAAATATATAAATATCTGTATCAGTCTCTCACTTTGTGTATAAGTGGCTGCATGGGTTGGTGAGTGACTACATGAGTGTCTATATAGGTTATTAGTTGGTTTTTTGAGTATCAGTCTGAGTGTCTGCATGGTTCGGTGGGGGGTATTACGTAGTGCATAGGTGCATGAATGATTGACTCACTGTTTGTATGTGTTGATCAGAGCATGTGTGCAGGACTGCATGGGTGGATGAGTGTGTGTATGGGTGTGTTAGTGAGTGAATGACTGTCTCAATAGTGTCTTTATGAGTAACTACATATGTTTTAAACTAATATATGTGACTATTGGTGTAAATAAGTGAGTATATGTGAGAGTGAGACATTGGAAGAGTTCCTGTATGAATAAGTATGTGTTTCTATAAGTGATTGTTTAAAAGACTAAGTATGTGTAAGTTTCCGTAGAAGTAAGTGTGGTGGTGTGTGAATAACTGTATATGCAAGTAAATGTATGTTTTATTCTTTATTAGCATGGGTGACTATGTGTGTGAGTAGCTCTATGGATAAGTGGCATTGTGTTACAGGATGTATAGGTGTATGAGTACATATGATAAGTGAGTACATGTATGAGTGACTGTATTGAACTGTTGGTGAATGAATGGATGTGTATGTGGATCTTAGAATTACTGAAGAGGTTGTTGTAACTGTTATTGGTATGTCCATTCTTTTGTAAATTTTAGTCTCTATTTTTGTATGTGTGTATCAAAGGTTATATTAGGGTGAGAGGAGGTCTGCCACTCTATCACAAGGATGATGTCATCAGTGATGTCATTTGAGATGTCATCAGTGATGTCATGAGTGATGTCACTGACCATGTCATGAGTGATGTAATATGTGACGTCATCAGCAGTGCATTGCGGGCGCGCGAGTTATAGTTAGCTGAACTAACTATAACGGGGCAATTTCAATGGTTTTTTACGAGTAAAATGTCCAGCTAACTATAACATGTGTGAAACCTATGGTTTTTTTCACTGAATTTCTAAGGTTTTTTAAATGCTAATTCCTAACTATAACGTGTGTGAAACCTATGTTTTTTTCACTGAATTTCTAAGGTTTTTTAAATGCTAAGTCCTAACTATAACGTGTGTGAAACCCATGGTTTTTTCAGTGAATTTGCAAGGTTTTTTAAATGCTAATTTTTTTTTTTTTCTTCTATTTTTTCTAACATATTTTTATTTTAATTTTCTTACCTTTTATAAAGACTATGATTAAATTTTTAAAATTCTTTAATATGTTTTTTTTAATATATTTTTTAAAATAAACATGTAAAATTTATTAGCAGTACTTTTTTTCTATTTTTTTATTATTTTTTTAGTACGCGTACCGTAAGCTCACGGTAAGCGTACGGTTTACGCAACGCCCGTAATTTTTTTACGCTGCTTGCGTATAGTTACGCAATTTGCGTAGCCGCGCGTACTCCGCGTGGGACGCGTACGCGTGTACGCTACACGCGCACGTTACGCGGAAGTGTCGGGGAGTGACTGTTATGCGCATGCGCGCAAGCGCGTGTCTTTTTTACGCGCATGCGCACTTTTGCCGTAAGCGTACCGTAAGCGTACGGTAGGTCATGTGATCATGAAACACAACTTTTGATTGGTTGAAACTACTTTCAGTTCTAGAACTCTCCTACACCACACCCATTCCCCTCATTTCTGCTTGTGATCCCTTAGGAGAAGGAGCTGGGTTGTCTTTGTGATACGATGGCAGAACAGCAGAGCTCTTCTGAGAGTGAGGCTAGCACTAGCAGCACTGTCTTGAGGCAGAGAGCGAGGAAACAAAAGCCCTCTTATGTATGGGATTATTTTACTTTTCCTGAAGGCCAGCAAAAGGTGAATGCACCCTTAGTAACTTGCAAGCTGTGTAAGCGTGTACTTTCTAGAGGTAATCCTGACAGGAAGTATTCCTTTGGGAATCATACCATGAAGAGACACCTCCAGGATGTACACAGAAGGACACATGGTCATCTTTTTGGAGGTAACTCTTCAGAAAGACAAGCAAGTACATCCACAGCAGCTCAGCCTGGACCATCATCTGCAGAGCTGACTCCTTCTTCTGCAGGTCAGGTGAGCCCTTCATCTGTGGGGGGAGAATCTCCTTTTGCTGGCCCTCTGGAAATGAACCCTCGATTTCGAAGGGTTGATATTCGATGCACCTTTTGTCAAGATCTAATTTGCCATAGGGAGACCAGTGTTTCCCTAGTGAACAACAAAATAGATCAGCACATTTGTCGCTTTGAATAATTTTCCCATGCTTTCTTTCCTCTGTCCCTGCATGAACACAACGGTTCTTTTAAGAGCCAACCTTATCTTTCATCTTTTTTTTACATATGTTTTTAAAAACTTTTTTTTTTTTTTTTACCGTACGCGTACGGTGCGCGTACTTTTTTTTTTTTTTTTTTTAAAAACACTAAAAATCAATTATCACATTACAAGGTCCTTGAGAGACTACAATTATTATTATTGACTTGCCATACCCACTCAGTCATGTTTTCACATTAGTCACAAAACGAAATTTCTTTGCCAATTTGAAAGCACACTTACTGCTCTTTTTTTTGGCAAGTGAAAATCACTTTTACAGACTGACACATTATGAAACCACTTTTTTGATTTTCTTAAATGCACATGTCCAAACTGCTTTTTTAGACCACCACCATGTGTAACCTGGGTGGCTGCCTACATTCCAGCAAGGGCAACCAGCCTTAGTGATGCTGAATGTATTTGCATTACTGAATCCAACCTCAAACCCTTAAACTATTTTTTTTTTTCCAGTACACCTTAATTTATTGTGAAAACATAGTCCATATTATTTTACATGTTCCTCACATTTAAATTTCTCCCAAAACAGAAAATGATAAACGCAACTTCAACAAAAAGAATTTCCATTTCTATTATTCATTTCTTAAGTTACCACATACATCCCCTCTCAAACTCATAACTCACCTTTAAAATTAGTTAGTTGTGAAAGAAATGTGGCACTCAAACAGCAGATTATCAGAGCCAGGATCTCTGTTCTGTTCACCTCTCTCCTCTCAGCAGAACCAGATAATGGCAAACTTTCCCTCTATTTTTCCACACATATACATGTAAGTTTCAAATCTCAGTGCTTCCCCCTTTTTTTCAAATGTAATCACACATTTCTATTGGTTGAAAACCAACCCTTTTCCAAAAGTACCCTGCCCCCAACTTGACTTCTGCCTAGTACCCTTCCCCCAACTTGACTTCTGCCTGCTACCATAGCAACAGCTCATGGAACACTGCTGTGTGGAGTTAGGTCAGAAGTTCGCCACACAATGTTTCAATTCCACAGAGCAAGAGTGCTTGACTTTTCAAACCTAACAGCAAATCCATAGTACTGTTCTTTGGTAACACATTTTTTTGTACCAATACAAAACATGCTTCTATTAATTTACACATACAGCCTAGTTTTTATTCTAGAATGGTATGAAACAGCCAATCAGTTCTTTTTGTTTTGTAAAAAATATGTATGCCTCCATTTCCAAACTGTCTTTCTTTTCATATTGCCATTCTACTGAAAGACACCTCCTGAGTGCATCCAGTTCTCCTTTGAAGATGTTCACAGTGTGGATTGTAGGGCACAGCTATGTCTTCTGGAGTGAAAAGTTTGCAGAGAAAACAGATATGGTGAGAGACCTTGCTTTGCCAAATGTAGACATTAAATGGATTGGTCAGAGAGGGTTAAAGTGGCACCAATTGATGCCATTGGTGAAATCCTTCATGCAAATCCAACACCCTGACCTCATAATAGTGCACTGTGGTGGCAATGACCTAGGCACTTTGACTGGGGTAGGTCTGGAAATGCTTATGAAGGACACCTTTGCACAACTGTTTTCACTTTTCCCTAAAACTGCCTTTGTGTTTTCCAACATATGCCAAAGGCAAAAATGGAACTGGTCCAATCATTTCTGTCCGCAGATTGACAAAGCAAGAAAGCACGTCAACAAATCTGTTTCTGCTTTCCTCCGTGACTATGGTATGGGTGCCATTTACCACAACAACTTGCGTTATGACATGCAAGACATTTATAGAGGAGATGGTGTGCACTTCAATGATGAAGGGAACAGAGTCTTCCTCTTGAACCTTAGACTCTGCATCGGTACTTACTTGTAGGTACCACTAAAAAATCATTTCATAAACACAACGGCTCTTTTTAGAGCCCCCTAATATCTAAACACTTAAATCTGAATTTCATTTATTTTTTTATTTATTTTTTCTACCGTACGCTTACCGTAAGCTTACCGTACGCGTACCCCGTGATTTTTTTTTAAATCCATAAATGTTTTCTTTGTACTTTTCTGTCCTTCTTTGACCCCCTCACAAATGTAAGGGGGTCTGTAACTCTCCTCATTGCCCCCTTTTCTTGTTTTCACTCTTTTTTTTCTGAGTGAAACACACAAAATGGCGGCCGCCGCTTCCTGGTTTCGGCCGATTCGAATGTTTACTAAGATCTAACAGCCAATCAGAATCGCGCTCGCGCACGCCACCGTACGCGTACCGTAAGCTTACCGTAAGCGTACGGTAAGCGTACCGTAAGCGGGCTCAGATATATATATAGATTTAAAGGCTATTTTCTCAGAATCTACTGAACAGATTTACACCAAACCTACAAAAGGCACTTCCTTGACATAGGGACTACCTCTCTGCCAAATTTCTAGTAATTCTGTTCAGCCATTCGGGCTGTAGCTCGTTCTAAAGGTCCTATGGAAAAATGCATGGGAAAAACGCGTTTTGGGACCCCCCTTTTATCTCAGCTCCCGCTTGACGTATCCCCCCGAGACTTTCAGGGTAGGAGCGGAGCGTAGCGCCCCACCTATTTTGAGAAATTCGCGAGGATTCATCGACCGGCGCCAAAGTTATTCAAAATAGAATGTTGCGGATTTCCTATGGAAAAGGGGTCCTAACTATAACTACCTACTGGCGACCGCCAGTAGGTAATATGTGTGTGTCTGTGTGTACACATACATATATATGTACATATACATACACATATATATACGTACACATATATATGTACACACACACACACATATATATATATATATATATATATATATATGTACACATATATACAGGTTTATTTCCTCTGACTTCGTGTGCCTGCTTTCATTCTCCTAATACAGTTTGGAACAATTTTGAAACATAAGCGCTAGCAGTAGCGCTGTTTACTGAGCACCACCAGTGATCAGGCAGCACGCCAGCATCTCCGCATTTCCTCTTTTGAAATATATATATATATATATATATATAAATACACAGATATATATATATATATATATATATATAAATACACACATATATATATATATATATATATACACGTTTTCACCAAGTACTCACAAGTACCGTTGCACTCCCGTCAGGAAATAATCACCGCACAGGGTCCATACGTCATTCAGTTAAATAATCGTTTATTCTTTCCTCAGCTTCAAGCCAGAAAATACCCTACGCGTTTCAGCGATACACTCGCCTTGGTCACGGGTAAACAAGACATTGACCAAGTGGTTATTTTTAAACACAACGTTACGTATAACATACCAACATAAATAACGGACTGTCATCTTGAAAGTTAGGCTCAAAAAATTGGCGGCCATCTTGGAGCAGTATTCCCTAACAAATAAAGTTTTTGGTTGAACATTGTGGGTAATAATGTTAACAACAGAAATCTATTGCATCGAACTTTGAGAATTCTAAAATTAGAAATCCTTAACACCAAATAGTGTTGTTCATTGGAACTGAAACATGGATGTTAATGACCAGTTAACATTGCAAAACGGAACGGAATGCACCCCATTTCTTCCTATTCCTGGACACGTTAATTATCTCTGCGTGTGTTATCATGCATAAGAGGAGAATTACTAAATTAAATTATTCTCGATTAGCTGAATAATATTAGAACATCACAGTTTTCTGTACACATTCAATGCTCGAATTCTTCATAGAGGAATTTCATAAAGACATATACCCATGTCAAATCACATGTTAGAGTACTGCTCTCATACCCAAGTAGGTAATATTTGATGGGACTCATCTTCAAGTGAAAACATTAGAACATGATTGTTTAAAGCATAATTTGTTGAAACATGATTTTTAAACATAATCTTTGAACATAATTTTTGAACATAATTTAAATTCCCCAATATTCACCAACCCCAGTGGGTAAAACAATTGGTAAATTCATACAAGTACGGGAATTCACAAATATATATATGTATATTTCAGTCCAAGTGGACAACACTGCTTTCCTCTCTGAAACAATACAATCAGATCATCTTCATTCCTTCTGACGGTTCAAGAGAACTAAAATAGAGGAAGAAGAAAAGAAATCCAATTGAGAAAATCTCATTGTGACATCAAAACTGCAATATATTATAATTTGGTCCGCCAGTTAGAGCCATAAAAAATGACAACATAAAAATACATACATCTATATCTGGAATGGATGTTAAGGATGTTTCAAGAGTACGCAATAATTCGAATAATTCGAATAGTTTGAAAAAATCAAATCATCTTAGGAAGAAATTATTTAGAGAAATTCTAGATTTGTAAAAAACCTGAAAATAAGGAACAACATGTTCCAATAATCATACCTCATTACTAAGGAAGCTTCCACTACACAAGTAAGACCAAACATACATCCAACACTCACTGGACATGGCGGTCAAATGAACTGTAAGTGTAGAAAATTGTAAATGTAAAAAACTGTAAAAAACTTAAGTATGAAAAACTATGGATGTAAAAAACTACTGAATTCTCAAAACAGACAAATTAGAGAAATTAGACAGATACTATTCCCCTAAGTGCCAAGACATCTCTTCTTCTGAATTTAGACCTACAGGGGCCTTGGTATTAAGATCTAAAATATACCTTGATTCTAATTGACGGAGTTTACGTATCCTGTCACCCCCTCTTTGTTTTACCTCTACTCTATCAATCACAAAGAACTTCAACAGGTTACGATTGCTACTGTGAAATTCTTCGAAGTGTCTGGCAATCGGTGAGAGTTTGTCCTTGTTATGGATTGCCCTTTGGTGTTCCAACACGCGTTTTTTTGCTGTAAACATCGTGCTACCCACATACTTCTTGGCACAGGGGCAAACCAAAACATAAACGCAAAAATCCGACAAACAAGTAAGATGTTTACCTATGATTCTTTCAGTTTCACAAATAGAGTAATACACTTTTCTCACATTAGTGCTAAACTTACATGCTTTGCATGACATGCATGTAAAGAATCCCTGTATGTCACTCTGTGTCCTGTTTGTACTGATAACTTCATTTTTGCAAAGCTTGTCTTTGAGAGAATCAGATTTCCTGTAGGTAATACTAGGCAAAGGTCCTAACCTATTAGCCAAAGTTGGTTCGGTGGACAGGATTTTCCAATGTTGGTGTAAACATTTACGCACTTCCCAGGAGTTAGAGTGATATGTAGCTATGTATCTAATAACTTCATCACTACTATTCTCATCCTGTGGCTACTCATCGTTCCTTCAAATTGTAAGTTCATTTCATTTTGATTTAATGTGGAGATGAACTCTGTCGCTAATAGCTCAGACCCACCCCAGATGATAAAAAGATCATCAATATACCGCAGCCATAATTTCACATGGCTGCGGTATAGATGTTGTGTCTGAGACACCTGCCGCTCCCAGCACCCCATAAACAAATTGGCGAAGCTGGGAGCAAAGCAGGTGCCCATTGCTGCCCCTTGTTTTTGCCTAAACATAACTCCGTCAAAGATAAAAAAATTATTTTCTAGGCAAAAAGTCATCATTTGCACTAGCATCTCATTACGTCTAAGAAAAGAGACGGAACAAGAGTTTAGAAATTGTTGACAGGCCTGTATACCCTGGGTGTGTCTGATTGAGGTGTATAGGCTACAAACGTCTAATGTCATTAATAAGTAGCCTTCTTTCCATTCAAAGTCCTTAATTAGACTTAGAAAGTGTCTGCTATCTTTAATATAGGATGGTAACTTCTCTACATAAGGATGAAGAAAATAATCGATATATTTCGATGTTTTTTCTAATAAGGAGCCCATAGATGACACAATGGGCCTCCCTGGTGGATTGACAGCATCCTTATGGAGCTTAGGTAGAAGGTACAGGATAGCAATCTTGGGATTACGATTAAGCAAAAAGGCATACTCATCCCACTCTAGAATGCCAGTAGTATGCCACAATTTTAGCATCCCAAAATCCCTCATATTAGATTCCTCAATCACATTGGGAGAAACCTGTTCATAGCAGTCACCACCTTGTAGCTGCCGAACTCCTTCCCTTATGTAGTCAACCGTGTTCAATATGACTACATTACCGCCTTTGTCCGACTGGCGGATTACAATATTTGAGTCAGATTGCAAAGACGTTACTGCCTGTCGTTATTCTCTTGTCAGATTATCGTTTTTCCAAACTCTTTTCCTAGCAAGTTTCTTTAAGTCATTGGTAACCAGTGTCTCAAATGTATCTATCCCACAAACTGGTAAAGTGGGATTAAAAATAGATTTTGGTTTAAACTTGTTGGGGCAGCTTAAATCGACTTTATAACCCAAAGACACAGCATTAATTGGTCCAAAATCCACATCATCAAGACTATCCACTTCCAATTCATATATATATATAAACAACTTCTCTTGCTCGGTCACAACCACCGCAGCTCCTAATCAAAGGGCGCGTCGTCCGTCCGGATCATCCGAGCTAGATCCGTATGAAATCTCCAAATTGCCGATACTTAAGTAAAGGATGACGAAGCCGTGTCTCGCAAAAATAAACAGATTTAATGTTCAGCTGTTGGACGCGTTTCGCCTGTCCTGCAGGCTTGTTCACCAACCGTTAACAATAAAGTTTTCACCATTTTAAGACACTCACCGCGTGTCACGTGCACAAAAACTACAAATGCAGTATACTAGACAACAGACTAGTAGTTTTTACAGGCAAACATGAATTCATGCTTGAAACACTATACCTTCGCATCAGGAATACAAAGTTGATTAATTATATCTTTGACACAACAACTTATGGACAAGCTACTTCGATAGCAGAGGAAGAAGGCTTAAACATCACTAGCAATGATCCAACATCCTTTAGACCCGTGTCAAGATTTACACCAATAACTGGAAAGGATGCAGTGGACATTTTTAGTGAACTAGTAGTTAATGATCTGAAACATTTGTGTACCAACATGTTTTCTCAACATAAAAAAATAACGCAGCAACAACGTGATTATGCTACTTTAGTGAAAAAATTGTCAATGAATGCAGGTTGCATTGTGTGTAATGCTGACAAGGGCGGTAATGTGGTGCTGTGGAGTAAGCAACAATATCTAATAGAAGCTTACAAACAGCTCAACATTCGCTCTAATTATGTGAAAGTTTCAGAGGGGAAGATGCTTAACAGCCATGAGTCCTACAATTCCAGGTTAAGTGAGTGGCATTCTAATGGTCTTTTAAAGGATGAAGAATTAGCCTTCCTTAAAATCAGCAAGCCAGTCATTCCTGTGATGTACCCGATTCCTAAGGTGCATAAAGACCAGGCAAACCCTCCAGGCCGGCCGATAATTTCTGCTATCAATAGTGCTTTTGCCAACACGTCTAAATTTGTTGACTCTTTCCTATGCCCTTTAACGAAATGCCTCCCATCCTACATACAGGATACGGGGGATTTTCTTTAAAAAGTCTATGATCTACCTTGGGAAAATGATTTTCTTTTGGCCACCATTGATGTCACGACTCTTTACACCAGCATCAGGCACGATGACGGTTTGAATGCTGTCAGACATTTTTTGGGTAATAGACCTGTAAAATTCTGGGCACACACCCAAATGTTGATTGAAATGACTTCAATTTGCCTTAAAAACAACTATTTCCTTTTCAATGATGAGCTATTTCATCAAATATGTGGTACAGCAATGGGCATCTGCTTCGCCCCCAGCTTTGCTAATTTGCATATGGGCTGGTGGGAGGAGCAGGTGATCCAAAAATTGTACCCAGAAGAATGGCAGAATAATGTTATGCATTGGAGCAGATTCATAGACGATTTATTTGTCGTATGGAAGGGCACTGAGGAATCACTGGTGATATTTATCAACAGCATACAAAATAATGATTTAAATCTTAAATTCACCAGTACCATCAGTAAAACCAATGTTAACTTTTTAGATCTGTCTATTTACATCAGAGATGATAAACTTGAAACTGCACTATACCGAAAGCCTTTAGCTGGCAATACTTTGCTACATGCTAAGAGCTTTCATCCTCAAAATCTAATCCAGAGCATTCCTTACGGAGAATGTTTGAGAACAATGCGTAATTGTAGTAATCAAGAGAGCTGTGACAATGAATTGTCAATACTGCAACTGCGTTTTAAAGCAAGAGGTTACTCTGAAGAGTGCATTAGATCGGCAATCAATAAAGCCAAGAAAAGGACGAGGGAAGATATTCTCTTCAATAAAAGTAACACCAAGAAAAAATTGGAAAAGTTGAATAAAAATGATTGCAGGATGATAACTACTTACAATATTCAGCACAAAAAAGTAAGAAGCATCCTAGCCAAGCATTGGCATTTAATATGTAGAGAACCCACACTAGGCAAGCTAGTCAAGAAAAAACCACAAATCACGTTCAGAAGAGCAAAGAGTTTTAAGCAAATGCTGGTCCGCAATGTTCTGAAAAATCCGCACGCAAAGGTAGGAGCCACAATGTGGCTCACGAAGAGAGAAGGATTTGTGAAATGTAAAAAATTTAAAGCTTGTGTACATGGTATTAACACCTCCATGTACACATCAGGTTTCACAAATAGACAATTCAGAATCAAAGGCCATTTCACATGCAAGACGGACTATGCTGTCTACGTGCTTCAGTGCCCTTGTGGCCTGAGATACGTTGGCAGCACTATCCTGCCGGTGCATAAGCGTGTTTTACAACATTTGAGGGCGATCAAAAATGGTGACAAATCCTATCCTGTGGCACGTCATTTTGAGCGCTTCCATGATAAAAGCATAGTTGGTTTGACATATTTCGTAATAGATGCAGTTAAGAATAACAAGAGAGGGGGTAATAGAGAAAAACAATTGAGAAGGCTTGAGTCTTCATATATAATCAAATTGAATTGTAAGATCCCGACCGGCCTTAATATGGAGGAAGACCTGCATACCCACCCGTGATTATTGTATAGTAACAGCTTCTTCCTTGCCCGTATTTTTAACCATTATTTTTTACGTTTTATATTTTTTGGTGGCACTTTTGTAATTGAAACATTTGCAGTCAAAATGTAATACTTTCTTTATTAGTAGAACACTACCGCAAGGACTTTAGGCCCACTTGGGCAGCATATCGAATAAATTATTGGAAACAGCAAGTTTACACTGTTAGGTTGATAATGAGTACTGTGTATCGTTAATACCAAACATTATGGTCTTTGAATTAATACGATATATGTTTGCTCTGAGCGTGAAGTGTTACTTAGAGTTTTGTTGCATACATTTTTCCTCGACACGTTATACTTACAATTTTGGAACTTTGTTAATTCGAGTCCATAAGTTGTTGTGTCAAAGATTTAATTAATCAACTTTGTATTCCTGATGCGAAGGTATAGTGTTTCAAGCATGAATTCATGTTTGCCTGTAAAAACTACTAGTCTGTTGTCTAGTATACTGCATTTGTAGTTTTTGTGCACGTGACACGCGGTGAGTGTCTTAAAATGGTGAAAACTTTATTGTTAACGGTTGGTGAACAAGCCTGCAGGACAGGCGAAACGCGTCCAACAGCTGAACATTAAATCTGTTTATTTTTGCAAGACACGGCGTCGTCATCCTTTACTTAAGTATCGGCAATTTGGAGATATATATATATATATATATATATATATATATATATATACACACACACACACATACATATATATATATATATATATATATATATATTTAAAATCCATTGTTCAAGTGAAGTAACCATGACCCACGGCCCCCAAATGCTTTAAGCATAAATGTATTGCTGAAAATGCACGACTCAACGCGTTTTGGAAATGAAGCTCCCTTGCTGACGACTGTTGAGGTTGCAGCTCAATACGATTTAAATAAACAAAAATCACCTGACTTGTGGCCATGATAAGCAGTGTAAACAGACTTCCCATTTTCCACCAAATAACACTTTGTACATAACACAATATTACTTCATATTGGTTCAGAGGTATCAAAGCTGCATACAAATTTATTTATAGTAATACGAGTGTGAAAGATATACTTATATCGCTGTGGATGGGAAGAGAAATATTTAACATCAACCATATTGCACGCGCTAGTGCGCTCACGCCTGCACATACCCAATAATATGGATGTGTGAATATGACTGCGGTGGTTCCAGGCCGCGTGAGACAACGCACCATCTTTAAACCAAAGGAATGCAGTTGAAAATGGAGGTTGCTGACACGGGCCTCTGATGAGAATCAGAAGAGATTTGAAACGCGCAAGGCCAGGGAGTTTTCTGCGGGGGTGCCAAGCTGGATGCCTTCTGAAATAAAGTATGTTACTTACCAGCTACGGAGTGCGGTCTTAAATCTGGGCAATCCGGATGTGTGAATATGACCGTGGCGGTTCCAGGCAACGTGAGACGACGCACCATCTTTAAACCAAAGGACCCAAGGGGTGGAAGATTCCACTTCTGTGCGGGTGCAGTTGGTGATTTGAATATAGGCATCCAGAGTTCCATCCTGAAGCCCAATGGAGGGCTATAAACATTGTCCCATTTCAAAGTGCAGCAACCAAACCCACTGGAGGGTCGTGAAAGAAATGTAAATGAACTACATCTCCCGGAGTGCTTTGTAAATAAATGACGTTTTTCCCATCTTGGAGGCACACCTGAAGCCAAGTAATTTGAATAAAACTCAAGCGGGAGAATGCAGTTGAAAATAGAGGTTGCTGACACGGGCCTCTGATGAGAATCAAAAGAGATTCGAAACGCGTAAGGCCAAGGACGTTTTCTGCGGGGATGCCAAGCTAGATGCCTTCTGAAATAAAGTATGTTACTTACCAGCTACGGAGTGTGATCTTGAATCTGGGAAATCCTGATGTGTGAATGAATATATATATATATATATATATATATATATATATATATATATATACACACACACACACACACACGCACGCACACACACACACACACACACACATGCATACAATGGTCTGAATATCACAAAACGCACACCAGGCCACAATCTAAATTGCAGGAACTAGTGGTTTATTCCATGATCTCATAACACGTTTCGGTCGATGAAACCGCCTTGATCATATATCCACCCACGATCCAGCTACCTCAAATCCTCCCTCTATGGAAAGGAATTCACGCGGCATCCGAAAAATCTCTTTAAGTATTCACTGACAGTGCATCACAACAGGGACAGGTGACGCCTTTCGGCACTTGCCTTCCACAGGACCATATTTATATGGGTTTCACTTGTCTTACCATTTACTTAGCTTGCGTTGTAAAAACATGCGTGGTCAAGGTACTTGCATGGTAAAGGCATGCATTGTTCCTTTGTACATCCATTGCCATGCAGTCAAAATGGCTATTCTGCCTCCCAGCATTGTGGGGGCAGACAAGCTTGATCAGTCATGTTTATCTGACTTGGGCCTGCTATTTGGAGGCTGTGTGCCTCAACTGTTTGAACTTTGAGGTATGTGGTCATTCCTTGAAATCTTTGGTAACCTTTCTGGAGACCTTCTGAGTATATCTTTGTAGGAAAGTCAATTACTTTATAGTTTGTCAGTTTTGATGCCCTATCATGCTTCATCACCATGTTTACAAACGTGACTGGCAATCAAAAGTGATGTCCCAAATGCTGGTGTACATTTCAGGTCAAATTGAGGTACTGCACAGCTGCTCATGGTGGAAGACAGCTGCATTAGCAGATGGTCTGAAATAGGTGTTGTGTTCTTTCCATTGAGGCATCTATGACTGCAGAGTAAGTTTGCTTCCCTTATTTCAGAATAGGCTTTTGCCTGGTATTAACTCCCATAACAGGGTTAAAAGGGTATTTACCAAGGCTAAGATGCCAGTCAAAAGCTCATGAATGCATTGTCATTTGCGAGACATTTTGTTGGGGTCCTGACAGAGTCAGCGGTTACTGGCAATTAAACAAATTATGGTAATTTACTACTGTGTCCCAGTGCCCCAATACCGTTGCAATCTAACTGAAATGGCCAAGTATGTCTTTTTACCACTTGAGTCTCTCAATGTAGCTAGGAGCAGTCAATACTTACTCCAGGAGCTGGAGGGGTTTACTAACTCCAAGACATTAAATAGAAGGCAATCATTTCAAAGTACAGCCCCTACTTAATTTTTGGAAAAAACAAACATACCTAAATAGTGGGTGAGTAAACAGTATACTTAAAACTATGTTCCATAAAAGAAGCCAGCAGGTCCTATTCCCTTTTGGCTAGAGAATTAACTCCACAGATGCTTACAGCTCATATGTGCTGGGAAATCCTGTTAACATAGAGTCCTATGGGCAATGCAAATTAGCAAGAGAACTGTGAGACTTGGTGACAGGGACCCCGGTGCAGTCAGAGTGTACTGGCTTCCAGCTGTAATGTACTTTCCTCCAAGTAGTAATAGAATAATGCATTCCATTCTTACTCAAGAAGGGGAGGTAGGCTTAGACACTCAGAATACAGTTTAATGCCACCTAATAACGTGTCACCCAGCCAGTGCTTTACTTTAGGAAGCTGCCTCTTTATGCGATATATTAATAATCTGATATACAGTGTAAAGACTCCAGGGGTTCCCTTACTAGCAGACAGGACTTTCTATGCAATCCCAAAGTGCTCTGTTATGGGGGTCGTGTGGTTGAGCAGCCTTAGGCTTAACACAGAGGAGTGTGAGACATTTGCAAAATACACACAATTGCTAATAAATGACAGCACCATTCAAGAAGAAGATCCACACCTATTTATATAAATAGCAAGTATCTTTATATAGGTTTAGGCATCAGAGATAATCGTTCAGGTAAGTACGTTTTCAAATAGAAATTCTTTTCACTTTAAAAAGCGGACAGTGCAGTTTCGGAGTTCTGCAATGTTATTCTATGGATGCAAGAACAATTTCTGCAAACAGGTACAGTACATCGACTTACAGGAGCAATCTCCAGGAGTCAAGCTGAGTGGTGGGCAAGGTCTAAGGCAGCACCAGCAGAACACCACTTGCGGCATGAGGACAGCCAGGGGCAGGGTGCAAATCAGCGTTGGGAGGCCAATGCGTTTCAACGGGGATCGGTCTCTGTAAAAAGATGCTGCAGGCTCTGGCTAGGAAGCCAGTTGGGCTGGACCAGCAAGTGGGCTCAGGCCTTGCTGTGCTCGCGACAGGGAGGGGGGGGGGGGGGATGGGAACCTTTGGTCCTCTTCTCCAAGGCCCAGGGGCAACAGGTGCAGGGGTGTCCTTAAGTATTGGGTTTTTCCTTACCGGAGCGGTCGTGGTAGACAGGGGCCTGTGTGCAGAGGCTGCAGGCGATGTCAGTGAATCCAGGAGGGGTGAAGCCACAATGGACTTGAGTTCTGTAGGGCTGGTGAAACTTGTTGGCACCGTTGGCCTACTTCAGCTCGGGCCGGGGAGACGGGTGCAGTGGTTGCTTCAGATGTCAGGTTTTGGCAGTTCCGGAGGACTTAGAGTCTTCTTTTTGGAGTTTCTGCTGAACAGGTCCCTGTACATGGGAGGTCTTGAGTCTTTTTCGAAGACAGACAGTTCTCCCAAGTTTCTGGAGTCACAGTTGCAGGACAAGTCGACTTTGGCACAGTTTGCAAAGTGGGCTGCAGACAGGCCGGCAGGGCTGGGGCTAAGTCAGGTGCTCTCTTCAGTCTTCTCTGCTTTTGCAGCTCTTCAGTGTCCTCTCTCTTCCGAAGCCATAAGGATCTGCTCCTCTGGTGTCAGGGACTCCCGTAAATACTGAATTTAGGGGCGTTAGTTGAGTATAGGGTAGTAGTCAATGGGCTACTGACATTTGGGGTCACTACACCCCCTATATGACCACTTCTTGTGGGAAATGGGCATAATCATGTTCTAGAATTCCTAGGTATGCTATCACAAAGATGGCTACCCCTGAAAATGTGTGTCCACCTCGCAGTTAGGCCACCTTATGGGGTGGTACTAGCCTGAGGGTGGCACACCTTCCTGACTAGCTAATTTTCCCACCTGTCCAGGTGCCAAGTGGGCTCTGGACAGGGGGGGGTAGTTTCCTCTCCTGTGAGGGAGCCCGATTCGCATTCCAAAGGCGGTGGCTCCTTTGACGCCCGCTAGCCCACAGAGAGTTATCAGCAGGCCATCCTGAGGGAGGGTGTCTTACACTCTCTTCCCAGACAGGCTTTTGTTCCTGACATCCTGAGAGCAACCGCTTCTCATCCTAGGAGATCAGAAACTTGTCTCAGGCTGGCAGAATCCAGTCAGCAAGCACACCTCTAGTATGCCCTCTGGGTGCATGTTTTGATAAATTCAACACTGGCATCAGTGTTGGTTTATCAAGACGAGAGGTTTGGTACTAAACATCCCTATTTTCAGTAACGCACTCATATATCAGGGGAACTCTTTTTCACAAGTATCCAGTACATGGTTTAATATGGCTTCACTGCTCACTTGCACTGGCAGCAATAGGACTGACCAGCACTGGGGCATATCTACTCATGCAGATATGTCCTCACATATAATATTTAGCACCCTGTCTTAGGGCTCGCAGGCTTGCTGTAGGTATGACTTACAAATATCATATTCAGTGTTAGGGGACATGGCAAACAGGGATGTGTGACATGTCGCGTTTTCACTTTTGTCTGCCACAAGATATGCTGCCTGCAATGGCAGTCGTGCATGTGCTTGGTGAGGGGTCCCTTAGGGTGGTACAATTCATGCTACAGCCCTTAGGGACCCTCTTTAATACCTCAGGCCCTAGGTATCAGAGTACCATTTACTAGGTACTTACAGAGGATGCTTAAGCTTTTGCCAATTGAAGGGACAGTTGTACAGGTTTTGGAAAGAGCTTTTGCACTGTGGACCTGGTTAGCAGGAATCCATGCACTTTCAGTCGAAATCACATCATGTACCAGGCAAAAAGTGGAAGCATCCATGTAAAAAAAAAAAAAAAAAAAAAGGGGGGGCACTTTCCCAAATTTACTTCTGTACAGTAAAAGTAATATCATTTGCACCAACAAAAGATACTGCGTATAAGTAAGTGATTTTTAGGAGAGATAATTGCAAAAGATAAACTCTAAAGGCAGCAGCTCAGCTTTCAGGAGCAAGGCTCCACCAAGTGTTCAGAAAGGTTGTGAAAGAGGGCCGAGTGAGAGGGTTGGGGTTGCTGCGTAGCAGAGGTAAAAAGCCAAATATCAGTTGGCTTTTAGGGGCATTAAACCAGTCAACTTTAAAATATTTAACTTATATTCTTTTGGACTTTAGCCTCTGGTGAGAAACCCTAACTTTTGGCAGGCTTTGATGCTTATTGGATTTATTGATACCGGTGGACTGTTAATTACTAAAGCAGTGACAGCCCAGATTTGTTCTTCAAATAATACAAAGTACTCATGCCACCCTTGACATCTGTACAAATAAAAGCCTGAACTCACACGCTGTCCAGCAAGTGTCCTGATTTCAGTTTGTATTGACAGCTTTGACTATACTTGCTCATCAACAACTGAGTACTGCTACACTCACACAATGAAAATCTTCCCCACTAATAGGACAGGAGATTTGGATTCTATTAAAGACACAGAGGTGAAGATTATGACTAAAGTCTCTTTTGCTGAACTCTAGCAGCAAAGTAAAATAAAACATCGCCCAACATTGATGAAAAAAAGATTTGATAAAGGGACATGTATAAGTCGTCGGCGTTACAGTTCTGCCCTGGAGGCGGTTGTTGACCAGAGCCCTCATCTTCACCTCGCCCAGCTGACCTCAAACCCAGCAGTGATGTTTCCACAATCACCCTCTTAGATTTGGGTGGTGAAGGGAGTAGGATCTGCCTCTGATCGGGTTGCAGTTGGGCAGTTACCACTGCTGATCTTGTACAGTCTCCTCTGAAATCTGGACGACATCCAGAACAGGGGGGGTGAATCCTCAGAACAAGTCCAGGACCTCTGGGTTAAGAACCCAACAGAGGAAACACTGAACTGCACAATGTCTAGAACAGCTCCTACACACAAATAAGGCCCCTGTAAAGGTGTCAGGTGTGACTTCGGCTCATTATTTGAGAACCCCAAAGAGGTTAGGTGTCCTACAACTGACTGTGGCTAGCTTGCCTCCAACAACCGGTTGTAGAGGTAGGGGAAAACTGGTGCTCCCCATCATCCAAGGATGGGCAGTTACCACCACCATCACTTTTGTAAGTTACTGGAAAAGCAGAAGGGGAGTCAGCAAACTGAAGATGCTCTTGGCCAACCTTGAACTGCAGATAAGGTTGGTGGGGCTGCAGGACAGGCACATGAAATTATGCATCATGGAGCTCCAAGACTAACATCCAGTCGACCAGATCCAGGGTAGCAGAACCTAGGCGAGTGTGAGCCTAGGAAAATCTTGAGCAGTACCTCCGCGCACAGACGTCAACACTGTTCATGATGGATGGGATGTGCACAGTGCCTATATAGGTGCAACACGAGGATGCTTACATCAGTTTATTTTGTGACAAATTCCGCATACAGAGCCACATCAGAACAGTTGTGACTTGTGTGCTAAAAATAAGGCAGACCTTCCAGAGGAAGCAGTCCTGTTTGCAAAGCTGTGAGGGAGGGTCAGCCAGGCGTTAGAGGCTCTACCAGAAAAAGGCGTTCTCAAAGGTAAGTGTCATAAGCCACCTATCAGGATCCCAGAGGATTCAAATGGGGCGGCGACGCTAGTTCCCGAATCCTCCTGAGATTTGCCCTCGGTTTACAGGGAGAGAAACTGCTCCATGGAAAATCCCAGGGGGAAGAAGGTTGGGATGAAGAGAGCATGTAGAGTTAAAGATGCTGTTGCTCATCTTCTCAACAGCAACACTGCAGCAGGCATTCATACAGTCAGATGAAGGGTACTGGTAGATATGGTACCTATAAACAAACAAATAATAAGGCTTTCGTCTAGTTTTAACTCGATCTCTTAAGGTATCACCCCAGAAAAGCTTTTCAAATCCCAACCAACCTTTAGTTTTGTTGTTGTTTTGTTTTCATGTAGATGGTCAGTAGAGGCCCCTTCATCAAAGTTCTTGAAACTGTAGTGAGTATGATTTCAGCAACAAACCCACAAGCAAATTTGGACGGGGTTAGCTTCACCCAAGTCCTCTCTGGCCGAGCCCTTCCAACAGTATGTACAAGTTGAACAAAAGCACTGGTTACCTTTGTTTGCAGAACAATGTAGCAACTGAGCTCAGCGCATAGTAAAATCAAGTATGTTAACGCACCTCTCCTTTTCTTCTTGTTCTTTTTTCCATCGAGGTGCAAGACTAATGTGGGACGTTCTTTGTGATGAGGTCGAAGCGAGAGGATGAAGGGAGCTGGCACGACAGAGTCCTGGAAGCCAGGAAACAGGTAAGTGGCAGGCGAAGGGGAGGAGTGTGGACGTTCTTTAAAAAGACTGCTTTAGAACATTCATAAAGATCACATTCTAATGGTTTTTAACAAGTAACAGGTGCAGGTAATTAACTTGAGGCTGCCTTCTAGAAGATGCTTTGGAATGTTCACAAAGCACGCATTCTAATTGCTAATAGCAAGGAACAGGTGCTGGGAACTAATTTGATGAGGACTGTCTTCCGGAAGGTTCACAATGAGGTCATCTATGCTGGTTGCATGATGCTTATTCTGGTGGATTTTCTGAATGTTTGTAGGGCTTGAAACCGGACTTTGCATATGCATGGTGAAACATTTGTAAAAGCTATTAAGCCTTTTCAAACAAACCGGGGAACACCAACTGCAGCTATTACCAACAGCATGTAATATGGTCAAAAGTCAGGGTACAAGACGTTTGTTCATTATAAGTGTTGGGAGGAATGATACGAGTCATGCCGGTATATTGGGATAATCAAGAGTGGTGAGCTGTGACAGGAATCCTGACAGTCGCCCCTCCCAAAGGCAGTCTTACAGGTCATGGTTTGGTGGGGTGGAGGGCATGAAATAGTCTCACCAGATGGGGCATGAACCGAGGAGGCTCGTTCCCAAAAAAATTCTGAAGCGTGATAACCCTTCTACTCTATAAGGTAATATAGTTTTCCCTGCGATCATTTAGAGTCCAGGATACAGTAAACTTCGTACTCTTGTTGGCCATTAATCAGAACGGGTGGGCGTGGGGTATTTTTGCGTGTGGCAGGGTAGTATGGCTTGATCAGTGAAACACTGGGTGGATAGTGTATTCAGGGGAAGCCGTAGCTTGACGGTCACTGGATTAATTACCTTGATAATGTCATAAGGACTTATAAACTATGGTTGTAGATTCCTTTTGCCTTCTAGTAGTAGGTGTTGAGTTGATAACCATACCCCTTCTCCTTCCTTGTATATTAGTGCTGGGGTTCTATGCTTGTCATCTTGTGCCTTCATGACCAATTAGGCTTTTGCCAAACTTGTCCTAGCGTGTTTTTGAATCTCATGCAGTTCTAATCTTTCTCTGACTGAAGGAAGCATAGTAGAAACTCCTGATTATAGCAATGGAAAGGGCTTGAGTATGTTGTCCTGACACGAAGAAGGGTGTGTAGTTTGAGGCTGAGTGGGTGCTGTTATTATAAGTGAAAACACCTAGGGGTCAGGCCATGGCTAGTAAGTGTCTTAGTGTAGTTTTTAGGGATTGGTTGACCTATTCAGTTTGCCCGTCGGTGTGTGGGTGGAAGGCAGATGACATGGCTAACTCTATTCCTAATTTATCAGAGTCTTCTCCAAAATTTAGATGTGAATTGAATACTGCGATCTGAGATGATTTTAGTCGGTAGACCATGTAGTCTTGCAATCTGATCATTGAATGTTTAACTAAATTCTGCGTCGGTGGGTATCTTTTTGAGGGGGATGAGATGTGCCATTTATTGACAACATGTCAACAACTACTAAAATGGTAGTGAAGGTATTGCTTGCTGGAAGGTTAGTAATAAAATCCAGATTAACTGTGTGCCAAGGAACTGGGATATAGGCAGAGGCTGTAATAAGCCTGCAGAGCGAGTGTTCTTGGTTCGTGCACAAATTGGCCAACCAGATATGTATTCTTGTATATCCTTCTGCATATTGTTCCACCAGAAAGTTTTTTGACAATTCCTTAGGGTTTTCGTTATACCTGGGTGCCCTTCTAGAGGGGTGTCATGATTCCATTGAATTACCAGACTTCTTATTTCTATAGAAGGCATGTACAGTTTCTGAGAATGAAGGAACAGCTTGTCTGTGATAGTATGGTTAGTTTTTTTTTTTAATCCATTCTTCGCCCTTTAGTTTTTTATATTCTTCATGTAAGGCACCAATAAAGGTGTCACTCTCGCTGACTGCGACCATCTTGTCCGGTGGAGTGATAGTAGGGGAGCCTGATGTGGAATGGGAAGAGTGAGCATACCCCAGTCTTGAAAAAAATTCCAACTAATTGCTTGGTCCCTGTGTGACAGGTGATGACGAAATCTAACCCTCTAAAGAAATGCAGCAATCGCATTTGACAGGGTTGGGGGGCGAAAGCCACAACAGAGCTAAAGAATTTTTATGATCAGAGAATACTGTATGCTTAGCCCCTTGTAGGTAATGCCTCCATTCAGTGAACACCGGTATCACAGCTAGAAGTTCTCTTTCAACCACTGTATAGTTTTGCTCTGCTGGTAGCAGTGTTTTGGAATTAAAGGCTATGGGGTGCTAGAGGCCAGTTCTTGGGTTCTTTTAAGATAAAATTACTCCTATGGCTACCTGCGAAGCATCAGCTTTGACTTAATGGGGCAGGTCTGGATTGGGGTGCTAAAGAATGGATACAGTGATGAATTTAGATTTTAACAGTTGCAACGCCCGATTGGCTTCAGGAGACCACATCCCTTTTTTCAGCAGCTGTATTATGGGCACCACTATGTCTGAAAAGTATGGGGTGCAATGACAATAAAAATTGGCAAAGCCAAGTGTCTGTTGAATTTCCTTGGCATTTCCTTGGCCAATTGAAAATGTCTTCCACCTTTTTGGGGTCCAAAGTGATGCCTGTCAGAGATAAGTGATACACCAGAAACTCTGACTGTACATGGAAGGATCTAATTTAGCAAACAGTGTCTTTCCTAAGGCGCTGCAAGATGGCACGTACATGCTTTTGATATGAGTTTGCGTAAATCAGAATGTCTATGTAGACGAATGCATAAACATCCAAACACTCCCTCAAGACCTAGTTAATGAAATTGTGAAATGCTGCCGAAGCATTACATAGCCCAAAGGGCATAACAGTATACTCAAACAGCCCAAACTTGGTCCTAAAGGCGGTTTTCCATTTATCGTCTTCTCGTACACTGATTAAGTGATAAGCTCCCCGTAAATCTAGTTTTGTGTAAAAGGTGGAATTTCTGACCGGATCAAGTAGTACAGGAATTAACAGGAGAAGATAACGGTTCTTAATAGTCACCTTGTTGACTGCCCTATAATCCACACAAGCCCTCAACTCACCATTATACTTAGGTACAAAGAAGAGTAGGGAAGACACAGGTGATGTGGAGTGGCATATAAAACGGATCTCTAATTGATCATCCAGATATTAGCTTAGATATTGAGTTTTAGGTTGTGTCAACTTGTAAACTCTACTGCAGAGCAATGTTGCTCCCGGAAGGAGATCTATGCCACAATCAAAGGTTCTGTGTGGGGGCAGTTGGGTGGCTTTCATGAGACAAGAAACATCTTGAAAGTCCTGCTATTCTTTGGGTAGTTTAAGGATTTCTGTTCTTTGGATGAAGGTGTAATGCAGAGGTGTTAGACCTGGCATATCTTGGCGCGATTACCCGTGACTTTTTGCCTCTACCTTCTTTGTTTTAGATGCTTTGGGTACTTTGCCACTGCTGATCAGTGTCAAAGTACTAGGGTTCCCTATGTAAAGTACAATGGTAATTGGTTGGCCATGATTGGTATGTTTGCCTTTCTAGTAAAGTCTCTAGTGATGTGCACTGTGTGTGCAAGGGCTAGTAATGCAAAGGCACGCAGAGAAGGGAACTCAGGCCTTCAGTGTAGGGCCTGTGCGCAGAGTGCTAAGTTAGCATGTTGTCCTGACAAGTGTAACCACTTGTCAGGCCTTACTTTTCCTTTTGCGTACACAGTGGGCACCCCTGTGGTAGATCCTGGGTAACTCCTGGGCAGGGTGCAGTGTAAGTAAACAGCCAGACATATACTGAGGTGTGAGTTATGTCCTGAATGTGAAAAACACTCCATTTCGGTTTTCACTGGCGAAAGACCATTCTGCCCATAGGACAGAATGGGGGAGGCTAGGTATTGTGTTTGTTAGCCTAGTTTCTTATAAGTTTAAAATGGAGAGGAGAATTTTAGTATGTACGAACTCACAGTGTCATAACACATCTTTCTATAAAAGTGGTTTTGTCACTGTTTGTTCAGAAACCACTCTTTTAGAAAGTGGCTGAGTTTTGTGCTTTAAGCCTTTCTCTGTCTCTGCTGAATGTGGATTGACTGTCTGGATCTGAGAGAAGCTGGGAGAGGTCTTGACCCAGGGAGAGATTAAGATGGCATCAGGCTGCCCTGCATCTGGAGAGTAGGGGGGAGGAGAAGCCCGGAGGTGAAAAGGCCTGGTGCTATAAATCAATTGATCCATCTCCTGCTGAGTGATTAAGGATCTAGACCCCCAGTATCAAAGGAGGAAAGGTGACACTGGGAGGGAGACACCCAGAACTGATTTAGGCAGGGCTCAGGGACCCTGGACCACAACGAACTTCAAAGACATTTAGGGGTATAACTGTGAGAGCTGAAACCCCTGAACGCTGGAATAGAAGTGGATTGAGACTGAAAAGGCTTAGACCCATTTCGTGGTCAAGAGGAACCTCTGCTAAGGAAGGAACAACTGAAGAGACTGCTGGGAAGGACCAATCCTTGCTTCGTGATCTGGGACTGGTCTGCAGTTTGCTGTTTTAACCAAGGAAGAGGCTATTGGTACTGTGCTGTGTGCGCTGGGTCCCCCTGCTTGAAGACGACTGTGCCGTGCCTTGTAACCCCAAGGTGAGCTGGCTCCCTGTTTGTAAACACAGGAACATAAAAGTTTCCGGAGAAACTTCAAGCAACGCTGTGGGCATGTGTTGTGGCAGCTTGAGACCCTCGGAAGGTGTGCCCTGTGATCTTGGACACGTGAGGCTTGGACACGGTGAGCGTGTCGAAGAGCGGCCAGAGGCGTTGGTGAAGACCGCCTGGATATCAGAGCACCGGAGTTAGAGTAAGTCTCAGTAAAGCAGTATGCGTGCTTTGGTGCAACCTGGGACTGTGGAGGTGATCGGCGGATCATCGTGTGCACCAGAAGGAAGTGAGTCTGCAGCGCAGTGTGCATGTCTTAGTGCCAACTGAGAGCGCGGGAAGGAGTGCCTGGTGAACGTGCACTTGGAGTCAACGTAAGGACTCATCAGCGTTGTGTGTGGCTTCATGCCAGAAGGGACCCAGAGGCTGCTGTGGTGAACGTGCACCCGGAGTAATGCAGTCTAAGGGGTGTGGGGTACATGTGCCCTGCGGCTGCCTGAGACCTTCCAAACAGTCGCGGCCCAGCAGCCCCAGAGAAGCTGAGCTGCCAGGCCGAGCCGCTGAGACCCATAGAGGAAGTTCTACACAGCAGGCCCAGTCCGTTGCAGGAGAGGAGAGTGGGGTTACGCCCCCAGGTATTGTAGAACACTGCCTGGGCGGGGTGAGGGCTCAGAGGGACACTCTCGTTCTCTCAGTCCTTCTGGCGATGTGAGCCTTTGCTTCGGCTCAGGGCGAGGGCCCTGGAGTGGCGGTACTGGGGCCAGAGTGAGAAGCTGGGATGTATATCATCGTTGATCCATGCGGGGGCAACTGTTAGAGGCTGACTGTCATAATGCACATTGCCAATATTGCTGCTAACAAACTGCTGGACTGTCTTATGACACCTGACAGTATTTCTGCATAACGAAGTACACAATTGTAGCGCTACGCATTGCATTATTTCTCCCTTGCAAAGTACAGGATTGCCGCAGCCCGTAATGCATTATTTCTTTATTGCAAAGTACATGATGTGGCTACGCATTGCATTATTCCTTTAGTGCAAAGTACATGATTGTAGTGGGGCGCATTGCAGTATTTCTTTATTGCAAAGTACATGATGTGGCTACGCATTGCATTATTCCTTTAGTGCAAAGCACATGATTGTAGTGCGACGCATTGCATTATTCCTTCATTGCGCAGTTCATGGTTGTAGCGGTACGCATTTCATTATTTCTCCCATTGCAAGGTACCGTGGTGTATCGTTACGCATTGTATTATTCCTCCTTTGCTCAGCACAAGATTGTATCGTTACACAGTGCACTACGGTCTGTCCATTGAAACGTGTGTGATTCTAGCATTACGACCAGCATAGCATTTTAAAAGCGGCGGTTGGGATTTGAACCTACCAGCCAGCCGGGACAAATATTATCCTGTATTATATGTTGATTCCTGTATCGCGTGGTCTGATTGTATATCTTATTATATAAAGTTTATATATGTTTTATCAAACTCGTGTGGAGTCCATTTGTGGTGTCACCAGTGGGTGGTTGTGCATACTATAGACTTGTGCCTTGGAGATAGGCCTGGCTGCTCGTGCCAAGCTACTGAGGGGGGTGAGCAGGGCTATCTCAAACGGTGTCCTTACCTGGCCTAACATTGAGTGGGGAGTCCCGTGTCAAGCATTTTGTGACAATATTGCGGGCCTGGGACTCCGGCTTCCAACATTTGGCGGCAGAGTGGTGAGATACGATCCTAACGTGATTAAAACGCGTATGTGCAAAACCACTCACAGTAATTGGTTTACATCATAAATTGATCACAGACCACGGCGCAACATATTGTTTTGATTTGGTGGCTCTATTGTTGAGTAACCTTTAAACCACACATCATGTCTCAAGAGGGGAGCCAGATAGCTGCTGAGGCTGCAGAATTAGAGTCTAACATTGAGGCATTGTTTACCTACCAGGCTGATCAGTTAAGGAAATTCTGCAGAGATTTGGGATGTCCCATGAAGAGTAGCGCCAAGAAGGAGGAGCTGCAAGTGGCCTTAAGGGCCTGGTGGGAAGCAAAAGAGGCTCAGGAGATGGGTGATGTTGAGGTGGAGGAGGATGACCCTGGGAATGGATTTGGTCCACAGGATTTGCCAGTGGAGGGACCAGCCTCAGGGTCTGGTAGTAGCCATTCAGGGAGGTGTTTTTTTACCAGAGGAGTTGGAGGAAAACCAAAGGGTCAGACTGCATGAGTTGGAGGTGTTAAAACTCAAGCAGGGGAGAGCAGGAATGCTCTCGCGTTGGAAGAGAAACGGAATCTCTTCGCTCATGAGTTAAGCATGAGGGAACTGGACATTAAGGGTAGACAAGCTGAGCCCAGTTCGAATGGTGGCAGCGGACCACCAGTGCCAGGAGGGAAGGTGTACATTCCCAAGGATTTAGTGCGAGATTACCAGAGGGTTGATGATATTTATACGTGGTTCACGGCATATGAGATTGCACTGAGGATGAATGAGGTGCCTGAAAAGCATTGGGGGAGGGGGCTATGGAAACACTTTGAGACTTCGGGGAGGGACGTTCTATCACCCTTAGAGAGGGTGGGAACCCTGACCTACGCCAACACGAGGGAGGCTTTATGCCTCCGGTATGGGCTCATTCCTGAACAATACCGGCAGAAGTTAAGGACCTCCAAGAAACAAGAATCCCGTACTTGGGTAGAATGTGTGAATGAGTACACACGGGCACTGGATGGTTGGATGCTGGGCAGCAAGGTCAATGATTTTAAGGGCTTATGCAATTTAATCAGTTGGGAGCACTTGAGTAGTCTGTGTGCTCCGGAGCTGCGCCAGCATCTATTGGATAGTAAGCTGACTGATCCCAGTAAGCTTGCGGAGGAGGCAGACCGCTGGACTAGTACCCAGGTCCACAAGGGGATTGGGAGTACCACTGCCAAGAGTGCGCAGGGTCCCCGGCTGAAGGTGGGGCCGGACAAGGGTAACCACAAGGAGTCCTCTAAGGGGCCCCATGGTAGTTCCCCTAAGAAAGGGTCCCAGTCTCCCAAGGGCAAAAGGGTCTGGGCCTCCAAGGGCAAGAACGAGCCAGAGGTCCTCCTACGTGTTACTTCTGTAAATGAGTGGGTCATATTTCCCCTAAATGACCCTAGAAGTCATCTGCACCTACTGGTGCTCCAACACCTGGTTTAGTGAGTAGCGTTGGGGGGAGTAATTGAGCCCTTGGAATGGGGAGGATCAAGCAATTATGACCCTGGTCTCCTTAGGAGATCAAGAAATGGTTCAGGAAATCCCTCTACCTGAGAGCACTAAAAAATACAGGCAGTGGGTGACCATCAAAGGACGGAGGGTGGAGGCTCTGAGGGACACCGGTGCCAGTTTGACATCTGTCCGGTGTCAGTGGGTGTCTGAAGAGCAAGTAATTTCCGATGTGCTTCACCCTGTAATGTCAGCAGACAATTGAGTGCGCCTCTGCAAGGTGGCGCTGGTTCTCTTTGAATGGTGAGGGGTCTCAGGTTTCTTGAATGTTGTTGTAAGTCCGTCCCTGTAGACTGTCTGCTAGGGAATGACATGGAGAGCTCCCCCTGGAAGGAGGTGGAGCGCCAGGCGCATTTGGAGATGTTGGGTCTACCTGAGTGGGCTTGTGTGACCACTTGGTCTATGGTAGCCAGTAAAGGTATTCAAGAGAACCTGGAGCCTGAAACAGTGGCCAAGGGACCGGTCAGTAAGAGAAGAGGCAGGGGGCACGGGACACTGGCCCCCACAGTTCCCACGGTCCAGGAGGAGGCACCCTTTGAGGGGATGCCCTGGAGCCTACGGGGGTACACGTGGCTCAACTGGGGGACCTACCAGGGCTGACCGAATGGCAGCAGGAAGGGGGGCCCTCCAGGGGGTGCAGCAGGTGATCAGTCGGGATCACACTTGATTTACTGGGAAAACGATCTCCTGTATAATGAGCCAAAGGTTGCTGAGCCTGGGTCAGCCCGAGCGCTGGTGGTACCCCAGCGCTTCAGAGCCTTCCTATTAGGGTTGGCTCATGATGTACCTTTGGCAGGACATTTGGGGCAGGACAAGACCTTTGAGCGGCTTGTCACCCACTTCTACTGGCCCCAGATGTGCAAGAGTTCTGATACTCATTGCAGGACCTGTCAGGCGAGTGGTAAGATCTGAAGAAAGCGAAAGGCTCCCCTCCAACCTTTCCCTGTAGTCAGCACACCCTTTGAAAGGGTGGGCATTGACATTGTGGGGCCTCTGGATCCCATGACGGCCATAGGCAACAGGTTCATCCTGGTCTTGGTGGACCATGCCACCCGGAAGCCATCCCTCTCCAGACGGTGACAGCCCCCATGGTGGGCCATGCACTGATGGGGATTTTCTCGTGTGGGGTTCCCCAGAGAGGTGGTGTCCGACAGGGGCACTAATTTCATATCGAGGTATATGAAATCTCTGTAGAAGGGGTGCAGTGTAACTTATAAGTTCACCACACCTTACCACCTCCAGGATAATAGTCTGGTTGAGAGGTTTAACCAGACCTTGAAGTGCATGATTATGGGTCTGGAGGAACCCATGAGGCGTAGGTGGGACATCCTCTTGCCATGCCTGCTGTTTGCCTATAGGTAGGTGCAACAGAAGTCATTGGGGTTCAGTGACAATCCCATAGCATGATAATCGCCTCACCTCCTAAGATACTGAGGGTAAATGAAAGTACACTTACGGCTGGCCATGATGTCGCCTCCATGGCTTTGACAGGGCCGCCTGCAACACTCAGGGCCTCACCGCCGACTCAGCCTAGGTTGGGAGTGAGGGCAAATGTACCTAGCCAGATCGCTGCGCATCACATTACATTGCCTAGTAACCACCTAGGCACTCTCTTGTCTTGGAACTTAGCTAGTATCAAGACTAAATTAGATTCACCTGAATGGATTAGCTTTGTTAATAAATACGATGTCTGCCTTCTACAGGAAACATGGACCTGTGAGGCTCGGTTCCTGCCGGGATACTTGAACTTTCACGTCCCAGCAACCCAAGGCCCGATAGGCCGTCCAATGGGTGGACTAATCATTTGGGCTCGCCAGGACTTATTTCCGAGTGCTGTCATGATTGACACGGGTTCCCTCGATATTCAACTAGTGAGATTAACTCTTGACCATAGGGGTTCATTGGATATTTATAACTTATATCTCAGTGGCACAAAAGGGAAAAAGTCAAGGGAACTGGACATCCTGACCAGCCTTATAGAAACTAAATCGTGCAATAGGGACCTGATCGTTGCTGGTGACTTCAACGTCACTTTTGAACCCCTTCTAGACCCGGACTCAGAATGGGGCCTAGACCCCGAAGAGGACCGACTTTGGGGTATACCAGCCCTCTCACTCCCCCCCATCAAAAGGTGGTCTACGGTAGCAGTGCAGGTAAATGCACTTTGCCTCGAGAGAGGCTTAAGGGCCTTGAATGGCAGAACCTTAGGGGATAGGCTGGGAGCACCCACCTTCGATAATGGCCGCTCAACAAGCAGGATCGATTATGTCCTTTGCTGCTCGAGGCTGTGGCGCCAATCTATTGACATGGTGGTCGAGCCAAGAATAGAGAGCGACCATAACCCTATCTGCGTCTCCCACAGCTGGTGGGGGAATCCCTGCTTGGTGAGCGAGGAACCAATATTGGCTCCCACTGGCTGCGTCCCAACCAACGATATGCGGAGGTTAAAGTGGTCCCAGGTAAAGACCAATGCCACAGCTATTGCTAGCATCGACACCGAGCTCTCCGTAATTATTGCGAGATTGGAGGATGTTTTGAGGGTCAAAGAAAATAATGATCAAGCAACTAGATTACACGAGTCCTTCTTTGAGGGTCTACGTTGCTTTTTTCTCAAACAATTAAGAAAGGGTAACAAGCCACCGTGCAAGCGATTGATGTGGTACGACAAAGAATGTAAACGTGCTAGAGGAATTTTGACACAAGCCCTCTCTAGTGGGAACAAGCCATATATTCAACTAGCCAGATCCTCTTATAAGAAGTGCCTCGCCCAAGCAAAAAAAAGATGGGACGAATTGTATTGGCTTGACCTGAAGGAGGCTTGCCATGCCCAGGACACTAGACTGTTCTGGAATGTGATCAAGTGGAACAGAGGTGGCTCGCCTGAAAATCCTTCAAACCACGTTACCCAAGAAGATTGGTTGGGGTACTTCAAACCCCAATATGCATGTGACCCCCTTTACAGAAGCTTGGGGCTAACTTCATATGTCTTCTACTCGTCTGGTCCCTTTAGCCCCAAGGACGTCCTAGCTGCTTTGGCCTGTGTAGCTGTTGGGCGGGCACCAGGCTTGGACGGTGTTCCATCCGACCTTTTTCTCAACAATAAGTCCTCCTGGAGCAAGTATATCGCCCTAGTGGCCAACGCTGTGGCCGAAGGAGCCCCAGTGCCTAAATCTTGGGGGGGGGGGCGCCATTATAATCCCAATATTTAAAAAGGGTGATAAAACCCTCCCAGGAAATTATAGGCCCATCAGCCTAATTGACACAATTCAAAAAGTCATTGGGAGGATGGTATTGAATGAGGTACTGGCTTGGATCGAAGACAATCAGATTCTCTCTAGCCTCCAAGCTGGTTTTCGTAAATTTACCAGCACTGTAGATCAGGTGTTTCGCTTCAAACAATTGCTCTGGAAGGTTGTTACGTTAGGCAAAGGTAGTCTCTATGTCACTTTTGTGGATCTAAGAGCTGCCTTTGACCTTGTCCCCCGAGAGCAACTCTGGAGGGTCCTCGAAAAGCTTGGGCTTCCCTTGGAACACTTGACCTTAATTAGGAGGCTCCATGAGCCTAACTTTGTAAAAATACAGTGGGGAGGCCCGGGGGACCCAACCCCCGAGTTTCCGGTTGAGCGAGGTGTGCGCCAAGGTTGTGCTATGGCACCCACGCTTTTCTCCCTGTACATCAATGGAGTGGTCGACTACATGCTTCAAGTCAACACTGATGCCCCCAAGTTGGCCGGTGTTTCTACTCCAATATTGATGTTCGCCGACGATACTCTTATAGTATCTAAAACTCCGAGTGGCATGCAAAGGGCCCTGATAGTCTTTGAAGATTTTTGTAAAAAACATGGCCTGGAGGTCAATGTGACCAAGACCAAACTCATGACATTCAACCCGCACCCAAGTTACAGAACAGGCAAGCTTATAATGAATGGCCAAATTCTTGAGGAGGTAAAACATTTTGTCTATCTGGGCATACATGTGACTCAAAACAATAAGTGGAACAGACACTTGGAACTGTCTACGCTGAAACTTACCCAGATCACGGGAACATTGGTCAACGAGCACAAAAATCCCTCACTAAGCCGGTCAAACCCGTGCTTCAAGTATACGAGGCAAAGGCCCTTAGCTCAGTGCTGTATGGGGCCGAGCTTTGGGGTTTCGACGCATTAACATCCTTAACAGTCGTCGAAAATAAATTTTTTCGTTGTATAACCGGTCTTCCACAAAGCACGCCTCTGGTCCCACTACGTTATGACCTAGGTAGAAGGGCCATTAAGGATCTGGCCAAACTCCGCCCGGTCTTATACTGGAGGAGACTATGGATCACACCAGAGCTTCCGCCTTAGGCAATGGGCATCATGGATGTAATGCAGGCCGACAAGTTTCACAAGATTGGGTGGCTTAGGAACCTCCGAGAAACCTTGCTAGACCTGGGACTGGAAGGCTTATGGAGCGACCCAGTTGCTGCTGGGTTTCCTGCTAAGAAGCTTCTGAAAACGCTCTACTGGGAGCGGGTAAATCATAGGGTGTGGAGCGACTATCTCTCCTACGATGAACAGCCGATTCTTAGAGGCAAAGGCAACCCCACTCTTCGAACCTTATTGGGATATGATTACCATACCAAGAGACAGGAAACTCTATTTCCAACTTAGAGCAGGCTCCCTTCCACTCAGGGCCCTAACTAGCGGGTGGTCTGGTGTAAGTATAGGTACCTGTCCTGTCTGTGGTGCCAAAGAAGAATCTATTGCCCATTTCTTGTTTGTCTGCCCTGTATACGCTAACCCCAGACGATTCTGGCTTTCTCCTTTGTGTAAATCACTGGGCACAAGGAGCTCCGCTACAGCTATTAGAGTTTTAAGCACAAGCACTTTCCCAGTCCACTCAATTGCCTTAGCCAAATACTTGGGCTGGGCATGGTCTTTAAGACGTAACGCCCTCCGGGGTACTGAGGAGGCACCCTCGTAGGGCTCCATCCTTGGTTATTTGCCAAAACTTTTTAGCTTTACATACTGTTTTATTATTCATCTGTATTGCACTTCATCCTAAGTCTGCTGAAATGTTTAATTCTTTTCTTAAATCTAAATTTGTTATTTATAGAAAGATTTTATACATTTTTTAGCGAATGGGATTCCTTACAATTCTGTTTTATGTACATGTTTGTGTCTTGTATGAATCATTTTTAATTTGAATAAAGACTATGATGATGATGATCAGTGTCAAAGTACTAGGGTTCCCTATGTAAAGTACAATGGTAATTGGTTGGCCATGATTGGTATGTTTGCCTTTCTAGTAAAGTCCCTAGTGATGTGCACTGTGTGCGCGCAAGGGCTAGTAATGCAAAGGCACGCAGAGAAGGGAACTCAGGCCTTCAGTGTAGGGCCTGTGCGCAGAGTGCTAAGTTATCACGTTGTCCTGACAAGTGTAACCACTTGTCAGGCCTTACTTTCCCTTTTGCGTACACAGTGGGCACCCCTGTGGTAGGTCCCGGGTAACCCCTGGGCAGGGTGCAGTGTAAGTAAAAGGCAGGACCTGTACTGAGGTGTGTGTTATGTCCTGAAAGTGAAAAACACTCCATTTCGTTTTTCACTGGTGAAAGGTCATTCTGCCCATAGGACAGAATGGGGGAGACTGGGTATTGTGTTTGTTAGCCTAGTTTCTTAGAAGTTTAAAATGGAGAGGAGAAGTTAAGTATGTGCGAACTCACGGTGTCATAACACATCTTTCTATGAAAGTGGTTTTGTGACTGTGTTCAGAAACCACTCTTTTAGAAAGTGGCTGAGTTTTGTGCTGTAAGCCTTTGTGTGCATCTCTGCTGAATAAGGATTGACTGGATCTGAGAGAAGCTGGGAGAGGTCTTGACCCAGGGAGGGATTGAGATGGCACCAGGCTGCCCTGCATCTGGAGAGTAGGGGGGGGGGGGGGGGGGGGGGAGGAGAGGCCCGGGAGGTGAAAAGGCCTGGGCTGGTGCTATAAACCAATTGACCCATCTCCTGCTGAGTGTTAAGGATCCAGACCCCCAGTATCAAAGGGAGAAAGGTGACACTAGGAGGGAGACACCCAGAACTGATTTAGGCAGGGTTCAGGGACCCCTTAGCACAACGAACTTCAAAGACATTTAGGTGTACAACTATGAGAGCTGAAACCCCTGAACGTTGGAATAGAAATGGTTTGAGACTGAAAAGGCTTAGACCCATTTCGTGATCAAGAGGAACCTCTGCTAAGGAAGGAACTGTAGAGACTGCTGCGAAGGACCAATCCTTGCTTCGTGATCTGGGGCTAGTCTGCAGTTTTAACCAAGGAAGAGGCTGTTGGGACTGTGCTGAGTGTGCTGGGTCCCCCTGCTTGAAGAAGATTGCTTTGTTCTGTGCCTTGTAACCCCAAGGTGAGCTGGCTCCCTGTTTGGAAACACAGGAACATAAAAGTTTCCGAAGAAGTTTCAAGCAACGCGGTGGGCGCGTGTTGTGGCAGCTTGAGACCCTCGGAAGGCATGCCTTGGACACACGGAGAAGTGAGACTCGGACGTGCTCGGTGAACGTGTCATGGTGCACCGGAGATGTTGGTGAAGAGCACCTAGTCAAGGTGTGCACCGAAGGAGAAGTGAGTCTCGGATGCACCGGATGCATGTCGTGGTGCACCGCAGGCGTTGGTAAGGAGCGCCTGGTCAGCGTGTGCATCGGTAGTGGAGTGAGACTCGGACACACAGGGTGCGTGTCGTAGTCCACCGCAGGTGAGGAGTGCCTGGTCATCGAGTGCACCGGAGAAGTGAGGCTCGGACACAGAGTGTGTGACGAAGTGTGGCTGGAGGCATTGGTGAAGAGCGCCTGACTATTGGACAACCAAAGTTGGAGTAAGTCTCAGTGAAGCAGTATGCGTGCTTTGGTGCAGCCTGGGACTGTGGAGGTGATCGGCGGATCATCGTGTGCACCGGAAGAAAGTGAGTCTCTGCAGCGCAGTGTGCGGGTCTTTGTGCCAACTGAGACCACGGTAAGGAGTTCCTGGTGAACGTGCACTCTGAATCAATGTAAGGACTCATCAGGGGTGGGGGGGTGGGGTGCGTGTGTAGACCCAGAGGGTGCTGTGGTAACCGTGCACCTGGAGTAACGCAGTCTTAGGTGCATGGGGTGCATGTGCCTTGCGGCCGCCTGAGACCTTCCTAACAGTCGCGGCTCGGACCAGCAGCCCCGGAGAAGCTGAGCTGCCAGGCAGAGCCGCTGAGGCCCATTGAGGAAATTCTACACGGCAGGCCCAGTCCGTTACAAGAGAGGAGAGTGGGGTCGCGCCCCCAGGTATCGTGGAACACTGCCTGGGCAGGGTGCGGGCTCGAAGGGACACTCTCGGCCTCTCAGTCCTTCTGGCAACGTCTCAGGGTGAGGCCCGTACTTACCAAAGGAGTGGCGGTACTGGGGCTAGAGTGAGAAGCTGGGATCTATATCATCGTTGATCCATGCGGGGGCAACTGGTAGAGGCTGACTGTCATAATACACTTTGCCAATATTGCTGCTAACGAACTGCCGATTTATCTTATGATGCCTGACAGTATTTCTGTATAACGAAGTACACGATTGTAGCGCTACGCATTGCATTATTTCTTCATTGCAAAGTACAGGATTGTGGCTACGCATTGCATTATTCCTTAAGTGCAAAGTACATGATTTTAGTGGGGCACATTGCAGTATTTCTTTATTGTAAAGTATGTTATTGGGGTGTGATGCATTGCATTATTCCTTCATTGCACAGTATGTTTGTAGCGGTACGCATTGCAAGGTACCGGGGTGTATCGCTACGCAGTGCACTATTGTCTGTCCATTGAAACGTGTGTGATTCTAGCATTACGACCAGCATAGCATTTTAAAAGCGGCAGTTGCGATTTGAACATACCAGCCAGCCGGGACAAATATTACCCTGTATTATATGTTGATTCTTGTATCATGGGGTCGGATCGTAAATCTTACTATATAAAGTTTATACTCTATTTATCAAACTCGTGTGGAGTCCATTTGTAGTGTCACCGGTGGGTTGCTGTGGGCATGGTTGCACATACTATACACTCATGTCTTTGAGATAGGCTTCGCTGCTCGTGCCAAGCTACTAAGGGGGTGAGCAGGGCTATCTCAAAGGGTGTCCTTACTTGGCCTAACGTTGAGTGGAGAGTCCCGTGTCGCACATTTTGTGACACTATAGCGGGCCTGGGACTCCGGCTTCCAACACGAGGTATTCCTATCTCTGGAGCCTCTTGGTAGCAGTGCAGAATGGAGAGTCAAAGGTTACTGTACGGTGTACCCAATCGATTTTGGGGTTATAGCCAAGGTACTCCTAAGGTGGGTGTGTCTGTTAGATCAAAGACAAGTCATTCAGTATGCCCATTATCGCACAGTAAGGTTAGTGCCACTGTCTGACAACAAATTAGTCCAGAAGACAACTCTGAACCATCTACTGCTCACACAGGCTCAGGTTTTTCATTGAGAACTTGTGGGCCCCAGCTTGGCAGCTAGGGTCAGATCAAATAAATTGCCTGTGGCCCCGGAGTCAATAAGCATGGATATTATGTGTCTCCACTGTGGGGACAGGATTAATGTGACTCGGATAGTCAGTTGCCACGGAATTCGTATTTCTACACTGGTCAGACATTGTGGGATCTGTACAATTCTCTAGACAAGACTATGTCCCCTTCTTGTCAAGAGCCTTAGTTTCCCTGTTCTTGATGGACCTCTACACTAGCCTCAGTCTTTGGGCTTTGCAGAACACTCCCTTGCAAAATGACCAACTTTGCCACTATAAAGACATAGGTTTAATTTGCGGTGAGGTTTCTTTTCCTCATTAGATAGTGGACCCCTTATACCGCCTATCTGCATAGATTCAGTATCAAGAGTCTTACGGTCTGGCTCCTTCTTGGTTTTAAGTACAATTACTCTGGTGTCACTGCAAGATCAGGCACCCTTTTTCTCACCCAATTAGTGATATATCTTAGCCACAAGATCAATAAATTCTGCACAGTTGTCAGGCAGATCAACGATGTGCGAGAGGGAATCTTTATAAACATCTCTGAACACTCAATAGAATAAGGATTCTTTTCCAGCAAGTATGTTTCCACCACCGGTCGACTGAAAGTAGTGAACATAAGTCAGCAGGTACTTAGAACCTTGTCCTAGGTTTAATAACTCATTGTCACTTGTCAAAATGGTATCGCTTGTTTCTATTAAAGGAATTGCCCAGTTAGCAGATACACCTCCCAAATAAGAGATTACAAACGCTACTTTATAAGTGTCATTGGGGAACACCTGCTGTTTACATAGGAAATGTAATTGGCATAAATTTAGTAATGTCTCCATGAAAGCGTTATGGAGCTGCTAAAGGAACAGGACTGGGAGTAGAGACAAATGCAAGCAGATTCTGGTCAGTATTTGTAAACTCCTCTCTGAAATGCTTCTCCAAACATAGGCTGGGTTAAAACTGGGCGACTATCCCTGGGTTTAGTATACCTC
The DNA here is from genome assembly GCF_964204655.1 of Triturus cristatus. Classification (NCBI taxonomy): domain Eukaryota; kingdom Metazoa; phylum Chordata; class Amphibia; order Caudata; family Salamandridae; genus Triturus; species Triturus cristatus. The sequence goes on from NC_140590.1 coordinate 1,615,202,710, forward strand.
CATTGTGCGAAATGTGTCCTTTCTCGTTGCAAATCTTCCTTAAGTGTTGCATCTTCTGCTTTTAACCTATTCAGATCTAGTTACACCTGCTGCATTAACTCAAACAGATTGTTAGCGTCATTGAGGTTCCCTAATAAGCCATGTGCTAGATCTTCCGTGAATATTTGGTCTTGATTGGTAGGTGTGTGGCTTAGCATTCTGTCATAAGACACCTACCTGGATCCCAGATGATTGCAATGGAACAGTGAAACTTGTTCTGTCCGAGGCCTCCCAAATCCTCCAGACACTTGCCCTTGGTTTACAGGAAGAGACACTGCTCCAGTGGCAAATCCCAGGGGAAAGGGGGTTGGGAGAGAGCATGTAGATTCAAAACATTGTGGCTCGTCCACTCAACAGCAACACTGCAGCAGGCATTCACACCAGTCTGATGAATGGTACCGCAAGATATGGTACCTATAAACAAACAAGGCTTTGGTCTAATAGAACAAGTTACTTACCTTCGGTAATGATATATCTGTTACCCCTGAACGTCGGAAGGTGGCGTCGGTCAGCTCTGCGTTCATAGTCTGCATCGTGGTCGCCGGGATGACATCGCAGTAGCTACATAGGAGCCGCTCTCGCACACTAACATCAGTTCTGTCCACGACTTCCCACACCAGAAGCGCAGAGCCATGCAAGACACTGACAACTGGTGCACAAAACTAGGGCCCTGATAGGAAGTCCTTAACCCTAAAAGTCAGTTTGCAGACTGGGGCAGTAAGGAATCTATAAATAACCTATGTTTCTTACAGATATATAGTTACCGAAGGTAAGTAACGTGTTCATCTGAAAGAAAGTTAGTTATAGATTCCTTACCTTAGAATAGATACCCCAGCAATACCAACCCCAGAGGTGGGTCTGCGAACCACGTTCACACCAGAAAGTCCTGGAGAACAGAACAGCCAAATAAGTCTTCTCTCCGGACTCTGCTGTCTAGGCAGTAGTGTTTGGTGAACGTGTGCAGCGATGCCCATGTAGCTGCCTGACAGATGTCATGTAGGGGGACTGCTTATCCCAAAGCAGTGGTAGCTGCAGTCACCCTGGTGGAAGGTGCGCGCAGCCCTAAAGGAGGCTCCTTTTTTGCCAAAGAGTAGCACGCTTTGATGCACAGAACGACCCACCTGGAAATGGTCCATTTGTGCACGGCCCGACCTTTCTTAGAACCCACGTAACAAACAAAGAGCTGGTCGCCCACCCGGAATTGTTTAGTGCGGTCCAAGTAGAAGGAAAGCGCACGTTTTGGATCCAGACGGTGGAGCCTCTCTTCCTCTTATGAAGGATGTGGAAAGAAGGTGGGCAAAGTGATGGTTTGGCCAATGTGGAAAGAAGTAACCACCTTGGGAAGAAAGGAAGGTCTAGTTCTCTGGACGACCTTGTCCGGATGGACAGCCAAAAAGGGAGGCTTGAAAGAAAGAGCTTGCAGCTCACTCACCCTGTGTGCAGAGGTGATGGCCACCAGAAAGGCAGTTTTCAAAGTGAGAAGTCCGAGAGGACAGTTATTTAGCGGCTCAAAGGGAGCGCACATGAGGTAGGTAAGAACCACGTTCAAGTCCTACTGAGGCATTACGAAGTGAACAGGTGGAAAAAGATGAGTAATGCCCTTAAAGCATCTATTTACAACAGGGGACTTGAAAAGAGAAGGCAGGCAGGAAGCCTAAGGAAGGCTGAAATGGCCAAGAGGTAGCCCTTTTGAGTGCCCAGAGCAGAGCCCTGTTGGGCCAAAGAAAGGGGGAACAAGAGAACCTCAGAAAGAGGGGCAGAGAGGGGATCCACAGCCTTTGCTGCTCATCATGCCACAAATTTGTTCCATCTTCAGGCGTATACCATCTTAGTGGAGGGACACCTGGCTGCCAAGATAACACAGCAAACTTCGGGAGGCAGGTCAAACAATGTCAACTGCCACCGCTCAATCTCCACACAAGGAGGTGGAGGCTGGACAAGTTCGGGTGGAGGACTGTCCCCTGCTGCTGCGACAGAAGATCCTACCGAAGAGGCAGTTTAATCGGAGGATTGATAGCCATGTTGAGTAGCTTGGGATATCAGACTCTTCGTGCCCAATCCGGAACCACAAGAATGACTTGGGCCCGGTCGTGCTTTATCTTTTTCAGCACTCTGGGCAGAAGTGGTATAGGCGAAAGGCGTATAGAAGACCTCAATGCCACTCGCCACGAAAAGCGTTGCCTAGTGAGTGCCGCCTTGGAAATTCCAACGCGCAGAACTGCTGACATTGCGCGTTCTCTTCAGTGGCGAATAGATCTAACCAAGGCTCTCCCCACTGCTGAAAGACCTTGCACCACCTCACAGTGAATACGCCATTCATGATCCATCATACACCTGCGGCTGAGTTGGTCCACCCTGGCATTCAGAGAACATGGCAGGTGTTAAACCACCAGGGATATGCCCTGAGGTACCAGCCATGTGCAGAGGCGGAGGGCCTACTGACAGGGTCCACGACCCCACCCCGCTTTGTTGCATTACCACATGGAGGTGGTGTTGTCTGAAAACCTGCACTACTCTTCCCTGGACAGAGGAAAAGAATGCCTTGAGTGCAAGGCTAATTGCCCGAAGCTCCAGAAGACTGACGTGGAGCCCAGACTCCACCAGAGGCCCCTGGTCTCCGCCTCCCCCATGTGGCCGCTCCATCCCAGAAGTGATGCATCAGTCACCACTGTGAACTCTGGTTGAGGAAGGGAGAGGGATCTGCCGTCGGCCTAATCCTGGTCCGTAAGCCACCACTGTAATTGGTGTGCAGGGCCCTCCGAGATCTGGATGCAATCGGACAGATTCCCCTGATGTTGTGCCCACTGGAACTTCAGGTCCCACTGCAGAGCCCGCATATGCCATCTGGCATGGTCCACCAGCAGGATGCAGGAAGCCATCAGACCCAGTAGCCGGAGGGTCATCATGACCAAAACCCAGGGTAGAGGCTCAAAGATCTGAATCATAGCCCGAATATCCCAGACTCACTGTTCGGGAGGATAAACCCGAAACTGCACCATGTCCAGAACCGCTCCGATGAAGAGGAGCTTCTGAAAGGGTGTCAGGTGTGACTTCAGCATGTTGATGGAGAACCCTAGCGAATGCAGGAGGTCCGCTGTAGTGTGGAGGTGCAAGACGACAGCCTGGGGCGAGCCCGCCTTCAACAGCCAGTCGTCGAGAACGGGGAAGACTGGAACCCCTGATCTGCACAGATGAGCTGCGACCACCACCATCACTTTTGTGAACACCCGAGGGGTGCTGGTAGGGCCAAAGTGGAGCACGGTAAACTGAAAGTACTTGTGGCCTACCATGAACCGCAGGTAATGCCGGTGGGCCATCAGGACAGGGATGTGAAAGTAAGAGTCCTGGAAGTCCAATACTACCATCCAGTCTCCAGGTCAGAAGAGACCTGAGCGAGCGTCAACATTTTGAACTTCTCCCTCCGGAGGAAGCCATTGACGTTCCTGAGATCCAAGATAGGACGCAGGCCTTTGTCCTTCTTGGGCACCAGAGAGTAGTGGGAATAGCAACCATGACCTACTTCTGGGACAGGAACCCACTCGATGGCTCCCTTGGCAAAGAGTGCCGAAACTTCCTGTTGGAGAAGGGCCTGATGATCCTCTGACATGCGATGGTATGGTGCTGTGGTGGCATGGATGGAGGGGTAGTCTCGAAGGGGAAGGAGTAGCCCCTTCGGACTATTTGCAAAACCCACCTGTCTGACGTGTTGGTGAGCCAGTGGGTGAGGTGATGGCGAATCCTGCCGCCCACGAAAGGTCGGACAAGAAGGGTTTGGAGGCTGCTGGAGAGGGGGCTGTGGTGGACTGGCTCACCCGCTGGCCCCCAGAACCACAGCACTGGTTCCCACGTCCCCGTCCGAGCAGAGGCTAAACAGCTTGCACTGGCCTGTGGCCCTGGGTGGGATGTGGCGAGGCACCCCTTCCGTAGCAACGAAAGGGGCAAAGGCAGACTGCGCAGGGCAGGTGGTGGATAAACCCAAGGACCTGGCCGTAGTCCGAGAGTCCTTAAAGCGTTCCAGCGTGTTGTCTGCTTTGTCGCCAAAGAGGCGACGGCCATCAAAAGGCTTGTCCATAAGGGTGGATTGGACATCCCCGGAAAAACCAGTAGACCGCAACCAGGCGTAGCGTCGAAGGGCCGTGGAAATTGTCCTGCCTAGTACGTCAGCGGTATCCAGCCCACAGCGGACGGTAAACTTCGCTGCGGCTCTGCCCTCGGCAGTTGCACGGGAGAGCATGGCCCAGGCCTCCTCCGTGCACTAGGGCAGCACCTGCACTACCGTATCCCACACAGAGTGGGTACAGTGGCCCAACAGACATGCGGTATTTACCGACCGCAGTCCCAAGCTGGCGGAAGAAAACATTTTCTTTCCAAGGTGGTCCAGCTTTTTGGATTCCCCATCGGGTGGTGCGTTAGGGAATGCACCTTTGGAAGTAGAGGCTTGGACCACCAAGCTTTCAGCGGTGGGGTGTTGTGAAAAGAAAGTGGGGTCACCCGGGGCCGGGCGGTGGCGTCGTCGTGCAATCATCCTGTCCACAGGAGCCCCTGTGTTGGGCCTGGGCCAGGTGCCCAAAAGGATGTCTGTGAGGGCTTCATTAAACGGCAGCAGGGGCTCCGAAGAGCTGGCTGTCGGTTGAAGGACCTCGGTCAGGAGGTTAGTCCTGACTGCCACCGTAGGTAGCTCAAGGTGGAGAGCCTCAGCCACCCTACGCAACACCTATGACGCTCCCTCCTACGTAGCCACAGTAGGAGGAGACAACATGCCAAGGTCTGGTAAGGTATCCAAACCACTGAATTTCCGCAGTTCCTCTCTCCAGTCCGGCTCATAAGTAAACTGGTCAGGCAAAGGGTCCCCTGACCCCACCCAGTCCTCCTCACCCTCCTCTGGCTGCCAATCTGGTCTCAAAGAGCCAGGGTAGAACATGGGCACAAAAGTACCAGACGCGTCGGATCGGGCGTCGGTCGACGTGGGTCCGACTCGTGTCTACCTCGAGGTGGAGGCCGGGCCGACATCGGCTGGGGACACAGCAGATGTCGGTTGCGGATGTGGTGTTGGTGGAATCTGCGCCAGGGGAGGCTTAACAAGGTTTACCACTGCCAATCCACACCTGGATCCAAGGGTGCCCTGTGGCACAGAGGCCAAAGCCACCGGCAAAGACCCAGGGCCCCCAGCTGAGTCCGCGGGCCCAAAGGCTTGCCGGTGGAGTCAGGCTGCCCAAAGATGGCATGTATTGCTACATAAACTCTGAAGCTGGTCAGGGGTCGCACCGGGTCCGGAATGGGAGGGAAACCCGAAGTCAACCCAGCGGGCTCCGCACACGGAGCCGCGAAAGGTGCGCCACCCGCATCCATGTCGTGTAAGCCGACGGATGGGGAGAAGTCAAAGAGTGATGATGCTTCTTCAACTTCTTCTTGTGCTTCGACTTACCTGACCTCGAGTGCGAAGACTTACATGACGAATGGTATTGGCTGCGTGAACGGTCCCTCGACCTCTGCGACCGGGACCTCGACCGACTGCCGGGCCTCGAGTAGCTTTCGGGACCGCTCCCGCAAAGACTTGGGGGCCAGGGGCCAGCAGTCTGAGCAAGACTTGGGGGTCGTGGTCGCGCTCCAGACAATAGGGGCACATGCAGTGCAGGTCCGTCACAGACATCAGTCGGTTACAGGAACCGCGGGCCTTGAATCCCGACATCCCTCGTGCACCAGGAGTCGATGGACTCAAAAGACGAATTCAACAAAAGTCGAGAAAAAAAGTCAGTCAAAAAGTGACTGGAGGTTCCGCTCTCTGGATCTGCGCTTGCTGGTGCGGAAAAAGAAAGAACTGGCGTCAGCGCGCGAGGGGGGGCGTCTATGTAGCTACTGCATAGTCATCCCGGCAACCATGACGCCGAACGAGGAGTTGACTGACACCACCTTCCGACGCCCAGGGGGACTGCTGACGAAAAACTTTCCGGATCCAGTCTGACCCCTGGGGGTAATTCTAAAGTAAGGAATCTATAACTGTTTTTCAGATTTAACTCTCTCCCAAGGTATCACCTCACAAAAGCTTTTCAAATCTCAACCAATCTCTAGTTTTGTTGTTTTGTTTTCAGTTTGATGAATGGGCTTCTACGAACAATCTAAGTACTCAGAACTGTAGTGAGTATGATTTCAGCATCAAACCCACAAGCAAATTTGGACAGGGTTAGCTTTAACCAAATCCACTGGTTACCTTTGTTTGCAGCACGATGTTGCGACTGAGCTCAGCACTTACTAAAATCAAGTCCGTTAAGGAGTCTCACCTTTGCTTCTTGTTATTTTTTCCATCCATGTGCGAGACAAATGGAGGACATTCTTTGCAATGAGGTAGAAGCGACAGGATCAAGGGGTCTGACAAGAGAGTGTCCTGGCAGCCAAGAAACCGGTAAGTGACAGGCGAATAGGCTGAGCGAAGGGGAGGAGTGTGGACGGTATTTAAATAAGACTGCTTTTAAATGTTCAGAAATGTCACATTCTAATTGTTTGTAACAAGAAATAGGTGCAGATAAACCTGATATGGCTGCCTTCTAGAAGATGCTTTTGAGTGTTCACAAAGGTCGCGTTCCAATTGCTTATAGCAAAGAACAGGTGCAGGAGATTAATTTGATGAGGACTGTCTTACGAAAGGCTCACATTGAGGTCATCTATGCTGGTTGCTTGATGCTTATTCTGGTGGATTTTCTGAATGTTTCTGTGGTGTTTGAAACCTGACCTTGCATATGCATGGTAAAACATTTGTAAAAGCTATTAAGCCTTTTCTAACAAATTGGGGAACACCAGCTGCAGCTAACTATTACCAACAGCATGTAATTTGGTCAAAAGTCAGGGTACAAGACGTTTGTTCATTCTTATGTGGTGGGAAAAATAATATGAGTCATGCCGGTATATTGGGATAGTCAAGAGAGGTGAGCTGTGGCAGGAATCCTGACAGTAAGTTACTTGTTCTGGTCGTCCAGGCAATAGTGCTTCGTTAACATGTGGAGCAACTCCCTAATGGCGCCTGGCACATGCCAAGAACAGATACCCTGTATGCTGTTGCAGTACTCACAGGCTTGGCTCTGGTAGAGTGAGCCCTCAAAAAGGCCACCGATTTCCAAATGTATAGCGCATTTTAATGCAGAGTACAATCCATCGAGAGTTGGTCCTCCTCTGCCCATCCTTGCTGCTATTCGCTCCAGTGATTCCAATAAAAAGCTGATTGTGCCAAGGAACACCGACTGGACAACTGAAATAAAAGTCAAGGGTTCTTTGTATCCAAATGATGGAGCCTGTCCTCCGCCTTAGAAAGGAGAGAATAAAAAGAAATCAGAAGGATGACGGACGTGAAGGGGGTCACCACATTGTATTGAAAGGAGGCACACATTCTGAGAACCATTTTGTCCTGGTAGAAAGTAGTATACGGTCATTGAACAGAGACCCTGAAGCTCGCCCACCATCTGGTCTGATATAATAGCTACTAAGAAGACAGTCTGTAGAGTCAAAATTCTGAGAAGACAATTATGCATGGGCTCAAAGGGAGAACACCATCAGATAGGTTACAAATAAAGTTCCAATCACACTAGGGAATAATAGAAGGCGGTGGCTAGAAACATGCTGCAAACGTTTCAGGGAACGAGTCACAACAGTTGACAAACAGATCGCTATATCTGCTTTTCAGTGGTTATTGGATCAGCTGACATAACGCCTAACGGGGCCAGACCCTGCCAGGCCAACACCACCACAAACAGCAACATCTCAAACAGTTTTGCATTAAGTGAGTCAACGTGCTGGTCTGTACACCAAGCCACAAACTTGTTCCAACGGCAGGCGCATACAGATTTTGAAGTAGACCTGGCTGCCAGATCATAAACCACCTCGGGAAGAAGATCAACCCAAAAAATAAAATCCCTCACCACCAGAACTGCAAGCAGGAGGATGAAGGGGTACAGGTTCAGGCATAGGACCTGGGGCCCTACTGCTACAGGAGATCCTCACAAAAGGGCAGACTGATCGGAAGATGGATGCTCATGTTTGGGATACCAAACTCTGAGCCCAATCCACAGCCACTCTGATGACTTGGGCCCAGTCAGTCCTGATTTTATGAGGACTTAAGGCAGAAGAGGTATCAGCAGAAAGGTATACAGGAGTCCAGAATTGCACTACAAGCAGATTGGGCCTCCGAGCAAGAGCTGCTCTGGAAACTCCAACACGCAGAAGAGATTACACTGTGCATTCTCGGCAGTGGCACATAAATCAAGCCAAGGCTCGCCCCATTCACAGAAGGGACCTTGCACCGCCTCCAGGTGTAGATGCCAATTGTAGTCCGCAAGGTATCAACAGTTAAGTTTGTCTGCCCTGTCCCTCAAAGATCCCGCCAGGAGTTGTATGAGCAAGAATATTTACCGACATACCAGCCATGTCCAAAGGTGTGGGGCCTCTTGGCACAGGGGCCACAACCGCATCCCGCCTGGCTTATTGCAGTACCACGTGGCAGTGGTGTTGTCCATGAACATCTTCACCAGCTTCCCTTTGATGAATGGCAGGAAGGCTTTCAACATAAAACAGATGTCCTGCAACTCTGACAGTCCTCTTATCTCTAACTTCCCAAGTGGGCACCCCATCTAGGAAGGGATGCATCAGTCACAGCTGTCAGCTCTGGGAGAGAAAGGGTCTGCCACAGACCAGATTGTCAGAGACCTGCTGCAGCAGTGGCTACTGAACTACAATCTGGATGTGATCAGAGAGATGCTCCTGATTTTGTACCCACTGGGACTTTAGATCCCACCACAGAGCTGGCATGTGCCATATGATGTGCGTCACCAGCAGGATGCAGAGGCCATCAGACCCAGCAGCCTCAGAGCATGTCACGAATCAGGACCAAAGCTGAATCAGGGTCTTAGTGTTGTGGATTCCTCACGCTGGAGGGTAGATGCAAAACTTCACAATATCCAGAATGGCTCAGATGAAAAGGAACGTTTGAGGAGTCCGGTTTGACATGGGCATGTTGATAGTGAACCCCAACAAATGAAAGTTCACTATAGTTTTGAGGTGGGTGACTGCCTGGGGGATCCTGCCATCAACCGCCAGTCAGTGGGGTAGGGGAACACTGGGACCCTCCTCTAAAGATTAGCAGCAACTGCAATCACTTAACACCAGAGGCACACTGGTGAGGCCAAGTTAGAAATCCTCCAAGCCCACTGTGAATCTCAGAGAACATCTGTGGGCCAGCAAAACAGGAATATGAAAATAAGCACACTGAAGGTTCAACACTACTATTGAGGGCAGACAGGACCTGGGCAAGCATTTTGAACCAGTCTCATCAGGAATGCATTGAGAGTGACGGTCTAGAAAAGAGAGGAGGCCTCTGTCCTTTTTTGGCACCGGAAAGTAGAAGTAGCTGCACCCACGACCTACTTCTGGTGTTGGAACCTTCTCAATGGCTCCTTTGGTCTGCACCTTTTAGCGTAACCAGGATTGGTGGTCCTCAGACAGCCAATGTAGGGACTGGGGCAGGGTTGAGAAATAGAAGACCATGAGCTCAAACAATCTGCAACACACTTGTCTGAGGCAACAGGCAGAATCTGGCAATTTTTAGCAGATTGGCAGACTCCTACCGGATGGCAGTGCATCAAGGAGGGTGCACTGAAGAAGCAGCTGGGGAGGCAGGAGGAGAGGTGAAGGAGAGTAGTACAGTGTCCGAGGTCTGCAGGAGCCTCGGCCAGGAAAAGGCTGTGAAGTCTGCTGTCCTTGCGGGTATTGTTGGTATGGACAGGGCTGAAGCCCCCTACCATAACCACAGGAGAGCCAAAAGAAGGAATGAGATCATGAGGGGCAGAAGTTAAACCCAAGGAGCAAGCAGAGACCCTATTTTCCTTAAAGCGCTCCAGTGCTGCATCCGCATGGTCACAAAACAGGTAAGAGCCATCAAAGGGCATGTCCATGAGGCTCACCTGGTCAGCCAACAAAAAGCCCACGGAGTTCAACCAAGTATAGGTTTTTGAGGGGACATATAGCTAGCACACTGAAACAATTAGAGAAACGTCTCCACAAGATTAGAAAAAAAAGTTTATCAAAAAGGGACTTGAGCTAGCTTTCTGGAACAGCAACTTTTGGAGCAGAATGGAGCTGATACCCGTGTGCTGGAGTGGCACTGTGCACTTCACAGCTGGCGGGTAGCCATCAGCTCCACCTACAGGCATAAAGGGGTACTCCTCAGGATTTTCCATATCCAGTCAGACACCTGGGGGATATTCTACAGTAAGGAATCTGAAGTTCTTCCAGAATACCAACCCCCAGCCACAAAAGGGCTGAGGTTACTGCAGTAGAATCTGACATTGCCTCAACACCAAGCCTCTGAAGTAGCCTCAAAAGGACAGAAATTGGGGCTGAAACTCTGGCACAGATGGAAAGGTTCAAAGGGCCTCCAGTGGCCTGGCTTTCCTTGTAGTGCTCCAGGGTGGAATCAGCTTTTGTTTCTCAAATAGGCAGGATCCTTAAAAGATTCCTGCACATTTACAAACACATGTGGATCACATCCATGCACCGCAATGGAACACCACACTAGTGACAACTGCTTAACCCAATCAACAGTATCCAGACAATTTGCTGCATTCTGAATGGTTTGAGTAAAGGAAGCCCTCAACTCTTCCAGGACTGGCAGCAGGATCACTGGCCATGTCCCAGAGTGCATGCTTGTAACAGCCTAGTAGGCAAACTGAATCAACCAACTTCTGGGCTAGGGTGGCAGAAGAGAATATTCATTTTCCAAGCACCTTAATCCTATCATACTTCCTGTCTGTGACAAGTGTCGTGGGGAAAGAGTGAAGATTGCTGTGAGAAGTTTGGAACAAACTGAAGAGTAGGCTGCCCCATAAGAAAAGTCAGGGGTGCCAGTCTACTGCACCTGGTCACCTGCCTATTCCTCAATGAGCAAGGCTTAGACCAAGTGGCCATCAAAGTGTCAGCTAGGACTTCATTGAATGGGAGGCAGGGCTCAGAGGAAGCAGGCCCATGTTGCAGAACTTCTTGAATGTTGGTTTAAACTTCAACAGAAGGTAGTTGTAGGTTCTGGAGTTCAGCAGCACCTCCGATGACTACTGGACTGAAAGCTCTCTGCCGTTGGCAGCATAAGGGGGGAAATTAACCCAGTATCAAGAGAAGTATTAAGCCCACTGTTAATCCATGCGTAAAACTGTCATATGGCAGTAAATCATCTCCAAGTGGTGGCAAACTCTGGTCAAAATTTGAACCAAAAAGCTTCTGGAGCCTACTGCCCAAGCACAGCCAGCGTAATGAAGGATTTTTTTGGTTGCTGGAAGAAACCCAAGATTAATTGCTCGATTCAATGGAATTGTGCTATGGTTTTTGCGAGAATGTATGCATTGGTCCACATGACTATTCAGCCCTTGCGATATTGTAAATAGGGCCCCTGGGTGATTAGGGCCTACCGCTCACCCTTTGCAGCAATGCAATAGCAATTAGGAAAGCAGTCGAAGGACTAAAAACTTTTGGAGCAGCTCAGAGGGTTTCTTCTTAGCTGTGTCAACACCAAGTAGATTCCACATGGGCATTGGTGCAGATCTGGGTAGAGATATTCTTGGCTTCTTCTAGAAACATTTTAATAACAGATGCAGTGAAGCACCTTCGCCCTATAGGGTGTTCGGTTTAAAGTTACTATTGCTGCCAAATGCACTTTCAGTGAAGAATAGGTTAAACTGTTTGTTAGGTAACCACCAATATTCCCTGGACCACAAGGTCTTCTTCCTCGAAGAACACATTTTGGTCATCTTGTGGCTCTGACCTGATGGGAGGATTGAGCTCGACTGCTCCATCTCCTCTCTGCTCCCTCAAAGCCTTCAATGGCATCTGAAATTCTCAAAGGAATGCATCACGAATCCTCTTTCTGTAGGAGCGACCCCATTTGTGTGTGGAGGAGTCTTTTCCTCTGCTCAACTTAGAGCACCCTCTCCGGAGTCGAGGCTTCGACATCTCTGGATTCCTTTGCACTCTCTCACTCCTTAGTTGAGTTTCTCAGCAGATGTCCTCTACAGGTGTCTGTGTTGCAACCCATGGTGCTCCTTGTCTCTGTGCCAAAGTAATTTTGTGCAATTTGGAGTCAGACTTCTTGTTTGGCTTCCCTTTGTTTTTTTAGATATTACTGGAGTGTTTTTAACTCCCCCCCCCCCCCCCCCCGCTTGTGTTTCTGTGGTGGAACCTCTAGCTCGAACTTAACTTCTCCTTCGCCCTGCACCACCTCTGTGCCTATCTGGTGTGCTTCTTCGCTCTGCTGGAGTTCAGTGACTAGTTCCCATTCTACTGTGCCTGCCTCTGCTTTGCACTAGTCCTTCGGAAGAAGGACCACAGTGTACGCTCTGATCTCTGGGCAGGCAGAGGTTGTGGACTTGATGTCCTCCTTGGCAAAAATAGATTGACACTTGGGACAGAACCTAAATTGAGTGCTCTCCATTTCCCTCAACGTTTCCTGCCACTGTATTTTCCACACATGTGGTCGGCCGCCCTTATGGTTCACTTCCTTTTAGGTGATCTTTGGTGGCTCATGTTTATTTTCCTCTACAGGTGTCCTTTTTGGTGGCTTTACTCCTTACTGTCCGACGATTTGGCCAACTTCTTACTCTTTCAGCGTTCGCAGCTTCAGCAGAAAAAAATGATGCTGCAAAAAAAAAAAAAAAAAATAACTAACAGTAGGAGTAGTTTTGACACTTGAAGAATTTTCTTGATTCAAACGCAACCCACCCACCTCCGCAAAAAATTAGGTACAACAAAGATAAGAGATTACAATGCCTTTCAAACATAATGGGAAGCCTGTAAAGACAAGACTTGTCCCCAAGGGGGTGGGGGAGGGGGCAAATTCTTAAGATGGTAAAGACACACTGACTGACTTCTGAGCGTTTGCTCATCAGGGGCACAGCCATAGCACCAAATGGCCACAGACTACGCCACACACAGGCAGGGGGGCCTAAGTAAAGTATTCCAGACCAAAATACTCGAAGAATTCTCTGCATTTGACTCCAGAAAGTTAAATCTGAAAAAGTACTTACCAATAAGGAACCATTTAGTTACTTAACTAGAACTGGTGAATCAATGGAGTGGGGTTTAAAATGTTACTCTCCTAGCCCCCCCCCCCCCTCATCCCCTCATCCCCCCCCCCCCTTCGTCTGTCATCTGTAAACTAAACAGGTTAAAAGCAGACACTCTAGGCACTGTTCCACAGATTTGTTGCCAGGCTATACTCCAATCCCCCCCCCCCCACCCCCCTTCCGGGAACTGGAGCAACCCCTGCTCAAGTGAAAGAATTCTAGGAGACCATGCACCCCATTTTTTGAGCAGTCTGACCCTTTTGGTGCACCTTTAGGCACCCCAGGGTCAGGAGAGGCCCCACCCAGATGGCTCTGGTCGTAGCACCGGTAGGGTCTCATGGATCAGATTCCAGAACCAGGTCAGCGCCAACGCGACCTTCCCTGGCCCCAAAGTCAATGCCTTCGGCGCCAGCCCCATTTTGAAACTAGACAACTGGTTGACAGACTCCAAAAAGAGTCCAGAGGTTCCATGTTGTTGCCTGTTCATTTTGAAGAGGTTTCGGGTATGGCAGAAGAATGGGAAAGATCTCTGGACCCTTTGGAACACCAGTTGGACGCTCCTTGTAAGCAATCGAACTGGTATGAGGAGCTTATAGAGGCCATTGGATGGCACACATCTCCAGATACTGGTATGCTCTCTGCCTAGTGTGGCTACGGAAAAGGGGGCATCTTATGCCATGGTGGTGAGGAGGGCAGCAGAGGTCCTGGAGTTGCCATCTATGCAGGTCAAGACTAATCTCTTGACCAAAGTGCTTCAACCGGGGGCTTCCTCGTTCAAACCCCTTTTGCCTGTTAATTAAGTACGGACAGATGTCCTTCTAGGCACGTGGTCCAAAGCCCAGCACAGGGGCTCCTGTGAACAGGACATTAGCACGCCACCATCGCCCTGCACTGATGATTCAAGTTTCCTGAGCCAACACCCTACCCCGGAGAGCTTGGTGGTTAAGGCTTCAAAGTCCCATGGCACGTTCCCATCCGCTCCCATAGATTGGGAATCCAAGAGGCTGGACACACTTGAGAAGGTTTTCTGCTACCAGTCTTGCATTGCAGTTAGTAAACACTGCATGCTTATTGGGCACTTTCTTGCACACCTTATGGGAAACTGTTGTGCAAGTGCTGCCACAGGTTCCAGAGGAGGCCCAGGCTGTGCTCTCCCAGGCAGTGAAAGATGGGAGATGCAGCAAAGTTTACCATTAGGCGTGGCTTAGATTGAACAGACTTGCTGGGTAGAGCGGTTTTCTTGACAGTGGCCTTACAGGGCCATGTCTAGCTGAGAACATCTGGCTTCTTGGGTGATGTCCAGGCTAACCTCATTGACATGCACTTTGACGGGACTCTTTTTGGTGGAAAGGCAGACACTGCTCTGGAGTGTTTCAAGGAATCCTTTGCTACCACCAGATGCTTAGGCCTTTTGGTTACACCTAGTGGCCAGTCAACCCCTTCCATTCCCAGGAAAGGTAATCAACCACGTCAGCCTTACCCCAGCCACCGTCCTGCAGAGACTCTCCAAGTAGTGCAAAGACAGGGTACATTCCAACCTAATGGGAATGGTAGCCAGAAGTAGTCTGCCAGCCTCCAAGCATTCCTAGTTTGGTTCTGCAAGACCATGCCACTCCAGTTTGGAGAGTTCAACATAGTCTCCTCTGCTGGAGGTCCGTAGCCGACAAATGGGTCTTGCAGATCATTCAGGATGGCTATTCACTTCCCTCTTTCTTTTCCTCTCCCTTTACCACCAACTCAACAACGGCTGGCGGAGGATCATTTATTATTACTCTAAGAGGAAGTCTCAGCTCTCCTGGTCAATGGAGCTATAGGGAAGGCTCCGATTTCAGAACAAGGCAGTGGTAGTTACTGCCGCTACTTTCTGATACTGAAAAATAAAAAAGGTCTGTGTCCTATCTGGACCGTCAATCTCTTCCTCAGAAAGAAGTTCAAGATGCTCACGTTGGCTAGTTTGTCCTAGACCAGAGACACTGGCGTTTGACTTGCAGGATGCATATTTTCACAGCCCCATCCTGCCAGCCCACCGGCGTTACCTGCAGTTCAGGTTAGGCCACAAGCACTCAGTTCACTGCGCTCCCCTTTGGCCTTACCAGCGCCCCTCGGGTGTTCGGAGTCCAGGATATTCATGTTATGACACTGATGTTCCAGCCACTAGCCTTGATTTTGGTGAGAATGACAGGCTGCTGGCACTCATGGCCCCCTGCATCAAGTTAGTAAATCATGCCAGATGGTGTAGGCAGGCTCTGCAGTGGGACCTGAAGTTCCCGTGGGTGCAGCATCAGGAGAATCAGACATGGTTCAGATCTGTGGGAACTGCAAAAGACCAGTGGTAGTTTATGAACCGGGATTGGCTTAGATGAAGACCCTTCAACCAAATCACACAGTAGTGACAAATGAGTCACTCCTGGGATGGTGTAATGACAAACCTTAGATCTCCCCTGGACAAAGGAATGTACCGTCACTTTCCCAGGGAGAGAATATCAGTTCCAAACTTATGGAATATAACATATACACAGCACTTCCTAAGGTGGGCAAACTTTCAACACTCCCCCAAAGGCAAGGCAAGAAAACAATAATTTGCGCATCACTTGTGAGGACTAGCACCAACTTCCTATAACACAATTACCTGCTAGGAGGGAATTCACCCATCCTTCTACAACAGAATACTTGGCCAAGAAGAGTCCACACCTCCTGCTACAAGGAAAAGACGAATTGGTATATCTGTGATGTATTTATTAGTAAATAGCACCACACAGTAAGCCAAATGCACCTAACATAGCAGACTAACATATCAATAGTATGATTGAAACTCAATCAAGACAAATATATATTTAGAAATATATATATTTAAGAATCAGAAAATAAGAAGGAAAGGAAAGAATTCAGAGACAGTTAGTAGCAGAGACACCTCACCTCATCATTTCACCCCACTTTGCTCAAGGGGAGTCCATTGCTTGAACCGGGCGAAAGCTCAGAGGTGACCCCACTTTCCGTGACAACACGTCTGCTCCACGGATGAACTTCCACCGAGCCAGTGTAGACTCCCTTTTTTAATACACATTCAAAACACAGCGAAGCTTCTAGCAAGCCACGCCCCCTAGTTCTCATGAGAGCCAGTACCAGCCTGCTTCAAGGTCAGACCAAGGGTTGATCAGGCCCCTGTTATGACTAAAAGTCAAACCATGTACATTCCTCTGATAAGAACCAGTTCTCTCTAGTCAGTAAAATGCGAAAAACAGCAGGAAAGCAAAACATGCCCTCTTCTTCACAGAAAATGGCTTCAGTTAGTTAAGCCATGCACACAAAGGCCCAAAGCAAGATGGAATCAGAAAAGCAAGATGACATGAGACCATGTCAAAGGAGCACCTATAATTCTCATCCACACAACTTACAAGCACCACTGTGCACACAGAAGCAAGGTAAAGTCAGAAGGCAGAATGACATTAGACCACGTCAAAGCCAATAGGTCAAAGTCATAATTCACCTAACCCAAATAACATTATACACTTAATCCCTCAGTATACCACATTGAGCACATGTGTGCACCACCACCCACAAGACTGCACCTCAACATCCCATACCTTCTATTCTTGGAAAGACTATTCCACTAAAAGATAGAAGAAAAGCAGGCATATGCAAACCCATCCTACATTAAGGCTAAGGTAACATAACACACTTAAGTCAGTACAGAATGGTGGTGGTTGAGGGTCATCATAGGGTGTCAGACCACAAAAGTGGCTGATTCACTACAGATGGGGCTGCTATCTGGGACAGGTGGAGATCAGGAGACACTGGTCTCCGGAAGCGTTGGGGCTCCACATCAACTTGTTCAAGGGAGGTTGGTACAGGTGTTCTTGGACAACACAACTGCCATGTGGTACTGCAACAAGCAGGGTGGGGACCTGGACCCTTTGCCAAGAGGCTCTACACTACTGGAGCAGCAGGGCATGACCCTGGTAGTTCAACATCCGACATGTTCTCTGAATGCCAGGGCAGACAAAGTCAGCCGTTGATACCCAACGGATCACAAGTGGAGTCTCCAGGCAGAGGTGGCACATGGCTCTCCCCACTGCTGACACCTCGGTTAGCTTCTGAAGAAAACGCATGTTAGCAATTGAGTGCCTGAGTTTCCAAGGCAGCTATTGCTCAGCGATGCTTTTCAGCATGAGTGGAGCTCAGACTTCCTGTACGCCTTTCCGCCCATACCACTTCTGCTCAGAGTTCAAGATTATCCAGAACGACTGGGCCCAAGTCAGTTTTGTGGCTCCGGACTGGGCACGGAGAGTGTGGTATCCAGATGTTGTTCAAATGAGCATTGATCCTCCAATGAGGCTGCCCCTTCGGGAGAATTTTCTGTCGCAGTGGAGGGTCCTCCACACAAACCAGTGTACTTGTTGCCTCCTTGCGTGGAGATTAAGCAACAGTGGATAGCTTTTGAACCTTCCTCCCCAAGTATGTAATCTTAGCAGCCAGGAGGGCCTCAACTAGGACTGTATACGCTTGCCGCTGGCAAAAGCTTGAAAATTATTGTACAGAAAGGTCTATTGACCCTCTGATTAGTTTCATTTTTTTATTCCTACCCTTGCCTAGCAGGTTTCTGCTTTGGGTACTCTTAAGGGTTATCTTTCTGCTCGGTCAACTTCCTTGCAGCTGCTGGACCAACCCTCCTTGTTCAAATCCCCCATTGTAAAAAGGTTAAGTGCTTGTACATAGGTTTCCACCTACACCCTTTATTGTGCCTCAATGTGGTTCTCACATCTCATGTGTGCTCCCTTTGAGGATTAAACAATTGTCCCCTCCGGCTGCTTACCATCAAGACAGATTTTCTACTGGTGATAACATCTGTCTGGAGGGTGCGTGAATTGCAAACTGTCATCCAAGCCTCCCTATGGTATGACATTTTTTTTTTTTTTTTTTTTTTTTTTAAAAACCTTTATTTGTGCATAGTAAAAGAACAAATACGGGCCTACAACCATCAGGCCGGCCACAATACGGTTGAGCACAGAGACAAACAATACATCCCCTGTGCGTCAAGGTCAAGATTAGCAACGATTCAGGATTCATACACTGGAGGGATCCTTGACACCGGGGGAAGGAGAAGTGAAGGTTAATTTTAAGGTTTTCAAAAAAAAAATTTTTATCGAGAAAAAAAGGCAGTAAAGGATAGAAACAAGGAGATTCGAGTCCGCAAGTCGGCTTCATACACTGGAGGGCAGCAGCATCATTAAAACAGCCATAGAAAATCTCATACAGTAAGGCGATGCAGTTAGATAACAGGATCATCACAGTAGTAAATACGCACCCCCTAAAAGCCGCCCCCACTCAATCCACCCCACACCCGGACCCCGAATCGAAACAAGTATAGCGCAGAGACATGAAAGAAAGAGGCCCATAGAACTAAAAAGAAACAGTAAATTACCCCCCCACCCTACACCAATGCGGAGGCTATGGCCTACCCCCCCCCCCAGCATAGTGCCTGTCGCCCAATGAACCCGAAATATAGACAAGAGAGAAAGTAGGAATAGAGTAAAGAAACTAAGAGAAGAAAGAAGAAAGGAGGTGGGGAGGAGCCCACGTATCCTCGGAGCGCCCGACACCACCGGCCAACCAATCCTCCACACACTGAAATCCCACTACACCCAAAGGCGGTCGTGTGAAGATAGCATGTAACACCAAGGCAAAGAAGGCAGACAGATCGCGACGAGTGCGCACAACATATGTAGACAATTCCAGTCCCAGTCCAGCCCGGCCGTGAAGCCATGATGATAGAGAGTAATCTAGCCCTGGCCCGATCGCGGGCGTACGATTAGACCCGCCCCCTCGTGAATGCCCCGCATCCCGAACAGACAAAGACAATATGGCCACTTGGGAGAAGATGGAGAAGTAGAGTCACAAAATGGCCGCCGATCATCTATGGAGGTCCCCTTGCACACCATATAAAATCCAGACCTGGCTTGTAAAGTACATGAGTTCCACATAAAAGGAGCCGTAGGCCACCGTGAACGGTTCCTCGAGGTCGCCAGGTGTAGATCAGCTGGAAACTCCTGCGGGCACGGTGAGGCAGGCAACAACAAAGCAGGCAGCAATGACCGGGGAAACAAAGTGTCTGCCATTGAGCAGGAGAGCGATTGATCCTGAGCGCCGGGAAAGCCAAATGAAGACACCAGTGTAGCACCGTTATACCCAGTCGTTGCTTCCCCGCAGGAGGACCACAGCACTGGCAGACTCACGTCTTGTTGATCACAAACGGGGCGCTCACGGCCCGCAGCAGACAGTGTAGAGTCGAACCGCTCACTCAGCGTTTGCAAGCCGACACACAATTGCAGACGAAAGTCCCGCAGGGCAGCCAGAACGGAGCCGTATGTCAGCGGAAGCTGCGTCCCCACAACGGCAGCAATCCGGGACGGCACTGGGGAGCTGGAGTCTGGTAGAGGGAGGGCGAAGCGGGCAGCGGGCGAGACCGGAGCATCACCCCCCAGCAGCGAGCAGGCAATCAGCGCCATGTTTTACCGTTGAACGGTACCGTGGCCAGGGGGGGGATCGTGACAAGGAGGCAATTCCCAACAGGTCTGCGCCGCAACAGGTGAAAGCCAGCAGGCGCTTCCCCTCCCTCGGGCTCTCTTTGCAGCCGACTAGACCATAGAAGAAGGGGGTCTGCAGCCTTCCACAGCGTGGTCCACAGAGCGGGGTAGGAGACCCGCCACACCGGGGCTTACCCTCTAGCTCCAGCCCGTCAGGTGCAGGGTACAGGAGGTGTCCGGGCGTCTCTCTCCCGGCTCTTCTGGCGACCGCACGTGGCGTGAGGCGGGATCGGGACCTCGGGCTCAGATTTGCACCAGCGGGTCCGGTGACTGCAACGCTTCCAGAGGGCCGGCCGAGGCCACAGTAGAGCAAGGGTCCAGGGCGGAGAACAAAGGCACCAAGAACTCCGGCATCCGGGCGGGCTAAGACTTCGGGAAAGCGACGGCGCAGTCAGCGCGTCATCGCACGCGTTGCACCTCGAAAATCGGCAAGGATAGGAATCAGGATGATAGTCCGAGGCCAAGGGCCGACGGAGCCGGGCGCTCAAGCGACTGCTCCGGTCGCCATCTTGGCTCCTCCCCCATGGTATGACATTCTTGGATAAGGTGGTGCTTTGCACCTGTGCTTCATTTCTTCCTAAAGTGGTGACTCCATTCCATCTGGGTCAGTCATGCTGCCTACCTTTGTTGCTCCCCCGCACCCTTCTAAGGAAAAGAGTCCATCGTCTGGACCCAAAAGAGAGTGGTCATTCTACCTTGACCACACCAGAGTTCCGGGTGGATGACCAGCTCTTTGTGGGTTACATGGAAACTAAAAAAGGTCAGGCAGTGCAGAAACAACCATTTTGTGCTGGTCGCTCTTTGCATTAAGACCTGCTTGTGGTAAGGAATCAGCAGCTAGATAACCAGATACTTACCTTCGATAATGCATTATCTGGTAGACGATATCTAGCTGCAGATTGCTTACAGAACCACCCAGCTCTCCCACTCTGCAGACTAATTTATAGGGCTAGTGTTCCCCTTTGAAATGCAATCGTTTTGACACACAATAATCAGTTCACTTCATGGCTCTGCCATTCTGGTGTGGAAAAGTGAAAAGGAACTGACTCTGCATGTCTGGTGGTGCATATATAGGCAAATGCGACATCACAACATACACCAACGTCAAGTGGAGCCAGACTGAGCCACCCAAAGGCTTGCAGGGAACTGCTCATGCAACAAAGTTTACAGATCTAACCTGCAGCCTAGGAAATTCAAAGGTATGGAATCTGGAGCTAGATATCTCTACCAGATAACGTGTTACCCAAGGTAAGTAACTTGTTCATTAGGGATACTCTGAATTACTTAGGAGTGTGCTGGGGAAGATTCTACAACTATGAAAATACAATATATACAGAAGGTTTTAAAGAAAGGATTTGCCAGACTTAAAACGCCTGGCCAAACTGAATACAGCGTCTTGGGAGTGCATCATCCGAAAATCTATATTTAGTAGTGAGAGAATAAATTGGATATGCTACAGAAACAAACATAAGGAGCTAGTGTAAGAAAGTGGCTCTGTGCACACTGTACCTATTTGGGAACAGTATATACAGAGTCCACAGTCCCCAGAGGTTTGGCAAAGGCTAAAGTTAGATATAACCTTACTCTCTAGAGGAGGAGCCAAGATGGCGACCGGGACGGCAGCGTAGACTCCCGGCTCCGTGAACCTCCGCACCCCGCACGGATATCCTGCCTGAGATCCTCAACTTGTGCTACGTGGTCGTGTTTCTGAAGGAGAGGGGCTCCCGACTGTGTGACTCCAAGGTTTCTAGCCGTGCTATCGCCGGAGAAAACTGCATCTGAACTTTGCGGCCTGTGCGGCCCTGGAGCCGGGACATCGAGTGGGCGCCGTGGCCGGGTGGCAGTGCGACAACAGCGGCCGGTGGTGACTGGGTGGAGTCGGCCCACCGAAGCGGTGTTAAACTCGGCCTACATTTCGGCGTGGTCACTTCTACTGCCCAGTGTAGCTGACCGAGTGCATGACCGGGGGTGCAAATCTTCGATCCTCCGGTGACTGCCCCTGCCTTGCTGGTGAGCTGCCCGGCCGCCGCCCGTATCCTGCCCCGATCATTGCGGGCCGCCCCCGGATTTCTACGGGAGCTGGTCCGTGGTGGGGACGACTGTTGCCCGTGACCACGGATAGTTTTTTGCCTGCCCCCGGAACCCGGTCACCCGCGACGTGGACATCGCGACGCTTGTCCCGGGGTCCGGGCCCCGGTGAGGGTCGGGCATACTTGGCGGCCATCTTGGGTCGATGAAGCCCACCATCCTGTCCGCTGGGCCGCAGCGGGCCTCTGAGCGTATGATTCTTGGGAGTGTTGCGGCGAGATCACAGAGAGCTGAGCTGGGGTACGGCGACCTCCTCGAGGCTCTTGGTACTCTTCACTCCTCCTTGGTTCATGGTTTCGTGATCTTGGGGAGTAAGCTCGATGGTGTGGCGTCAGAGTTGGGGCAGTGGCGGCCCGCCTGTCCGCACGAACACAGAGTCTACCCACACTGCGCGCAGGAGGACGCTGTGGCGGCCCCCCCTGAGGTTAGTACACGACTGGACACCCCGGCCAGAATGCTACAGTGTGTTCGACCTTCTGAGGGCCTGATCTGTCCCGGAGGCGTTGGACTTGAGTGGGATGTGGTGGCCTCATCCCGTGCATGCCCTCCTGCGACCCAGAGACAACTCCAGCAACTAATGTCTGTTTTGGCTGCTTCTGCCTTCCTGAGCCTTGCGTGCAGTGCAGACCCTAGGGCAGCACTGGGAAGCCTGTTTCCTCACGCGGCGGACTGTGTTGATGCTCAGAGACTTCCACCCCACCTGTGTGCGTCGCTTCTCTGTCATTGTTGGACATTCCTCTGCCTAGGAACATTGGGTATGGTGCTGGGTCGAGGGGTTGGCATGGGCAGAATTCCACAGAGTGGTCAGGGATGAGGCTGGCCCCTCGGGGGTGGTCGCCTAGTGGACGGGCGGGCTTGGGGTGGTGTGCTCTCCTGACATGGCTACTGGCACAATAGGTGCATAATGCTCCCCGTTGTGGTTTGAGAAGATTGTCTTTGTGCTGTTCCTTGTTCACTTTAGGGGAACCTTACCGTGCGGGAGGGAGAAGCCGGGGGTCTGTTATGAAGGCCCTCCTCCAGTTTATAAATGCTTTCTCAACCCCCCCCCGTCTGGTGGGGTTTTTTTCCTACTTCTTTTTCCCTATTCTCCTACATTTCGGGTCTGGTTCCAGGGCGACAGGCACACTGCTGGGGGGGGGGGGCCGTACTCATCTGCAGAGGTGCAGGGTGGGGGGTTGGGGGAGGGGACTCTGTATTCCTTCATCTTTTTCGATGGCCTCCTTTTTCTTCTCTGATTCTTTTTGTCTTTCTTTTTCTGGGATCAGTGTGATACACCTCCTTTTGCTATGCCTTGTTGCCGTTCCATGTGTTCACAACTTCCGGGGTGTTCTTGGGGAGTTCTGGCGGGGGACTGCGGGCGCAGCTGTAGACTATGTTTTTCTCCATCCTGATGTTCTTGTATTTGCGCCATTGACCGAATAGATTGCTGTAAATCGCTAACGTTCATTACTCTGCATATCCGTGATCGTTGTTTTCAAATTGCTTGTCACCTGATCCTTCTGCCTTGTTTCATCATAAAATGAAAACCTCTTTCTCCTGGTGCCCTACTTACGCTGTCCACAGTATAAGCAGTACGATTTTGCTCCCCGAAGTGCTGCCTGTGTTTATACTTGTCGTTCTTGCTCTGATTGCTTAGCGGCCGGCCCTGGGGGGTTGTAGGCCCATACTTGTTCTTCTTGAACTGTCAATAAAGGTTTTCAAAAAAAAAAAAAAAAAAAAACCTTACTCTCTAAAGTGGTAGCTTGGTCGAGCAGTATCAGAGGGCAGTGTAAAGCATTTGTTGCAAACCGTCAGCAAATGGTCTCACACACGCGAACTGAACTGTAGGCCAATGGTTTTGTATAAAAATATGGTTGTTTTATTTTAGAACCAACAATAGATTTCAAAATATATTTTCTCAGAATGAGAGGCTTTAGATAAATACTTTCAATAGGCAATAGGCTTTTGAATGCAATAGACAGTTGTTGCAATAGGCAACAATTTCAAATACAATAATACATTGAGCTCAATGGGAATTTCTAGTTAAATACAATTACTTTAAGGATTACTTTTCTAACCACAGGACTGGATCCGGGATTCAGTCCTGGGACATTTCCTGAAAACAGTGGAGTAAAAGCGTTTGTTACAGTACGGATTTTTAAGCCATATTTTGGTATTTTAAAAGTTGACAAACTTTCTCATAGAATCACCAATGTTATCCTATGGGAGGAATTTCACTTAGCAGTTAAGTGGGGTTATTGTTACTTTTTCTAACTCGGTGTTGGATCCTAGATCCAGCACGGGTGCATCACCTGTAAACAGTTGAAAGAATGTGTTGGTTATACAGGCGATTTTTAACGAATATTTGTAAGTTTGCAAAATCGACAAACTCTTTCAGCAAAAACCAGGCAATGTTATCCTATGGAAGGGAATTCAAATTATAGGTAAAGTATGTTCTCGTTACTTTTGTAATCCAGTGCTGGGCTCCTAGGTTCAGCACTGGGACATCTATCTAAAACAGGCAAGTAATTACGTTTTCACAGTTGGTCCGATTTTTAAAGAACTTGTAGTTTGCAAAAATCGACACTTAGAAGAAATTTCACAGGAAAACAAACAGTCAATAGTTTCCTATGGAAGAAAATTGGGTTAGCGGTAAGTATGGTTGTAATTACTTTTCAGGGTCAGTGCTGGGCACCAAGATCCAGCACTGGGATCTCTCCTGATAGCAGGTGAGTATTTTAGTTTGTTACTCTGTTGATTTTAGGTGAATATTTTAAAGTGAAACCAGTCAATGTTACCCTGCGGAAGAAAAGATAGTTATCGGCTTTTGGGTAAGTACTCGACTGGCAGAGTTAAGGTTCTGGGCATAGACTCAGGGGTCTCCCAGGGTCAGGTCAGTAAAGTGGTTACACCCGCAGCGGCACAGGGGCAGCCGGGTGCAGAGTGAGTTATGCCCAATGTTATCCTATGGGAGGCAGGGGGCCCTTGGTTGGTGGCTGCTGGCTAGCAGGCCACGCGGTTGTGGGAGCTGGGCTCCTGGTCACTTGCTCATGGCAAATGGGGAAGTAGAGTAGAGATTGCACTGCCTGGGGCACTCTGGCGGCTGGGTGCAGGGTGCTTTTGAGCAGTCGGCTGCTCAATGGACTGCAATGGAGAAGCTCAAAAACAAACAAAGGCTGCAAGCTCGGGGACGAAGATTCTTCAGGTGTGACCACCACTTCGAGAGGTAAGTTGGGTAGTTGGAGGATAGGTAGGCACCCAGGAGTTGGGCATAGGGCGCCGGGGTGCCTTTTGGTGTCGGGAAATCTTACCCTCTGCTGGTCGCGGTTGGAGGGGTCCCTGGTTCTGAGGCTGCAGGAGTCACCAGGAGCGTCGAGGTGGGTCCTTGGGTGCTGTATTCGGGGTCACATTCGCCGAGGGCGGGTCACGTCCTCGGAGTCTTTGTCCACTCCAGCACAGGCCAGGCTTGGCAGGTGCAGTGTGCGCAGGGTTCGCGGTTCCTGGCTGATGCCAGGGGTCAGTTACTTGCTTTGAGCAGTACTACTGCTCGTGGGAGTCCCAGTTGCTCAGTGTCACAAGGTAGCCAGGTCCTCCGGGGTTTGTGAGGTTGCTGGCCACTTCACTTCAGTTCAAAGGCAGCATGCCTTTGAAGCTTCCCCTACCCATCCTGGGGGAGGAGACCTAGCACCTCGCCCAGGATGTGCATTGTTGCAGGCCCAGGAGAGCAGATGGCTCTCTACCCAGGGGTCCAGCAGCAGGTCTGCTGTGTGGCAGCCTAGGCAGCCCCTCAGACAAGACGTGGATTGTAGGCTAGGTTCAGGGGGCATCTCTAAGATGCTTGTCGTGCATTGTACATTAAATCCCACACTGGCATCAGTGCGGGTTTAATGTGCTGAGAAGTTTGATACCAAACCTCAGCCTTCAGGGGAGAAATCATGGTGCTATGGAGTTAGTGTTGACGATCTCCCAGCACCATATACTCTTAAATGGCAGCACTGCATTTACAGTGCCCAGGAATGGACCTGGGTACTGTAGGGGCACAGGGCTCATGCACCTGTACCCACACCACTGGCATGGGGCACCCAGCTGGAGGGGTGGCTGATGTATGCCAGGGCAGTGTGTGTTGTGGGCATGGCACACAGGGATGTGTGCCTTGTCGACTTTTGTTCTGTACCCAGACACAGCCTGCAAGGGCAGAGTGTGAGAGTGTGTGTGTGTGTTAGGGTACAGGACCTCTACGGGTGGCACAATAAGTGCTGCAGCCCTTAGGGGCCTTTCCTGGTCACAAGGCCCTGGGTACCTAGTGTACCATTTACCAGGGGCTGACATTTGGCCAGAGTTTGCCAATTTGGGTTTAGGTTTCAGCACAGTTTTAGGGAAGGAACTTAGGCCCTGGGTACCCGATTGGCAGGAGCCCAGGGCACAGTCAGTCAAAGCACATTCACCAAAAAGTGGGCGCATACCATGCAAGAAAGATGGCTGGCACTTTCTCACACAACCCCCACCGAAAGGTGATGAGACCAACCTTGCCCTATGGAGTCTTCACTGTCTAAGTGGAAGAACCTGGAAAGTCCATCTGCGTTTGCATGTGCAGTCCCTGGTCTGTGTTCCACTTCAAAGTCCATTCCCTTTAGGGAGATGGACCACCTTAGTAGTTTCGGATTTTCCCCTTTCATCTGCATTAGCCATCTGAGAGGTCTGTGGTCATTTGAACCAGGAAGTGAGTACCTAACAAGTATGGCCACAACTTCTTCAGGGACCAAACCACAGCAAAGGCCTCCCTCTCAATGGCACTCCAACGCTGCTCTCTGGGGAGTAGCCTCCTGCTTATAAAAGCAACAGGTTGGTCTTGGCCTTCATCATTGGTCTGGGATAGGACCGCTCCTATCCCTAGCTCAGAGGAATCAGTCTGCACTATGAACTGCTTGGCATAATCTGGAGCTTTTAGAATTGGTGCTGAGCACATTGCTTCTTTCAGGGTGTCAAAAGCCTTTTGGCAACCAACTGTCCAGTTAACCTTTTTGGTCATCTTCTTGGAGGAGAGTTCTGTGATTGGAGTCACAATGGACCCATAGCCCTTCACAAACCTCCTGTAGTACCCAGTCAAGCCAATGAATGCCCTGACTTGGGTCTGGGTTGTTGGAGCTATCCAGTCCATGATGGCCCGGATCTTGGGTTGTACCTGGCCTCCACCAACAAGGTGGCCAAAGTACACTACAGTGCCCTACCCTATCTGGCATTTGGATGCCTTTATAGTGAGGCCTGCATTTTACAGAGCCTCTAAAAGCCTTCCCAAGGTGGATCAGGTGATCCTGCCAGGTGGAGCTAAAGACAGCAATATCAAGATAAGCTGCACTAAAAGACTCGCACCCAGCCAGGACATGGTTCACCAACCTCTGGAAGGTGGCAGGGGCACTCTTTAACCCAAAAGGCATCACAGTGAACTGATCATGCCCATCACGTGTGGAGAATGCAGTTTTCTCTTTTGCTCCTGGGGACATGCCAATCTGCCAGAACCCTGCAGTTAAGTCAAAGGTATTGAGCAATTTGGCTGCTCCCAATTTATCAATTCATCTGCTCTTGGCATAGGGTGAGCATCTGTCTTGGTGACGGAGTTGAGCCCTCTATAGTCCACACAGAACCTCATCTCTCTTTCCACCCTGTTGGTGAGGTTTGGGGAACCAGAACCACTGGGATAGCCCAGGGGCTCTCAGAAGGTTCAATAACCCCCAACTCCAGCATCTTGCTGACTTCAGCTTTGATGCTTTCCTTGACTTGGTCTGACTATAGATTTTGTTTTTAACATGTGCACTGTCACCAGTGTCCACATCATGGCTACACCAGTTTGTCAGACCAGGGGTCAGGGAAAAGAGGCTAGCATACTGTTGCAAGACTTGCTTGCAGTCAGTCTGCTGTTGGGCAGAGAGGGTGTCTGAAAAGACACCATCCACTGACCCAACTTGTGGGCTGTAGGAGAGGAGATCAGGGAGAGGTTCACTCTGCTTCCTGTTCCTCAGTCACCAGCAGCATGGTGATGTCAGCCTTGTCATTGTAGAGTTTAAGGCGGTTCACATGGATAACCCTTTTGGGTGTCCTCCTAGTGCCCATGTCAACCAAGTAGGTGACCGCACTTTTTTCCTAGGATAGGGTAAGGGCCACTCCATCTATCCTGGAGTGCCCTTGGGGCCACTGGCTCCAAAACCCACACCCGTTGCCCAGGTTGAAATTCAACCAGTGCAGCTTTTTGGTCATACCAGTGCTTCTAAAGCTCCTGGCTGGCCTCAAGATTCTTGGATGCCTTCCATGTACTCAGCCATTCTGGACCTTAGGCCAAGCACATAGTCCACTTGGTCTTGTTTGGGCTCTCGGAGAGGCCTCGCCCAGCCCTCTTTTACAAGACAAAGTGGTCCCCTCACAGGATGACCACACAGAAGTTCAAAGGGTGAGAAACCTACTCCCTTCTGTGGCACCTCTCTAAGCGAAAAGCAGGCATGGCAACAGGACATCCCATCTCCTCTTGAATTTCAGGGAGTCCCATGATCATGCCTTTCAATGTCTTGTTGAACCCCTCAACAAGGCCATTGGTTTGTGAATGGTAGGGTGTAGTAAACTTGTACTGCACTCCACACTCCTTCCACATGTTTCAGGTAAGCAGACAAAGTTGGAACCTCTGTCTGAAACCACCACCTTAGGAAACCCTACGCTGGTGAAGACACCCAGGAGGGCCTTGGCTACTGCAGGAGCTGTAGTAGTCCTAAGTGGAATTGCTTCAGGGTACCTAGTAGCATGATTCACTATTACTAGAATGAATTTGTTCCCTGAGGCTGTGGGAGGTTCAAGTGGACTACTGGCAAGTGGAATTAGGGGGGCCTTTGGGTGGCCACCTGTCTGGTCACTGGCTTGACAGGTAACACAGGAGCTGACAAACTACTTCACCTTTTGGTGCATCTGGGGCCAGTAAAAGTGACTAACTAGCCTCCCCCAAGTTTTGGTTTGTCCCAGATGTGCAGCTAGGGATGTCATGAGCCAAAGTTAGGAGGAACTCCCTGTACTTCTGTGGCACTACCACCCTCCTGGTGGTTCCAGGAGTGGGGTTTCTTGCCTCAGCATACAATAATCCCGCTTCCCAATAAGCTCTGTGGGTACCACAGACATCTCCCTTTGCTTCTGAAACCGCTTGCTGCCTCAGGCTTTCAAGAGTGGGACAGTCTTGTGGACCCTGGCACAGCTCTTCCCTAGAGGGTCCCACTGGGCCCAAGAGTTCAACCTGGTAAGGGTAAAGCTCCATGGGCTCAGTTCCCACAGGGGTATCCAAGTCCTCTCCCTGTGGAGAGGGGGTCCTGAGTTGTTTGCTGTACAGAAGCTGGGTCCCCAGTCTTACCTTTTCTCTTGGTTGGTTGAGCTATTGTTTCAGGCTCCAAACCTACTTATTCACCCTTCCTCTTGCTCTGGTTTACACACACCAATTCAGGGATACCCAGCATGGGCCTTTAGCTCAACCTCAGCCCAGGCTGGAGGTTTCCAGATCATTTCCTAGCAGACATGCAGCTGGTAACTTGAGACCACTACCTGTTTCAGGCCAGGAACCTCCCCCTCCCCAAGCCTAACGTCACCATAGCCATGGAATGACTAGTGGTAACACGGTCAGCATTGGTGACTGGGTATGTTTTCCCAATCAAGTATTGCTCAGGGGAAACCAGTGTGTCTCTCACCATAGTGACACTGGGACCTGTACCCCTCAGAGCTATCCTAGTTCCATTCACCCAGGGGACTTGCAAATATTTCTTTAAGTTGGGTGGCCACACAGCTACAGTGGCAAAAACTCCACTTCCCCCATTGAAAATATACTTGCTTCTGTGTGCATCCAGATTTGCGCAGGGCACACTTCTGATCCCACCTGTAGACTTGCTGCCACAGGAGTAGCTGTACTGGGTGCCTTAAGGGCTTTGTTGTGGGGGCAAGATTTATCTACAGTTAGGTGTCCCGACTTCTTACACCAGGCCTTTAAGGGATCAAAGTTATTCCCCCTATAAGGTTAAGGCACATAGGGAGTAGTTTGGGACCCACCCCCCTGAAGAACAAGTTACTTACCTTCGGTAACGATGTATCTGTAAGAAACATTAGTTAGATTCCTCACCTTAGAATATCTCCAGGCTGGATCCGGAAAGATTTGTCAGCAATACCCCTTGCGCGTCGCTAGGCGTAGTCTGCGGCTCCGCGTCATCGGCGTCGTCGTGCGCCGGAATGACGGAGTACTTAGACGCCGCCCTCGCGCGCTGACATCAGTTCTTATACATAGCTTTCCGCGCCAGGAACGCAGAGCCATGCAAGAGACCGACACTGGTGCCAAAAAGTCTAGGGCCCTGAAAAGGATAACCTTAACCCTAGATGTCGGTTCGCAGAACAGGGAGGATGGGTGGGTCGGTGAGTAATCAAACTAACTAATGTTTTACAGATACATCGTTACCGAAGGTAAGTAACTTGTTCATCTGAAAGAAACATGTTAGTTAGATTCCTCACCTTAGAATAGATACCCCAGCAATACCAACGCCGGGGGTGGGTCTGCGAACCAAGATCACACCAGAAAGTCCTGGATAACAGAACGGCCAAAGAAGCCGTCCCTCCGGACTTTGCTGGTCAGGCAATAATGCTTGGCAAACGTGTGCAGCGAGGCCCACGTTGCTGCCTGACAGATGTCCTGCAAGGGGACTCCCCGGCCCAG
Organism: Triturus cristatus; assembly: GCF_964204655.1. Classification (NCBI taxonomy): domain Eukaryota; kingdom Metazoa; phylum Chordata; class Amphibia; order Caudata; family Salamandridae; genus Triturus; species Triturus cristatus. Next base: position 1,615,233,213 of record NC_140590.1, read on the forward strand.
GGCAGTGCTTGCCGCTGTGGCCTGGGTGGAATGGGCCCTCAGCCCAACAGGAGGATCCTTTTTAGCCAAGGAGTAACAAGCCTTTATACACAATACGACCCACCGCGAGATGGTTCGCTTGTGTACCGCCCGCCCCTTCTTAGCACCCTCATAGCCCACAAAGAGTTTGTCGTCCACCTGGAACGGTTTGGTGCGGTCCAAATAAAAGGACAGCACCCGTTTTGGGTCCAGACGGTGGAGCCTCTCTTTCTCTTTCGAAGGATGCAGAAAGAAGGTGGGCAACATGACACGACTGCCCAATGTGAAAGGCAGTCACCACTTTAGGAAGAAAGGAAGGACGAGTCCGGAGGACAACCTTTTCCGCATGGACAGAAAGAAAAGGAGGCTTAGAAGAGAGCCTGGAGCTCACTCACCAGTCTAGCGAGGTGATGGCAACCAGGAAAGCAGTCTTAAGAGTCAGAAGACGAAGGAGACAATTATGAAGAGGCTCAAATGGAGCGCACATCAGATGTGTCAAGACCAGGTTCAAATCCCACCGAGGCATTACGAAAGGGACAGGAGGAAATGTGAGTAATGCCCTTAAAGAATCGAGAAACAGGGGATTTGAAAAAAGAAGGCTGATCATGAAGTCGTGAGAAAGCAGAAATAGCTGAAAGATAACCTTTAAGAGTGCCCAGAGCAGAGCCCTGCTGGGCCATGGAAAGAAGAAAGAGGAGAACCTCAGAAAGAAGGGGGGGGGGGGGGGGAAGGGAATCCACAGCCTTTGCTGTGCACCATGCCACAAATTTGTTCCACCTGCAGGCTATACAGATTTTGTGGAGGGACGCCTGGCTGCCAGAATCACATTGCAGACTTCAGGAGGCAAGTCAAATGGCATCAACTGTCGCCGCTCAGTCTCTACGCATGGAGGTGGAGACTGGACAGGTTCGGGTGGAAGACCGTCCCCTGCTGCTTCGCCAGAAGGTCCTCCTGAAGAGGCAGTCGTATCGGGGAATCGATTGACAGACTGAGTAGCTCGTGCAATACCAGTACCTTCATGCCCAATCCGGAGCCACCAAGATGACTTGGGCCCGGTCACGCCTGATCTTCTTCAGCACTCTGGGCAGAAGTGGTATAGGCGGAAAGGCGTACAACAGACCGCAACTCCACTCGTGACGAAAAGCGTCCGAGCGAGTGCCGCCTTGGAAACTCCAACGCGCAGAACTGCTAACATTGCACGTTCTCTTCGGTGGTGAATAGATCTAACCAAGGCTCGCCCCACTGCCGAAAGAGGCTGTAGGAGAGTAGGGTCTGCTTTCTATGTTCACCCCCACTTTTTGCTTTTGCTTCACTGGTTTTTGACTTAGATGTGGCTGTGGGCCTGCCAATCAGACCCACAGCCCAGCTGTTCTCTCTCTAAATTTATACTATGTACTTTAGGTGCATAACCCAATTGGTTAGGATCACCTTATTGGCCCCTGTATAGTGTACCTTAGGTACCCAGGGCCTAGGTGTACCCTAGGCCTATCAGGGGCTGCAGCATGTATTGTGCCACCCCTGGCCTGGCCTTCCATTATGACACAACTAGCTGATCACTCAGCTGGGGCAAGGTTGTGTAATCACTCCTTGCTTAGGTGTAGTATTCCTATACCTACCTTATATATAGACACATGTGTACCTATCAGCCACTCCTATGGCAGGCCTTCACAATCGTGGAGGCAGAGTGCTTGGTAACATGTGAGATGTTGCTCCAGCATGAGCTGAGCCGGTCTGCAGCTTTCGGAACCATGTCCTTATAGCTGTTCTATGATATAGCCTACCATATACTCTTAAAGTGCCTTATAATCTTAAACGGTTATGGTAACTATGGTTGGGCTGTATCAAAACATGTCGTGTAAGGTGTCTAACCCTTTGGAATAATACCCCCATCCCATTTCTGGCAATGAGGATATTATTCCTCCCTTCTAGAGGGAGAAGACATGTTGAAACCTACTTACCCGGTTAGTTAACCAGAGCCCCAGCACCACAAAATGGATGCTGCTGCCACAGACACAAGTCAGACCTCCTGCTGCTGGGAGTCCTTCCAGCGAGGGAGGCTTGGACAATAGGTTTCCTGCCTTGGGAGGTGCGAGCACCACCCCAGACAGGATTTAGTGTATTGGGGCAGGGAGGGATGAAAGACACTAGACACTGCCTGGGGCACACAAGGTGTCCCATGCATAGTCCAGTTCAAACCGGTGCTGGGGCACTTCAGCCCCAGCTCTGGCGCGAAACAGGACAAAGGAAAGGGGGTGTAGCCACCCCCCTTCCTGGTCCCACCCATAGGAGGGACCTTGCAGGTAGCCCAGCCCACTAGCCCAGTATATCAGTAGGTAGCCGAGCCCTGCTAAATTAGATTAACCTGAATCTGCAACTTGAACAGAAACTCTGGACCTTCGACATTCGACCTCAGGAAGAAGACTGAAGAAATCTCCCTTGTGGCCAAGGAGTGACCACCCTGGGCAACCAGGCACCATCCAGTGACTGCTGCTTGCTTTGCGACTAATCCTACGAGGGACGACTGCAGAGACTGACCAGCTCCGAGACTTCCAGACACCTCTGACCCAGATCCACATCTACAGCGAAGCTGAGACCCGTGGAGGCGACGAGGGACGTGGGACCGGCGACTTGGGAAAAGTGGCTAGTAACTGACTAGCGCGACTTCTGAGGCTTCCTCGAGGCTGGGCTTGGGGAATTGAGAAGCCCCCCATCCCGAGCACCATCTGCAAAGAAGATCAGCTCCCCACACTTCATGTGTTCTGCGTGGGGCCCTTCTGCACCTGAGTTGCTCGACGTGTTGTCCGGTTGCTGGCCCGTTGGCTAGTGACCTCTGCGACGACGAACCTTTGTTTTCATCTTGCTGGTCCGGCTCCTCCAGACTGGCACCCGCTCCTCTGTGAAAGAGAAGCACCCCAGACCTGCCTGGTCTGCACCAGAAGCAAGTCCTCCATTCTGCGTGGGTTCCGCTTGCCAAGGCTTGTTGGGTCCTAACTTGACATAGACGCCGCCGACAGCAAGAGCCTTCGTGGGACAGCTCACCTTCTGGGCCTGGTCGTCCAACGCCTCCTGGTACCCGTGACTGCTGCGACAAGCTTCACCTCTTCACCTGCATCTTCACGACATCGCCTGGTTCCTTCCCGGTTCCTTCCTGGTTCCTGCCCGGCTCCTGGCTGGTGACCTAGACTCTGTCCCTTCTGCTTGCAGGTATCCTTCCTTCTTGATTCCATCCTTGGGATCCACCGGACATTCTTCACTGACTGCCGGTCAGCAACTTTCCTTCAGGCATCCATAGGAGTCAACGACGAAACCAGACGCAAGTTCACACCTATGCACCCGCAGCCCGTGGGCTAGGTAACTTGAGTACTCCGGTGCTCACAAGGGTATTGACTATCCTAGGGTCTAGTTTCAGAGTCTCGACTTCCTAGCTATTTCAGAAGTGTCCTAAAATTGTTAAATTCTAACAACTATTTCTACCGACTTTTACGCATTACGCGTGAGTGTTTCCACTCTGCACCTGAATCCCGTGGGCCTCCCACTTCCTAACCTTCGGTAGTATAGTGTAGCCCCAGCGATTCCCTAGGCCTAGGCCTATCCTGTGTTCGTGACAGTGGTTCTTATACCACTTACTTAGTATATGGTTTGCGTGGCCCCTAGGGCCTAACTGTATTACTTACCTGTGTGACTTAATGTATGCTTAAATAAGACTGTGTTGTACTTACCTCGAATCTCATAAAGAGTGCTGAGGGTTTGACTAGAATAAATACATTCTATTTTTATATATAAATACATTCTATTTTTATATATATCTGTTGTGGTGTCCTTTCATTTGGTATTCAAGGGATTACAGCTGGCTTCACATGCCATTCAGAGTTTAGCCTAAGACTGCTCTTGTCCATGCTACCACTAGGATAGCTGGTCTATAAGGTTGACTTTACAACCAATCACCATAAGGGTTGTGTGGACTGATACAAGGTGTACACTAGAACTAGTGACATGATATATCAGGTCAACTTCTCACAGAGGCCTTGCGCCACGTCTGAGTTGAGACGCCATTCGTGATCCATCATGCACCGGCAGCGGAGTTCGTCTGCTCTGGCATTCAGAGAGCCTGCCAGATGTTGAATCACCAGGGTGATGCCCTGATGTTCCAGCCATGTCCAGAGGCGCAGAGCCTCCTTACAAAGGGTCCACGACCCCACCCGCCCTGTTTGTTGCAATACCACATGGCGGTGGTGTTGTCTGTGAACACCTGCACCACACTTCCCCCGGACAACAGGAAGGAATGCCATCAGTGCAAGTCGGATCACTCTCCGCTCCAAAAGGTTGATATGGAGCCGAGACTCTGCCGGAGACCAGAGTCCTCTGATCTCCGCCTCCCCGATGTGGCTCTCCCCCCCCCCCCCCATCCCAGGAGGGACACATCCGTCACTACTACGTGCTCCGGTTGGGGTAGGGAGAGGGATCTGCCGCTGACCCAATCGCGGTCTGGAGCCACCACTGCAACTGCTTTGCGGTGCCCTCCGAGATCAAGACATGGTCTGACAGGTTGCCCCGATGCTGGGCCCACTGAAACTTCAGGTCCCACTGCAGAGCCCGCATTCGCCACCTGGCGTGATGCACTAACAGGATGCAGGAGGCCATCAGACCCAGAAGCCGCAGCACCAACCTGACCGAAACCCGGGATAGAGGCTGAAAGATGGGAATCAGAGCCTGAATATCCCAGACCCGCTGGTCTGGAGGATAAGCCCGGAACTGCGCAGAGTCCAGAACCGCCCCGATAAAGAGGAGCGTTTGGGAGGGACTCAGATGCAACTTTGGCACATTGATGGAGAACCCCAGCAAATGCAGGAGGTCGGCCGTAGTCTGGAAGTGGGAGACGAATTGCTGGGGAGAGCCCGCCTTCCACAACCAGTTGTCGAGGTAAGGGAAGACTGGAACCCCTGATCAGCGCAGATGAGCTGCGACCACCGCCATCACTTTCATGAACACCCAAGGGGCACTGGTGAGGCCGAAGGGGAGCACAGTAAACTGAAAATGCTCCTGACCCACCGTGAACCACAGGACAGGGATGTGAAAATAAGCATCCTGCAAGTCCAACGCTACCATCCAGTCTCCAGGGTCTAGGGCAGCCAGAACATGAGCTAAGGTGAGCATCTTGAACCTCTCCTTCCGGAGGAAGGCGTTGACGCTCCTGAGGTCCAAGATAGGGCGTAGGCCCCCTTTGCCCTTCTTGGGAACCAGAAAGTAGTGGGAACAACCACGGCCTACTTCTGGACCAGGAACGCGCTTGACGGCCCCTTTGGTCAAGAGGGCCGCAACTTCCTCCTGTAGAAGATTCAAGTGATCCCCCGACATGCGGTGGCATGGCTGGAGGGGTCGTCTCGAAGGGGAGGGAGTAGCCCCTTCAGACGATTTGCAGCACCCACCTGTCCGTAGTGATGGAACGCCAGTGGAGCAGGTGATGGCGAACTCTGCCGCCCACTGGTGTGGAATGGGCCTGAAAGCACTGACTAGGAAGGCTTTGAGGCGGATGCTGCTGGGGTGGATGTGGATGGACCCGCACGTTGACCCCTCTAACGCCTCGGTGAATCCACGTCTGCGACGAGGATGGTTCTGCGGCTAGGCAGACGTGAGGGGTCGCCCCTTCCTTGGCCACGAATGGGGCGAAAAGCAGAAGTTTGCAGGCGCAGGCCGAGAGACCCAAGGACCTGGCCGTAGCCCTGGAGTCCTTAAAGCGCTCTAGCGCGCTGTCCGCTTTGTCGCCAAAGAGGCGATCGCCATCAAAGGGCATGTCCATGAGGGTGCTCTGGACATCCCTGGAAAAAGACGTGGACCGCAACCAGGCGTGACGACGAAGCGCCACAGTGGACGACATCGCCCTGCCAAGCCAGTCCGTCGTGTCCAAACCACATCAGATGGCATATCGCGCTGCGCATGTCAAAAAGAGAGGGGGGGGGGGGGGGGGGACCAGGAGCTTAATAATGGTCCAGTGCCGATGCTCCGAAAATTCGATGAGGTACTCACAAAAAGAGGCACTGTTCCCAAGTGAATCAGGTCAAGGAACGACCAGGATCCACATATGAAATGAAAGAATAGAGGAGGTTAGGTCAGGGATTAGGTACTCTGGATGGCGGGGGAGACACAATATTGTCTCTTGTTGCCCTCACACACCCCGAAGGATGTCATACTTCATCATCGGGCGTTAGCTCCTCGTCGGGCCGGCGGTGCAATGCCCTACGGGTCCCCCGAAGGGTCTCTTTGGCGGAGATCTTTTAGAGAGCTGCCGATTAGTGCATGCGGGTATGTGGGAGGGGAGTACCAGAGAAGTCAGTGCAGGGTAGTGTGTGCAAGGCGAGTTAAAAATACCCAAGGGTTACCAAAACAAACAGTAATTTAATAAAGCGGTATCCTTGGTATATTAAAAAGCCCGTAGGTTGATAGTTATATGACGAGACGTAATGTGTCTGGATAACTTACAAAGTGGTCAAGAGGGCAACAAGAGACAATATTGTGTCTCCCCCGCCATCCTGAGTACCTAATCCCTGACCTAACCGCCTCTATTCTTTCATTTCATATCGCGCTGCGTCCCACTCGTCAGCAAGAGCCTGGGCAAGCCATGTCCGGGCCTCCTCCGGGCACAGGGGCAGCACGTCCTCCACCGAATCCCACAGAGAGTGGGAATAACGGTCCAAGAGACAAGCGGTGTTAATCGACCGCCCCTAAACTAAGGGAGGAGAACAGCTTTTTGCCAAACTGCTCCAGTCTCTTGGATTCCTGATCCGGGGGGAGCAGACGGGAAGGAGGTCTGGGAAGTAGAGGCCTGGATAACCAGGCTCTCAGGGGTGGGGTGTTGGGACAGAAAACTGGGGTCGCCCGGTGCAGGGCGGTGGCGTCGGGCCACGTTCCGATCCATAGGAGGTACTGTGGAGGGCTTGGACCAGGTGCCCTTGAGAACGTCCATCAGTGCTTCGCTAAACGGCAGCAGAGGCTCCGAGGAGCTTGCTGACGGTTGGAGCAACTTCAGTGAGGAAGTTAGTCCTCATGGCCACAGTAGGTAGCTCCAGCCCGAGTACTTCGGCCGCCTTACTCAACGCCACAGAAAAGGTAGCACCTTCCTCCAAAGCCACGGTCGGAGGAGAGATGAAGCCAGTGTCAGGGGCGGTATCAAGGCCACTAGCATCCCCCAGCTCATCTGCCCAGTCCTGTGATAACTGGCCCTGGCGGGGCCAGAGGGTCATCAGACCCCTCCCAGTCACCACCGTCATCCGATTCCTGATAAACAGGGGGAATGATCGGAGCCGGGCGGAAGATGAAATGGTCACCCATCGGCGTCGGATGCGGCGCCGAGCCCGGACCGGGGAACGGTGTCGTCCGGAGACTGCGCCAGGGGTGGAACCGGTGTCGACGCCGGCATCGTGAGGTTGACCAGCATCGACAGATCCAGGCCTGGATCCCAGGGGGACTTGCGGCGTCGGGACTGAAGTCGACGACGGCACCGGGGCTGGAGCCGCTGGCCCCTCCCCCCCCAGTCGAGCCCGCGGGGCCTGAAGGTGTGCCGGCAGAGCCAGGCCCCTCATGGCCAAGAGGAAGGCACTGATCTCCGGAGTCGTATCAGTCACAGGGACCGGCGGGTATGGGGACGGACGCGGCTCCTGCAGAGCCGCGGGGGTGGTACCACCCGGACCCTCGACCAAGTCGAGCGACCGGCGAGGGGAGTCCGAAGGGCGATGTCGTCTCTTGGACTTCTTACTATGCTTCGACTTATCCGAAGACTTGGAACCCGACGAGCGGTGTTGGTGGCTGCGGCTTAGCGACTGGTCCTTCGACCTCCTCCTGGACCGGGACCGTGAACAGCGCGGAGCAGAGTGCCGGAGCTCGAGAAGCTTGCGGGACCGCTCCCGCCTAGGCTTCGAGGTCAAGGCCCGGCAGTCGAGGCATGACTCCGCATCGTGGTCGGCCCCCCAAGGCAGTAAAGGCACCGGCGATGGTGGTCCGTTACCGACAGTCGGTGACAGGAGTCACAGGCTTTAAAACCAGGCATCCTACCGGCACCAGTTCGTGTCGACGAGTAGACAAAAGAGTCGACAAAGTTTTAGTCAAAAAGTGACTAAAGGGGTAAGCTCTTCCCGGATCGGCAAAAAGAAGAACGGACGTCAGCGCGCAAGGGCGGCGTCTAAGTACTCAGATGACATTCCGGCGCATGACGCCGGACGCGGAGCCGCAGACTACGCCTAGCGACGTGTAAGGGGTATTGCGGACGAAAAATCTTTCCGGATCCAGCCGGACGCCTGGAGATATTCTAAGGTGAGGAATCTAACGTGTTTTTCAGATCAGGTTTTTGTGGCGCTTTGGAAGACGCAGACTTTATCTTGGGGATTCTCACCACCTTTCCCTGGGGAGGTTTTGTAACCACCTTCTTCTGGTCACCCCCAGTGGCTGTCCTCGTCACCCCAGTCTTGACCAATGGGCTGCCTTATTTCCCAATTCTTGGGGAGAAATTAGACCTAGGTCTACCAAATGCAGATGCAACTTTTCATTTGTGCAATGACTTAGTATATGTTCCTTCATAAACAAAGTGTAAAGTCCAGTAAAATCATGCACACTATGTCCAGCTAATCCACCATCCAGTGTCTTTACTGAGTGGTCTACAAAGTCAATCCAGGACTGGGTCTGGGTTTTGTGAGCCACCCTGAATCTAGTTCTATATTCCTCAGTAGTGAATCCAAATCCCTCAGGCTTCATGAGATCATAGGACCCTGCATCTGGCCCAGAGAGGGTCAAAAACCTGTCCCTGCAGTTAGAGAAAAGTTTCCACAGGAGTGCCCCCCAGAGAGGTTTCTTTACTCTTATTTCACAAGCCCTCTCAAAGGCTGTGAACCAATTGGTGAGGTCATCACCTTCCTCAAATTTAGGGACAATCCCTTTGGGGATTTTAGGATCAGAAGTTTCCTCCCTATCCTTATTAGGTCTCGCCTAGCTATTGCGTTTATGCAATCGCTATGCGAGACTCTAGTAAGAGGGGCATTTCAAAGTGCTCCCAAAAATGGATTGCATGGCGAGCATGCGCACAATCACGTGCATCGTGCCGCCATGCAATCCGTTTGGGGAAGTGCTTCAGCCCACTGGCGCGTGCACGTGTAGCCACAGCATCATACTTCAAAGGGTCCGCTCCCCCGCCTGGAATGCGCTCCCCCGCCCCAGCATGCCGAGAGATTGTTTCCTCATGGCGCCTCACAACTGTCCCTCCCCCACCACAGGGCTAGTCTCACGGACGCATTGCCATCCATTGATTTCACTTACATGCCAGTGTTCGCTTTGCCTTTCAGCACACAGCCCACCCTCCGCGTTTTCTTGCAGCTTTGCCCAGATCAGAGTCTCAAACAACCAAAATAAGAAGTTTGCCCTGCACGTTTTCTGCGTTTACAAAGTTAACATATGCCGCGCTCATTCCCTTTTCATCCTTCTAAGGTCGATAACATTAGCTCCATTAATTCTGCGTCTAAGGATTTAAATAACCATATGTTTTCTTGCAACTTTAGGCACTTCACACACACAGCCCCACTGCTCACACACAGGCATCAAGGCAGCAACAGAATGCTGAGCCCCACCAGTGTTTCCACACACACACATGCCTCTCGCATCTCGTGTTTTCTTGCAGCTTTGGCCCGTGTTCTTTGCCTTTCAGCACTCAGCTTCCCCGTAACCACCATTTAACTAATATCCTGCCACACTCATTCAATTTTCATCCTCCCTTTCATGCCCGTGTTCTTTGCCTTTCAGCACACAGCTTCTCCGTAGCCACCATTTAACTACCATCCTGCCGTAAACACCATTCAACTACCATCCTTTTAGTTAAAATAAAAGAATTGCCTCTAAGGGTTTAAGGAACTATAGAAAAACAAGGCAAGGCAACATACACTCCGAATGCCACTCAGAGCCACATAATTACATGCCACATAACTACAATGCAGACACTCCAAAAACCAAACAATGCAAGATACTCAAAATAACACTCAATGCCACATAATTACATGCCACTAAAATCAACATACACTCCACACAAAACCACTCCGTGCCACATAATTATATTCTACATAGTTACTATCCCTCACTCTCTATCCATCTATCTTATCTATCTATCATATCTATCGGACTATTGCACTCTATCGCATCACCACAGCATCACTCAAGGGCACCACTACATCACTATGCGCTACCACAGCATCACTTGACACCACCACATCACCACTCACCGCCACCACAGTATCAATCTGTACAACCATTCAACAACTGGCTCTAATAGGTTTTCTCAATATTTAGGCTTTATTACAAATGGCACAAAAAAAGATATTTAACTTCTGTTCTTGGATTTTAGACGCAATTAAATACACTAAACATAATCTTCACCAGAGTTAGTAACAAAAGTTTAAACGATTGCCATTATAATTTACATTAACTTTTATTTAAGTATTATTTGAAAAAAAATAAGCCATTGTTATTTGTAATATCAATACATCCAAGTCACATAAATACAACACATATTGCATTACAAATGCTATAGGTGTCACATTTGCAACAGTTAAAACTATTGACATTATACATGAGAAAGCTAGTAATTTCAATATTTTCAATACCAACACAAATAAAAATTTAGTCAATTTACAATACAGAAAGCTCAAACTTTCCTAATGCAAGACCTATTGCATTGCAAATGCTTGTTTTTAGTATTGCTGCCACCATTGATGGGTGCCAAACCCATCTCTTGCCTTTCTTTCTCTAGAGCCAGGAGCCTGGACTCTAGATCCAATCTTTTGGCCAGCTTTGCTAAAAAGCTGTCCTCTTCACTGGGGGGATCCCCCAGTGAACTCTGGTACCTAGTCTACCTGTGTAGTCTCTAGGTTCCCAGATGCGGATTCTTGGATTCAAGGGTATGGGGCCTTTTCCTCCCTAGGTATGACTGGAGGGGGATCCTCCTCCTCCCTTTCCTCATCTGACTGGCCATCACCATGTTCAGATGGGTGGTCCTTAGCATACTCAGCCAGGAGCTCCTGGAGCCCTAGTTTGGTTGGATGCAGGCCCATTGGTATTTTTTTTAAGTTTGCATAGGGACCTCAATTCCTTGAAAGACAAGTGTAAGTAAGGTGTGAGGTCGAGCTCCTTCACCAGGTCCTGCATGGTATTATTTTCACTAATAGCCGGGTTTCTTTGAGACATTCTAACCTGACAGTTCTAACCCTCTACCCTGGACTACAGTGACTTATTTTTCTAAAATTCTAATGGGACTTAAGCAAGGCCCTGACAAGACTTAGTATTTTGGAAAGACCAATCAGAATTCTAAAGGCAATTTTAAGAGTTCTGTTGTGTGATCAGATGGTAACAAAGTAGTCCAACAAATGCAAGTTTATACCCCACCGCTGACCCACCAATGTAAGAAAGTGGCTCTGTATATACTGTCCACAGTCCCTAGAGGCTAAAGTTAGATATAACCTTACTCTCTAAAGTGGTAGCTTGGTCGATCAGTAAGGCAGTATCAGGACAGTGTAAAGCATTTGTTGCACACAGTCAGCAAATGGTCTCACACACTCGAGAACTGAACTCTAGGCCAATGGTTTTGTATAAAAATATATGGTTTTATTTTAGAACCAACAATAGATTTCAAAATATATTTTCTCAGAATGAGAGGCTTTAGATAAATACTTTCAATATGCAATAGGCTTTTGAATGCAATAGACAGCTGTTGCAATAGGCAACACAATTTCAAATACAATAATACATTGAGCTCAATGGGAATTTCTAGTTAAGTGCAATTAGTTACTTTAAGGATTACTTTTCTAACCACAGGACTGGATCCTGGATTCAGTCCTGGGACATTTCCTGTAAACAGTGGAGTAAAAGCGTTTGTTACAGTAGTGATTTCTAAGCCATATTTTTGTAGTTTAAAAGTTGACAAACTTTCTCATAGAATCACCAATGTTATCCTATGGGAGGAATTTCACTTAGCAGTTAAGTGGGGTTATTGTTACTTTTTCTAACTCAGTGTTGGATCCTAGATCCAGCACGGGTGCATCACCTGTAAACAGTTGAAAGAATGTGTTTTGGTTATACAGGCGATTTTTAACAAATATTTGTAAGTTTGCCTGGTTTTTGCTGAAAAAGTTTGTTGATTTTGCAATGTTATCCTATGGAAGGAAATTCAAATTATAGGTAAAGTATGTTCGTTACTTTTGTAATCCAGTGCTGGGCTCCTAGGTTCAGCACTGGGACATCCATCTAAAACAGGTAAGTAATTAAGTTTTCACAGTTGGTGCGATTTTTAAAGAACATTTGTAGTTTGCAAAAATCGACACTGAAGACATTTCACAGAAAAAGAGTCAATGGTTTCCTATGGAAGACTTTTCAGGGTCAGTGCTGGGCACCAAGATCCAGCACTAGGATCTCTCCCGATAGCAGGTGAGTATTTTCGTTCTCGTTACTTGGTTGATTTTAGGTGAATAATTTAAAGTTTAGAAATTCCACGCTTAGAAGAATTTCCAAGTGAAACCAGTCAATGTTACCCTGTGGAAGAAAAGATAGTTATCGGCTTTTGGGTAAATACTCGACTGGCAGAGTTAAGGTTCTGGGCATAGACTCAGGGGTGTCCCAGGGTCAGGACAGTACAGTTGTTACATCCGCAGCGTCACAGGGGCAGCCGGGCGCAGAGTGAGGTATGCCCAATATTATCCTATGGGAGCAGGGGGCCCATGGTTGGTAGCTGCTGGCTAGCAGGCCACGCGGCTGTGGGAGCTGGGCTCCTGGTCACTTGCTCAGGGCAAATGGGGAAGTGAAGTAGAGATGATTGTACTGCCAGGGGCACTCAGGCGGCTGGGTGCAGGGTGCTTTTGAGCAGTCGGCCGCTCAATGGTTTGCAATGGAGAAGCTCAAAAACGAACAAAGGCTGCAAGCTCGGGGACAAAGATTCTTCAGGTGTGACCACCACTTCGAGAGGTTAGTTGGGTAGTTGGAGGATAGGTAGGCACCCAGGAGTTGAGCACAGGGGGCTGCAGGGTGCCAGGTGCCTTTTGGTGTTGGGAAATCTTACCCTCTGCTGGTCGCGGTTGGAGGGGTCCCCGGTTCTGAGGCTGCAGGTGTCGTGGTGGGTCCAGGATTCGGGGTGACAGTCGCCAGGGGGGACGTCCTCAGGGTCTTTGTCCACTCCAGCACAGGCGGGTGCAGTGTGCGTAGGGTTCGCGGTTCCTGGCTGATGCCAGGGGTCAGTTACTTGCGTTGAGCAGTACCACTGCTCGTGGGAGTCCCAGTTGCTTAGACTCACAAGGTAGCAAGGTCCTCCGGGATTTGTGAGGTTGCTGGCTACTAGAAATGCCGGGGTTTAGCAGGAGCAGGTTCGAGGGTCGACAGGACGGTAGAGCTGGGGCCAACAGCAGTTAGTGTCTTCCTCTTGTGAGCAGCTGCACGGCAGGTCTTCTCGTCTCTTAATCTTCTTTGCGGTTTCTGAATCTGGATCTGAGGGAGGTTCAGGGTGCCCCTAAATACTAAATTTAGGGGCGTTACAGGTAGGTAAAGGGCAGGGACCACTGGGTACACCCCCTATCCTGCCACTCCTGTGGGAGGGGGGCAGTAGCCTAGTCCTGATTGGGCAGGGCTTCCCCATCTTCAAGATGGGGAGAGCCCGGAGATGTGCTTCACCTCGCCTCCCCCACCCGAGGGGGGGGGGGGGGGGGGGGGGGGGGGTTGGCAGAGGCTGCCCCCCCCCCCCCGTCCTTCCGGCCATTCTTCCTGCCAGAGTGGGGGTCAGAACCAGTAGGGGCCAGTTGCTGAGTACAGCAAGTGGCCTGGAGAAGCTCACAAAGGCGACATGCCTTTGAAGCTTCCCCTGCCCATCCGGGGGGAGGAGACCTAGTACCTCGCCCAGGATGTGCATTGTTGAGGGCCCAGGAGAGAGGATGGCTCTCTACCCAGGGGTCCAGCAACAGGTCTGCTGTGTGGCAGCCTAGGCTAGACGTGGATTGTAGGTTAGGTTCAGGGGTCATCTCCAAGATGCCCGCTGTCATGCATTGTAAATTAAATCCCACACTGGCATCAGTGCGGGTTTAATGTTCTGAGAAGTTTGATACCAAACTTCAGTGGAGCCATCATGGTGCTGTGGAGTTAGTGTTGACTATCTCCCAGCACCATATACTCTTAAATGGCAACACTGCACACAGTGCCCAGGAATGGACCTGGGTATTGTAGGGGCACAGGGCTCATGCACCTGTACCCACACAACTGGCATAGGGCACCCAGCTAGAGGGGTGCCTGATGTATGCCAGGGCAGTTTGTGTTGTGGGCATGGCACACGGGGATGTGTGCCATGTCGACTGTTTTGTTCTGTACCCACTCAGCCTGCAAGGGCAGTGTGTGTATATCAGGGTACAGGGCCTCTAAGGGTGGCACAATAAGTGCTGCAGCCCTTAGGGGCCTTCCCTGGTCACAAGGGCATGGGTACCTAGTGTACCATTTACCAGGGACTGACATTTGGCCAGAGTTTGCCAATTTGGGTTTAGGTTTCAGCACAGTTTTATGGAAGGAACATGGTACCTGATTGGCAGGAGCCCAGGGCACACTCAAAGTACATTCGGCAATTCATCAAAACGTGGGGGCATACCATGCAAGAAAGATGGCACTTTCTCACAGCCAGTCTCAGAATCCTATTTGACAACTCATCAGGACTATATCAGCTCGACTTTGCTGGGCACAATTAAACTGAAATACCTAAAGTTTGGACTCTTCTATATTCCCCACGTACTAATTTGAAGGGTTTGGGAACTGACCCCTGCAAGGAAAGTCTACCAGTCTACTTTGCAGATACACAGTGGAAACTCATTCATGTATATATCCAAAAATATTAGATTTGAGAAGATTTTAGCTGCAATTTATTTTTAAATGACGCCAAAATAAGATTCTAGGCAGTCAGGGGTATCATCTTTGATAAGGAAACAATACCACAAAGTTAACAAATTGTTTATATCAAGCTTATAAAGCACTAGGATCATCTTAGCATATTTTAATCATTGTTTTATTGGTCTTAACGATCATGAGTTGGTCTTATTGAAAGTGAGATTCATAGAATACAGTCATACTACCAATACTAATGCCAAACTGGAGGAATCAAATCTAGTCTGCCACTGCAGGTCCCAACTAGGACTGCTTCTTTATATCAGTGACATTGAGATATGGGATAATATTAACACAGCTCCTCCCAACAGATAGTCATCATTGTCGACTGCAGCCCTGACACTACAGGACCAAAACTAAAAACAAAATATCAGGTTGGACAACCCAGTGTAATAACAAGCTAAGTAGACTACAGCCAAAAGTAACACCTTAAAAGGACCTACTGAAAACCATAAACTGGACATCTAACATCTCCTTATGCACCACCCTGCTAAATGCTGCAGCCCATAACAAACAGTGGTAATCACGCACCACATGGAAACACTTCCCATATACGATAAAAAAAAAAAAAACAAGGACAACATACTTTTAAACACACCTTTCATGGTATAGATTGCTGACCGCATGGGCAAGCTTTTCAGTGCCCCCATATAGGGGAAGTAAGCACTATATAAAAGCTGTAAAACAATACAATCTCCTCACTTTCAGACTGATGTTTGGAGGCCTTCGCAGCAGTTTATCAAACCATGTTGATTCATATTTCCAGTCATTCACCTTCATTCCTGAAGAAATTCTCAGATCCAACGTCCTACTGGCGTTTCATACAGCGGTGACTCAGGAAGTCACTTGCCGGAATGTCCTGCCTCCTGTGGGATGGTACCGCTCCCTCTGGTTCTTCCTTAAATGGGCTGTCTTGGCATAGTGAGATATTGCAACATTTTGGGTGCTGGGTTGTGGTGCATGAGGTGACCGGCTGCAATTCCCCTCTAGCAGAAGCCCACAGAGATTCTCCCCAGCGGGTCATGTACAGCATTGCTGCCTGCGCCTCCTACTCAAATCCCAACACTCAGCCATGCAGTCCTTAGTGTGGTGCCTCCACAGCTGTCCATAGCAGTCCTATTTAGTGCAAATTTTAGGCAAGTGCTGAGATGGTCATGCCCTCCTGGAGGACTCCCTTTGCCCTTTTGCGGTGCACCACTGGGGCTGGGCTGTCAACCTCTCCATTTTACACCCCCACCCTCTCACTCTTCTTGTTCTGTCTGGTGGAAATCCTGTGGGAGGGGAGTGCACAGGCTCTTTCGCATTTTGAGGGAATTTGCTACTACGTTGCTCTTGATGTAACCAGGATGCAAGGAGGCCTATGCTTCTCCACCCTTGCCATTACTACCCTAGCAGAGGCTGGCTCTATTAAAGACATCTCACCCCTGGTCCAGGCTGCTGTAGGGCGTTGAAGTAACAGTTTCTTCCTTTGGAAGTCAGCAGGTTCTCTTGGAGACATGATTAAGCAGGTTTAGATTTTAATTACACCCCATGAGTGCCTGCTGGCTGTTTAACAAGGGCTTTGTACACCCGGTTGACTGGCATTGGCGAAGATCTGGAGGGGTATGTGCCCACCCATTTTTCAGGTGAATTTGTTTACAAGTCCTGACCCACCCCCTGCTGACTCCAGGTCATGGAATGAGCCCTACTCAAACTGACCTCCTTTGGGATACCCTCCATATTAGATTTTATTCCTACTCTCCTTCGGTGCGATCAGGTTTCTGACTGGCTCCATGTGTTTCTTCTGGCCTTGTACTCCGAGCCTTCAGTGGGATGCGAAGACCCTCCCCATTTAAGAGGCATTTAACTTCTCCCACTTTCTGAGGGCCTACATTTCAGCCTCGACTCCACTTTTTCCTTATTAACAGAGCGCTTAGTTTAGCATAGAGTAGAGTCCTTACTCTGTGTCAATGCCTGTGCTCTTGCCCTTTATCACCATGGGTTTTGGTGTTGGGATAGACTTAGTCTACTTGTTTAATTTCAGCCACACTACATTCTTGTGGTCTTACCTGGCTCTTTCACCTCCGTTTCAGCAAACTGCTCAACGTTGGCACTCTCTCCCTATGTTAACTGTTTCCTTTGGCTTCTTCTCATCGCTTAACAGCAAAATGTCTTTGTGAGGTGTTTCTGCTGCGAGCGTCGTGTATATAGTGGCCCACCTCGGTTTCTTGGGCAGGAATTCCATATGTGTCACTTCCCACCAAGCTGTGGTCCTTTTGAAGGCAAATGTTGCAAATCTCATGGGTGAACTTGGTGGCACTTCAAGCAGAACCTAAAGGGGTATGTTCCATCCCAGGCCCACATTGATTTCCTTTCAACGACAAGCTCCAAAAGAAACTTCGGTTTTCTTCAGTGAAAACTGTTCCCCCTCAAAACATCAGTTTTTCCACCGACTTCTGCACTCCTGGTTGTTCTTTCACACCCAACCGCACAAAAGTCTGACAAAAGCGAGCATGAAGAAACTACAAAAGCTGATTCCAGACCAAACTACCAGCGGAAAGAATGAAACAGCATATGACTCCAGAAAACATTCTCACTGCAATTTTGACAGGTTGGACAGATCTGGCAGGGTGCTACACATGAGGAATGAAGGTTGCAGTGGAAATGGACAGAATAAAGGCAACAATGACTGGTCCTAAAAGGACATTAATCCATTAACAGGGCACCCCAGCACAGATAACTTTCAAGGAAGGGTCACGCAGAGGATGGGCGGACAGGTGTTGGCCCAGCCAGGGCATAAGCAGGAATCTGACCAAGACTCACCTCGCCTTTGCACAAGCTCACTATTATGGCGAACAAAGTGTTGCAACAGGGCCCAAGAGGTACCCTATCCTGGAGAAAAGACATTGATACAACAGTCTAGTAAAGTACTACGTGACAGAACAGGCACATTTCTAAAACTTTATTATAAGTATACAAGGTTAAAACACCTGCACATAATAGTAAGATAACACTATCGATTCTGCATACTTATAAGAAAGGGTGCATGAGATCCAAAGCAAGCTGGTTATCAGTTCATGATGGTCGTGCAGGGGATTTAGATGCCTCAGCCAGCAGCACACAACATATGACTCCCTATATACAGAGGTTGTAGATGGCCCCCACTCCATCCTCCAGCCCAACTATGTACACAAAATAAAAATCCACTACTGGTCCATCGTAGAGCACCCAGAGCTCGACTGAAACAAGTAATGTCCTTCGTAATACAAGTGCAGATGTACAGAAAAAGAAAAAAAAAAAAAAAAGCTCAGCACTGGAAGCGGTCTGAAAAGTTGGGCGATTTGGGAACAGTCAATGGCACCAGACTGGCCTTCACTTCCACGGTCTTGTATTTTCTCACTGGTTGAGCTCTGTGCACCTGTAAAAGCAAAAAGTAGGCAAAGTAAACTGTAAAGTAATGAATGCATCAGTCTATCCTATACACCACTCAAACATCTTCATTAAAGGTATACTAGATTTTAGATCAGGGAACTTAAGGCGGAGATCTTTTAACCAACCACTATGCCCTGAAACCATAAGGAAGAAGTGGGGCCAAGGGGGGGGGGGTGTGGACTGGGAGGGCCCTTGTGGGCAGCAGGGGCGGTGTGGAGGGCCCTATGACGCTGCCCCAGAGAACAAAGGGGCCTACAACTCAGACCACCCACAGCAGAGTGGGCGCTGGGCCTTGAAGGGAGGCCTACTACATTGAACTTGAGCGAGGGGGCCACTGCAATTGGTGGCCTGCAGTGTCGAGAGGCCCTCATCAACAGCAACGAAAGGTGCAGAGGTGAGAAGGACCATGGCAGCGACAAAGAAGGTGGGGAGACCCATACTCGGCCAGGGCCATCGGCTGGCAGAGGTTCAGGAGGCCATAATCCTGCTGCCAAGATCGCCCAAAGTAGGTAGCATGGTGGGGCCTGGCTGAGAGGCCTACTGCGAGGATACCGAGGGAGGGACCCAGACGAAGCACGAGATGGCAGGGCTGTGAGTAGAAGTGGTGAGAAAGAAGATCAGAATGGCTGTGGAGAAGGGAGACACATACCCGGCCAGATCCTTCGCCTGGTGGTGGGGAGAGGACGCAGACGATTGGCAGGGGAGCCAAGCGCATATTGGAAGGTGTTTAGGCTGGAGGGTCTCTTCGTTGCGGCTGATCGGGGCCTCTGAACATTGCAGTGGAGAGAGAGCGAGACCTCACTAGCGGCTGGAGAGCTTCGGGGAGCCGCTGCCTCTGGGACTGAATACAGAAGACAGGGGTGACCTGGCCTCGCACCACCGGCCGAAAGGGAGACCCACCCCACCTGACATCACCAGCAGTAGTGCTATTCATGCGCTCTAAGAACATGACAAACATCAGACACGACCCCCGCTAGTGAGCGACCCAGCAATGTCCTCGGTAAAGAAGTAAGGGGGGAGATCCGTGAAAGAGATGCCCGCTAAGGGATCCAGGTCTGGGGAGAAAGGAAGCAGAGCGTCTTCAGCCCTGAGAGCCCACACAGACCCAGAAGAGGGAGATGTTCCGATCACTCACTCCTTCCTTGAATCACTTCAATATCCTTCGAGAGGACTTTCAAAAGCGAGGTGAAAGATCAGTCGTGACAGATCAGTCGTGACGTTGACGCAATTTGGGAGAGGGTAGCAGCGATTGAAGAACATGAGCAAACTAAAGGCGAAGCGATTGAACAACTTCAAGAGGTGATTTGCTTGCAAGACCAACAGCTAGACCTGCAGGCCCATGCCGAGGACCTCGAAAACCACTCACTACGGAACATTCACGTCAGAGGGGTCCCTTCGTAAGCAGAGGGGTCAGACGTGGCCCAATACCTTCAGGGACTGTTCCGATACATTCTAGGTGTACCACAAGATTGAGGTCCGCTTTGACCCGGCGCACTGCGTGGGCCTGCCGAGGCGCGCTCCTGCAACTCCCCCGGACATACTAGCCTTCCTCCCAGACTTCCCTCTTAAAGCACGCATACTGTGAGAGTCCCGGTCGAAACAACCCCTCAAATACCAAGGGCACCTTATAGCTCTATCAGGACCTAGCCTCCATCACTTTACAAAAGATAAAGGCTTTTAAAGAGATGACCGCTCACCTGAGAGAACAAGGGGTGGCACATTCCTGGGGCCACCCTTTTCGTCCGATATTTAAATGGAATGGCAAGCTTCACAAACCCAGGTCTCTCCAAGACACTTGCAAGATACTTGGTTTGGAACTGCGTAGCCCGGAAGAGTCACCTAGCCGCACACAGAGGTCGTCAGGAGACGGATGGCAGAGAGTAGGGCGCAGAAGGGGAAAGAAGAGGCGGTCGAAAAGGACGACGATATTGCAGAAGTTCTCTGGGACTTCTACGCCAAGCTGTATAGCAAGGACCCACAACTTAGCGCGGATGGAGAGTCCTACCTACAGGGGGCCGCCACAACAGCCCTGAACAAAACGGGGGTGGACGCTCGTCAAGCGCCGATCAGGATTGAGGAGGTGACCGGGGCGATTTCAAGTCTCAAACCTCTGAAAGCGCCGGGCCCAGATGGCTTCTCAGCTGGGTTCTACAAATCCTCCTGCCCACTTCTTGCCCCCAATCCTGACGTGGATTTTTAACTCCTTCTGCGGTCCTGGTACAATCCCCCCAGAGATTGTAACCCGGATATAGTGGTCATTCCCAAACCTGGGAAGGACGCAACCCAATGCGGATCTAATCACTCAATCTCCTTGCTCAACCTGGACCTAAAATTGTTCATGGGGATTCTCCTGGCCAGATTGGGCCCGCGCATGCCCGGTATCATTGAACCAGACCAATCCGGCTTTATTCACAATCGACAGAGTAGCGACAACACCAAACGCATTTTGCATCTCATCAACAAAGCCCATTGCACGAAGATGGATGGCCTATTGGTGGTAGACCCCGAGAAGGCCTTCAGAGTAGACTGGGGCTTCCTAGACAAAACGCTGGGTCATTTTGGAGACCAGTTTCGGGCCTCGGTGGCAAGCTGTTACGCTAGGCCCAAGGCGACAATCAGGGTAAATGGAATGACCTCACAGCCGTTTGAGATTCAGAGGCATGAGACAAGGGTGTCCTTTGTCACCCCTCCTCTTTGCACTATATGTGGAGCACATAGCTCAAAAGATTAGGGACAAGCCAGACATTCTGGGCATCCCCTTCGGAGGAGAGACACACACTGAGTCTATATGCCGGCAACATCTTGGCAACTTTGGAGACCCCGGAGCGTTCTGTTCCGGCATTTTTGCGCGAATTGACCTCCTTTGGCCAGGTTTCTGGCTTTAAGGTAAATGTTGGAAAATCCATGGTCCTGCGCCTGGGTCGAAACGTGAATCTGCCAGAGACTAACTAGCCGTCTTATAGCAAACTCGAGATATATTTCCCTACCTAGGGGTGGTCTTAACCCACTCTACTGCACGGACAATCGTGCAAAATTACTCCAAACTGCTTTCCTAGATCACAAAAGACCTTAAACAATGGCAAAACTCACTATCGCTACTCTGCCGCATAGCAGCCATTAAAATGTCCATCTTACCCAAAGGACTCTGTTTCAAACTCCACCGGCCTTGCCGCCACCCGGGACACTCCACAAAATACAGCAGGCGGTGCAACAGTTTGTTTGGGCCAGGGCACGCCCTCGCAAGCGCAGGGACCTCTCCCACAGACCTCCACATGAGGGAGGGCTGGGCATACCGAATTTCCTGGAATACTTCAGGGCAACACAACTCGGATACTTGGTGGAATGGATCAGACCAGAGTCCGAAAAACGAGTTCAGGGGTAGATAGACTTTATACCGCCAGATGGGACTTGCCCCATATCTTGTCATACAAACGACTGTCCCGCCGATCACACCACCGGGATATTTTAGCGCTATTATTTGCCTCAGTTCACAGGGCCTGCCTTGGGGGGGGGGGGGGGGGGGGGGGGGGGGGGGGGTCTTAAATAACGGTATATGATCACATTATAACTTCTAGCCCATTTCAGCAGCACAGAGCTTTCGGATGTCATGCAGCAGGGATTTGAGGTAGAAGTTGAAATTAAAAACAAAAAAAATTGTCAAGAAGTCAGGCTTTTTGTGCAGATTATGTTTCAAAGCATAGTCCAAAGTTACAACAAAAAGCTGTAGAAAGCAATATGTAATAGAAATTGGGTTGATGCTAATAGAACAGCTGTTGCTGCAGTTATTAAGACTTGTAAGCGTCTTTCACCACTCATTGGCAAGAAACTGTAGGCCCTAATGTTGTAACCATCTAGCTTTCTTCCTGGATATGCTGAAGTTCAAAGTGGCCTACAAATAATGGACATGCTACAATGAATCAAGAAGGCAGAGTCCAAATTGTGGCTCCCATGAAAAGGCATACACACCGGTTGTGCACTTCAGGGAGTAAGTACATACCCTTTAACCAACCCAGAGAAGAAAGTGTTACACCTGACAAGTGTTACACCTGACATCAGGGTGCAACATGCATAGCAACATCCCTGCCGAAGAAATCCACTTGTTGGGTTTCCTTTAGAACAGCCTTACTTTGTCCTAAGGAATAAGATTCCAAGGAAAAAATGTTGGCCCATATTTTCCTGTTATACAGGCCAAAATACTTCAAAATATGCTTATCCTCAGACGCATCTAGGGGCACAATAAAAGGTGAGCATGGGTTAAAACAGACAAGGTCGTTTTGGTAGAAGCCAATTTCCACTGACTGGGCATGCCCTGCCACACAAACCAGGGTATTGCCCAAGACAGTGTTTCACAAAACGCTGGGTCACAAGCCGAATGGCAGTTAAGAAAAATCCAATAAATAAATAAAAAATGCTTTTAAATTCTGTATTGGTCACATTTGAAGCGCTTCAAAAAGGATAGAGGTAAAATATCAGGTGGTCTTAAATTGAGTCTTTTACATGAGGTTTGGCATTTACAAACTCCTCTCACTTTGCAGTCATAGAAAAAAAAAATTACATTGAATTTGTGACAATCCGGAGGCAAAGAGCATGCACATTTTCTACTTGGGCTATCTAGTGCCTCCATTCTCCATCTGGTGTATACAGGAAACTCTTACTGGTCACAATCGTTTAGTCTAGTCCTCCATGCAATCGCCTCAACATAGTGAGGAACTGTCATGAAAGTATGGTCTACCCCCTGCTGAAACCACTGCCCTCACATACACTTTCCATCTCAATTGGTTATGGTCTAGAAAATTAGGACCTTCTTATTTGAAGCAGTTACAGGGGGATGCCTTCCCCACTCTTTCGAGAAAATAGTGCAGCAGATCCTGCAATCCCTTGGTTTGCGAATGGGGTTAAGCCCAATACATTCTCTGCGGGAGCTGCCAAAAGACTGAAGATAACATGCTACTAAAAAACTATTCTACAGCCTTTAGGCTGTGTTACTACACGTTAATGGCAACTGCAACGTACCATGGTATTTAATGGAATACGTCAGGCAGTAACTAAGAAAGATCTAATGACAGTAAAGACGAAAGTTTTTTTATTTACGAGTGTGAGAGGGGTGGGGCACCTCACAGAATGGTAACATGGACCAGTGAGGGGGGGGGGGGGGGGAAGAAAAAAAAAAAAAAGCCAACGTTATCCTAAAACCTCTTTACATGTTAGCAGGTTAAGCAGACCAATAATAGCAGAACACTACATTCTTAGAAAAGAGCAGCAGACTAAGATTACTTACTCATCTTGTTGTGCACAACAGTCCTGGCAACTCCGTCTCTTAGGGGGGGGGGGGGCAACTCAGTCTCTTCACTACCCTGGTCACCTTGTAATTCAAATGAGGTGCACTGGCTGTGAGGTGTGCTATGTGAGATCTGCAGTCTCACAAAAAGATGTAACTTTTTTTTATTCGGGCTTCAATAACTTGGGTAGGATGTTTTACTGAGTTTGCCATGCGGAAGATGGGCATGGGCTCAGATCCTTTAATAATAAAGCATCAAATTAACGAAAGTGCACTCAAATGGGCAAAATAATTATAGCACCATAGGTGAGAGCAACTCTGATTGTACAGATTGTATCATATCAAGCTTCACTTACCAGCTCATTCCTCCTCCTTTGGGCTAGCTCTTCCCTCTCTTGCTCTTCTTTTCTCAGGCGATCCTCTTCTTCCATCTTCTCTTTTATGGCCTCCAGCTCAGCAATCCGCCTCTCAAATTCCTGTCTCTCCTTTGCACGCTTTTCAGTCGCCAGCTCAAAACTATCCTGAACTATTGGACCAGAAAGGCTCTCTAAGTTTGGAGACAGATGAACAGATTGGTACAACACAGAAAACCACACAATAGTAATATTGAAACCCTCTCTGCAAGTCCAGCTAAAGCATTAGATTGAATCTCAAATCTAACCATGCACATACTGTGAAGAAAATAGTAAAAGGTCTTACAAGTGTAGACAGAGTGAGAAACACCAATGAAACTAGTTAATAGCAACTAGTGCAACAGTCCGATCACAAAGCAAGCTCCCTATTAATCCATATGCCCTAACCCCCTCAACACCTCTAAAAGATTTACTACGATCACAAGTCTCACCAGGCAAAACTCTGCTTTCCCTCTTTGGCACAAATGGCTCCTGGTGGATGATTGTGTTGGGACGAGCTTTAAAGCATGCTGCTTCTTTCTGCTGTTTCAGCTCTTCTTCAATCTGCAGACAAAACGTTTATCACTACAAAGTCACTACCTCTACTCAGAGTAACAGTCATCACGGGGAGAGGCCTGGCCAATTTCATAGACAAAGCACTGTCCTTGTGAAATGGCAGACACTGGAATCATGGAAACAATTAGTTGTGCATACGGCTGCAAGAACATGCATTTTGCTGTATTTTCCACATTTATGGCCCAAAAGTATGGACACACCTGCTGCTTCCAGCGTAGGGATTTAATTGCTGCTCTCTCCTCAATCTGTAGGTGAAACGGCTCTGGGTTTGTTGGACCCTTGATCTTTTTCTCAGGCAAAGATATCTGCTCGAAGTGAGGAAGAGGAAGGGCTTTGAATACAGGTACCTAAAAGAAAAGAAAATCGAACACATGACTTGTGATGTCACATGCTGCCTCAACCAGGTTTGCCAAACATTGCATGCTGGGTGATGCTAGGGCTGTAGAAGATCTTGGTTTATAGCCAGATAATACATAGATGAGCCAGCTAGATAAATCTTGCTACAACATTGAAAAACTCACCTCCTCCTTCCTTAGTTCTTCCAGTTTCTTCTCTTTCTGTGCCAGGCGTTCTTTATCCCTAGAGTCGAAGGAGAAGGGTGCATGTTCAACCAACCTTTGCTCTGGAATTTTAGGTTTGAATGGCACACCATAATGTGGCATTGGATTTGCCTTAATTAATGGCAGCTCTTCCTACAAGAAAGGAAATTGAAGTAAGAATTATTCCCTGTATTGGGATGTCTACTGAAGAGAACTAAGATAACTGCTCTGTATTGCACCTGCTCTTCCTCATGGACAGGCCTACGAACTCTGTTCTTCAGAGAAAATGCAGGAGACTTCGGGACAGTTGGGGCAAGACATTTCTTCTCTGGAACACCCTATAAATAAAAAGAAAGGAGTCCAGTCACAAGGGGAAATAAACACCACCAAATATTCCCAATCAAGGAAGTATTTGCTGGTGGAAACTTAAGAATTATCAATCACGGTACTTCCCATCCTGGTCAGATTGCTTCTACTAAACTATATAGTTCAATCTAATCTCTAGAATAAGATTGTGCCCACAGATGAACACTGAAATTGTAGAACCAAAGAAATCCAGATAATTGCAAGAAGACTCCGACGAGGAGCAACAGAGGGACCATAGATTGGTTAGTTACGTGTCAATGGGCTTATAGTGTGTGCTCCAAGGAGACCCAATGTTCTTAAAAGGAATATATCAATTTGGAATCATCCTTTTTAGAGACGTAGCCCTGGTAACTGGTGAATGACCAATGAAGCCATCACATCTTACCACAACTTCCTCAAGCATTTTAGTCGGACAAGGCCTTGAATGAAAAGTGAATTTGTCCTCCTCTGGCTCCTCTCTCTTTGCCTCACGCTCTTGGATCCTCTTTTCAAGTTCCAAATTAAAGCCAATAGGCTTGGTGGGCTCCTTCACAGACTGCTTCTTTGGAAGGATCAGTGCCCCATCCAGGACCCTGTGATCCAATTCCTGGGCTCGAAATTTGTACCTGTAAATGAGATCACAACAACAGTGAGCAACAGTATTGTATGCTTAAATTAGACACCATTAAATCAAGCCAGAGCATCTAGCACTGAAATAAAGCTTGTCGGCACTTGAGATGGACACAGCGCCGTATTGGACACATACTGTTGCAACTTCTCCAGTTCTTCCGCCTCTACTTCAGCTGTACTTTTGCAGGTCACTGGGCGGTGACGTTTTTTTGTCTCCAGCTGTGGTGTCTTGGGATTAGTCAGCTTGGCTTTCATGCATTTCAGTGGTGATGGACCTTCAAAGAAAGCAGCAGTCTATTAGAACTGCAGAATACATACTTCAAAACAGTAACATGTGGCCGCAATACCTCACCCAAGCATCAAGAAAAACATCAGAAATGTTTCACCTCAAACCCCAAAGTAAGCATCTGCAGTAAAATTGAAGTGGCAATGTAGGAAAGTGGATCATCATGCAGTGTGGTTGTGAGACATCACTATAATAAGGTCACAATCTTCATCAGGTTCAGTTAGGTCCAATAACAACCTTTATCTCAGTCCTTAGTAGCTCTGGCACAGAGCAGTCAGGCTTAATCAAAGGAACAAATGTAAAGCATATAGAAGTACCTAAAAAAAAAAGAAAAAAAAAAAAAAAACACCTTGTTGGTATTGGATTTTTAGTCTTGAGATCGGTACAATCACAAATCTATCAAAAGAAACGAGATGTGTTTTTAATAAAAATTTTAAGTAAACAACGTAGTTCAATCAGAATGCAATAGTCATTTAAAGTAGCTTAGCCTTTCTGCCCGATGGCTCAAAACTGCCAATACTCTTTGGTGGGCCACAATGGGTTGGGAGCCAGTCACAAGGACCTCTCAGGTCCTACTGTCAGTCATCTGTTGGGTCGCACAGTCACAGAATCTTTATGCTTTATCGCAGTCCAGCAATGAAGTTGTCCTGATGCTGGAGAAGCTATGACCAGCAGCAAGTCTTCCTGTGGCCACCATGGGATCTACAGCTGGCCTTAGGACCATCTCCCATGATTCACTAGGGGAGTCCAACGCAGGTCCAGACACAACTGGTCAACTGTTAATGTTATTGACATTTCTAAAGAGCAAACTGCTACCCGAAGGTGTCCTGGCGCTACTTGAAGTCCTACAAGAGTCCTGAGCAAAAGGGGTGAAAACCAAAGCCTAAGACTAGACGGTAAAGAGCCAAGTCTTCAAAGCCTTTCTAAAGGCAAGCAGGCTTGGCAAGGCGCTAAGATGCAGCGGGAGGCCATTCCATGCCTTGGCTGCACCAACCACAATCTTCCACCCCAATTGGCCTTTTTAGCGAAAGGCACAGATACCAGTTTAGCTTCTGAAGAGCATAAACATCTAGTTGGTATATACCATTGGAATTGCATTTTGAGATGGTTGAGCCCGGTTCTGTAAAGGGCTTTGTGTACTGTGCACAGGGCCTTAAACTGCACCAGTTTTCGCACCGGCAACCAGTGAAGCCTAATCTCAGCTGAGATGGAGGCATGTTTTGGGGTGCCAGTCAGCAATCTGGCCGCTGTGTTCTGCAAAAGTTGTAATTTGTTAATTAGTCCTTCCTGGATAGTGACAAACTGTTACAATAATCCAGTCTGGACATCACTAAATCAGTGATAACTGATGGCTCTCTTTAGGCAAGACTGGCAGGATTTTCTTACAAGCTTTTAGAATGTAGGCGGTGGATGAGACCACTGCAATCACCTGGTCCTTGAGGCTAAGTTGGTCTAGCCATAATTCCCAAATTGTTTGCCTTTTTCACCGGAGTGGGAAGAGGACCTAGTGTGTCAGGCCACCACACCAGGGTCTAAAAAGTGGTGTCATTGCTGAACAAAACAACCTCAGTCTTAATGGAGTTCAGTTTGAAACAGTTTTGGGCCATCCAGTTGCCCACCGCTATCATGCAGTCATGAAATCTGGATGCCCTTCCCTGCAACACTCCTGGCCTGAACGAGACCACAATTTGGGCATCTGCATACGAAATTAAAACCAAATGATTCAATCAGGGGGCCCAATAGCAACACAGATGTTAAAAAGCGGGGGGCTTAAGGACAACCCCTGGGGGACCCCACAAGGCAGAGAGTACGGTTTGGTTGAGAATTCGCCTAGGTTGACTGTCAGAAAGGATTTAAATAGTTTCCATGCCGAGCCCTGTACTCCAATCTCTCGCAGCCGGTCCATCAGCAAAACATGATGGACCGTATTAAAGGCTGCAGAAAGGTCCAGCATAACCATAGCTGCTTTTCCTCCGTGATCAAGAATAGCCCTGATCTCCTCGGTAGATTCAAGTAACGCAGTTTCTGTACTATGGCCACTGCGAAAGCCATATTGAGTAGGGTCTAGTACCGGAGCTTTTTCCATGAAGGAACTAAGTTCATTCACGATTTTCTCTGAGATTTTTGCAGGAAGTGGGAGTCTGGATATAGGTCTAAAATTATTCACATCCTTAGGATCTAGACTCTGCTTTTTGAGCAAGGGTAGTATTGATGCCTCTTTCCACAGTTTGGGAAAAGATCCATCTGTAAACATGGCATTTATAATGGAGGTCAGGATAGAAACGACAGGCTCAGCTGCCAATTTAAAAACGAGACTGGGCATGGATCAAAGGGCGAGCCCGTTTTCACTTTTAAAAAAGTACATTAGAAATGTCTAGGGTGGTACTTGCAGTAAACTTGACTGTGACCCGGAGCTTATTCCCATCTCAGAGTCCAGTAGATATTTTGCAGAGGTCACGCTCCCAGAGCCAGTGAAGGAAGAGAAGAGGGCATCTTTTGTCAAAGATTTTTTTTTCCCCCAGATTGGCCTGAATAGGCAGGGGCTGGATATGCCAAAGAAGTTGCGGTTTTAAAAAGTTCTTTGGTAGAGTTTTTGGCAGAGTTGATTTTCTTCACAAAGAACTCTTGCTTCGTTTCCTGCAGCATCTTTTTATACTGGGCTAATCCGGTTTTATATTAATTTGTTTCTTTATCCTTCTATTCCCTCCAAGATCTCTCGAGGTGCTTACAGACCAATTTCTGGTCTCAGAGTTCTTGGGTATACCACGGAGCAGAGGGTCGTACACTGCTAGATCGAAGGAGTTTTTTGGGGCAAATTTATTTCCGGCTGCTTCCAGCCAGTTAGTATATTGAAGCGCAGCCTCATCCAGGTCTGTCGGAGGACTGAAAGATGTGGAAGTTAGCACCTCCTGTAATTCATCTGCATTTACCCTGTTCCATGCTCTACTGGCTAGCTGTTTAATTACTGGTTTTATCGTATGTCAATCAGGCAGGGCCATTTTAAACAGCACTACCTTGTGGTCTGACCAGACCACTGGAAGACCACCTAAGATAGATAGCTGCAGGTTATTGGAATATATGCCAGCCAAAGTGTGTCCTGCTTTATGGGTAGCCCCATTGACCAGTTGATTTAAATCAAGGCTACTCGCCAGATCTATCAGATTTGAGGTATCTGAATCAGCTTGCGCTTCTAAATAGAAATTAAAATCTAAATTTGTGTAAGAACTGGCACTTAACCCAGAAGCAGCTTTTGTAATAAACGGGCTTCTGGGACCAGGTGGTCTATAAATGAGGGTGCCTTTAAATGTATGGTGGGATGAAGCTAAAATCCAAAGCTTCACATTCGTCATTCGATGAGGGCTTGAACAATGCGGTTATTAATTTATGATAAATTACTGCCAAACCACCCCCTTCTTATGAGGTCTATTTAAAGAAATATAAAGATAGTCTGGTGGTGTGGCTTTCACCAAATCCAGACCTGAAGCATCATCCGTTCAAGATTCAGTTATAAATGCAATACTTATATCTTCTTCCTCAATGAGGGAGGCACATTCCAAACTATGTTTAACTAAGGATCTTGCATTTAACAGGGCGTACTTCCCGATTTGGCCTTCGTGTCGTTTGTTATTTTTACCTATATTTGGTCTCCCTTTAGTCTTCTGGAATACAAAATCCGGCAGTTTAGTTAAACAACCATGGCAAGCCAGATGACTATGTGTAGACCTAGAGTCAACTGAAATACATAGTTGGCTTTTAAAATGGTGTTATGTAAAGTTCTGCTGGAGTAGCTAATAGGCAAGGATTTACCTGCATCGTAACCAGCAGGGTGGCTGGCACTGGATGCGATCGATGCACGCAGACGGGCTTGCCTTCGGTGCACCATCGGCACGCCAGCCTAACTTGAAATATCCCCAGGGCTGTAGAGACAAACCGGCTACACAAACTCCTCCCAAAATGGCAGTCCCGTGTTAGCAAAGCAGACCCCAGGAGTGTAAAGCCCCCAGAAAAGTGCAAAGATACGAATACAGTTTTAAAATATTAAGAAACAATTGTACAAGTTACTTACCTTCCGTAACGATTTATCTGGTAGAGACAATTCTAGCCACAGATTCCTTAACGTGGAATTATCCCCAGGAATGAGACTGGACCCGGAAAACTTTCTTGCCCAGCATCTCTGCGTGCTGGGGGGGGGGTGGTACCATGCGACCCCACCCAATGTCCTCCGCAGGCGTGACGTCAGCGAGGTCATAAAAGCCCCACCCCAGCACGCTGACGTCAGTTTGCTTCAGAGAACTTTTCCACGCCACAACGTGGAGCCATCACAACAAAACTGAGGACAGCATGGGAACAGTGCGAAAAAACCAGAGAAACAAAATGAAACAAGCATTTGCAATGCAATAGGTCTTGCATTTATAAGAGTTTGAGCTATTGGCATTGTAAAATTACAATGCCTTTTATTTATGTTTTAAAACAAATAAAGGCAGTCATTTACAATGTCAGTAGCATAAACTCTCATAAAAGCAGTGTGTGGAGTGCGGCGTGCAGTGCAGCAGTGTGCGGCGTGCAGTGCAGCAGTGTGCGGCGTGCAGTGCAGCAGTGTGCGGCGTGGTTTGTAAACAAGAAAAGCGCACATCAAAGGAAGGGTGGGAGGGAACGAGCATATGGGGTGTGAGTTATAACGAAAGTTAATTGTTGTAAGAGGGGATGCAGGAAGTTAGGCTGAGCGCGCGCTGGCGAAAGCAGTCTGCTGCTTTTAAGTCAGATGCCAGCTTCGCGCTTGAATGCCTCACATGCACTGGCCATAAACCGCATTCCTAAAGTCTTGTGCCCCTTACTAAATCTCTCTGAATGCGTGAGGCGGCGCACGTGCAGGAAGTAGCTGGTGGCAAATGGAATGCGCGTGGTTGTGCGCGTAACCGCCACCCGATCCGCCTGGGAAGCCTTTGAGAGCATTTTCTGAAGCCCTTACATAAGTCTCGCTGAGCGATCGCTTACGCGATAGCCAGGCGAAACCTAACAAAAAAGGAGAGAATCACCACCAGCTGGCACCAGAAGGTGACAACAGCGGGAAAGCATGAAGGGCCACAAGCCCGGAACAGAGGAGCAACAGCAATCCACCCCCAGACTACACTGCCAAGGATGGCCACACCTCCTGAAAGGAGGAGGGCAAGGGACAGGCAATCCATCCGCAGACTAGTGCAAAGGAGGGGGCCATAACCTCCGAAAGGAGTAGGAAGTCAAAGGACAGGTAAAATAACCCCCAACGAAGAACACCGGTTGGGAATCAGAAACTTCAACAACAGAGGGGAAAAGCAAGCGTAAGCCCTCACGCTGGAGAGTAACCAGCTAGAGGGATGCCTGAACGGAAGAAAATGAAGAGGACACCCATAGAAGACAAGTCACCCAGAGGGAGGAGACTGCAAAAACCCAAGCAGAGGATCCTCGCAGAACGGGGAGGAAGGGCGGGTCGTGAAGGAATCTGCGGCTAGAATCGTCTCTAGCAGAAACATAGTTAGCGAAGGTAAGTAACTTGTACATCCGATAGAGACTACTAGCCGCAGATTTCTTAATGTAGAGTAGATACCCTAACCATACCCAGAAGGGAGGATGGCCTGTGAGAGCGCCTCCCCACCAGGAGAGAGACAGGGCCCCAACAGGGAAGCAGTCACAGGGCCAAGAAGGGAAAGGCCAGGATATCCCGACCCCAACCAAGGGACAACTGCCCAACACCCTGCAGGGGCAAACAGCGCCCAAAAAGCCGCAAAGAACACAAGGACCACCTCAACCTTCAGGGAGAAGAGGTAGAACTGGAGGCAGGGCCCACTTGAAGAAACGCATACACAGCGACAGAAAGCTGTACACACCCAAGCCTCAAGCAGCTGACAAGGCACGGACAACTGCACCACCAAAAGTGCAGACCGAAGAAGAAAGGCACAAGAGAATACAGCAAAGGTCACAAGGGTGTAGTAGAACAAACCGGACTGCACTGGCATACACGGCCAGCAGCAGACAACATCACCGAACGGTGCACCCAGGACAAGCTAGGTGCCAGTCGAAGGCAGAGGCCAGGAAGGGCCAAGAAGAGCCAGGACTCACACGGAGTGAGTGACAGACAACCAAGCTGGCCACCAGGACACAAAAACTAGGGAAACCAGTGTCCCCACGGAACACCGGAAAGAGGACCAAGGCGGACAGAAGTGCAAACCGCTACAACGCACTGCCGCAGACAGCAGGCCGGACTAGGTAAGCAACACAGAGATTGAGGAGAAGGATGGTCCAGGGCGCAACGCAAGCCACTCCAAAACCACCAGCAAGAAGATCGCACCTGCGACATACCGTGACGCCACCAAGAGCAGAAGCCCGAAGGACAACCACACCTCCCCAGCATATGAGAGCTATATAATAGCTACCAGTACCCCACATAGGGCCTGTTGCGTTCCAGAACACGAGACGCCTCTTAGGAGAAAATTTCCGCAGCAGAGGACAAACAGAAAAACCTGCGGAGAAAAACCGCAGACTGCTGGTCAAGCTGCCAAGAAGGACTACACAGAAGGCCTAATCTCAGGGCCATTTACAAGACATAAGAATCCACCTCTAGGGAAATAAGGACCTGGGTTCAGATATCTAAGGTGGTGGAGTGTGTGTATCCCACTGTGGTTGGACACACTGTTTAAATACCCCTCACACACCAGAATTGCCCTTAGTGTTATGCTTCATCATAGTGGTCTTCCCGCCCCGCTGTGGGACGGGGCGTGCTACGACTACGCGGGAGCACTGATGATATAGTGCTATGTGTGATGCAAAAGGGAGGGTCTAAAGTGAATACAGGTAAGTGTATTAAAAAGGACCTGGCCTCTTTAGACGTAAAAAACTTTAATAGGTCAAGGGAGGCTGGTACTGTTAAAAAGGTGGTGCGGAGATGTAATGTGCGGTTACTCCTAGTATGTCAACATGTTTCGATGCAGCAAGGCATCTTCGTCAGGACAAGAACAAGATCCCTCCTGTATAGATAACGTATACTTATTTTAATGACTATAGAAAATAAGTGACAATGCAATTAATAAAGCATTAATATACGATACCTAATGGTATGCTTGTATGTTTATGCATATGGAAGGACAATGCCTCATGAACCTTTTGAACGGGTGGATAGGTCAAGGTAACTCAATGGCGCCCTTTGAAAAACCTGGCTCGATGGGAGTCCATCCCACGGTTCCGCTGTAAATGTCTCAGTGCCTACACAGCTTACCAACAGCCAACAGTTTTCAAATGTTGCTGGCGCAGGGGGATATTCACAAGGTGAGGAATCCACAGGCAGATACTATATCCACCAGAAAAAGCGTTACCAAAAGGTAAGTAACTTGTTCTTCCGATGGATACTTCTGCCAGTGGATTCCTCACCTTGTGAAAAGATTCCCACAGCACTCCCACTCCCGGAGGAGGGTGTCCACCCTTCTATACCAAAAAGTCCAGAAGGACAAAACAAGCAAAGTGACCGTCCCTCACCTCGGAATCCAAGCAGTAATGCTTCGCGGAAGTGTGGAGAGAGGCCCAAGTTGCCGCCCTACAAATGTCCTCCACAGGAACAGCTCTAGATAAGGCAGATGTAGAAGACTTTGCCCTGGTAGAATGAGCTCTTATACCCTCTGGAGGTTCCTTACCGGCCAAAGAGTAACATATCTTGATGCACAAGATAACCCAACTGGAAAGGGTGCGCTTGTGCACCACTCTTTCCTGCAGCCAAAAAAGCCCACAAAGAGCTGGTCATCCACTCGAAAGTCTTTAGTCCTATCGAGGTAAAAACTCACCACCCTCTTAGGGTCCAAGCGGTGAAGCCGCTCCTCCTTGGAAGGGTGAGGGAGAGAAGGATAGAAGGTAGGAAGGGTAATGGACTGCCCCAGATGGAAAGGAGTTATCACCTTAGGGAGAAAAGCAGCCCTGGTCCCGAGTACCATTCTTTCAGCATGAATGGTCAAGAACAGGGGTTTCCAACTCAGAGCTTGAAGCTCACTTGCCCTCCTTGCCGAGGTAATGGCAATGAGAAACTGGTTTTGAAAGACAATAGCCTTAAGGGACACTTGTGCAAGGGCTCAAAGGGAGAACCCATCAAGTAAGTTAAGACAAGATTTAAGTCCCATTGAGGTATAATAAATGGAGTGGGCGGAAATGTGTTGGTCAGGCCCTTAATGAACCGCAATACAATGGGCGATTTAAACAAGGACGGCTGATCCGGCAAACAAAGGAATGCTGACAAAGCCGATAAATAACCCTTCACAGTAGCTACAGCAAAACCTTGCTGAGCGAGAGAGAGCAAACTGAAGGATGTTGGATAAACAAGCCTTCAAAGGGTCAGTAGACTTCTCTCCGCACCAAAGGACAAATTTAGACCGCCTATAGGAATAGATAAGACTTTGTGGAATGACGCCTGGCAGACAAAATTACGTCTACCATGTCAGGTGGGAGAGAAAAATCTCCAGGCATGAAGGTGTAAGCTCTGGAGGTGGGGGGTGTAGAACCTGCCCCTCCGACTGAGAGGAGCTCTGCCCTGAGAGGGAGACGGAGCGGAGGGCACAAGGAGAGGTGGAGAAGATCTGTATACCATACCCTTTTTGGCCAATCCAGGGCGATCAATATGACTTGGGCCCGGTCTTAGCAAATCTTCCTCAGAACCCGAGGTATCAAGGGTATGGGAGGAAACGGGTAAAGGAGATGCGAGTCCCATCTCAACTATAACGCGTCCCCCAAAACTCCCTGCATCCGATACTGGAGACTGCAGAATGACGGGCAGTGAGCGTTCGTGAGTGGCAAACAGGTCCACCCGAGGAGTTCCCCACGTCCGAAAGACGAGCCGAACCACCTCCAGATGGAGCCTCCACTCAGACTGTCTGCACGCTCAGTACTCCGGCCAGATGATTTGCCATCAGACAAATCTGATGATCCTGAACCCAGGACCAGAGACGCAGAGCCTCTCTGCAGAGACAATGTGACCCCACTCCACCAGTTTGTTGACATACCACATTGCGGTAGTGTTGTCTGTCAGGACCTGAACCGACAGACCGCAAAGGGAAGGGAGGAAGACCTTGAGTGCCAAACGCATCGCCCGCAACTCCAAAAGGTTGATGTGAAGCAACCTTTACTCTGGAGACCAAAGACCTTTGATCTCCAGATCCCCACCCCACCCTAAAGAGCATGCATCTGTTATCACTGTGGCCACCGATTGAGGTAGATGGAAGGGCTTTCCTTGAGACAGATTGCCCTCCATGCTCCAAGACAGATCTGCTGCAGCTTCTCTGGAGATCCTCACAGACTACCAGAGATCGCCATTGTGCTGATACCACTGCCTGCGGAGGCACCACTGGAACGCCCTCATGTGCCAGCGTGCATGGTTGACCAACAGAATGCAGGAAGCAAACAGACCGAGCAGACAAAGGACCTTCAGGACTGGAACGACCGCTCCATTGTAAAACAAAGGAATCATTTCCTGTATGTCGAGAATCCTTTGAGGTGGGAATACTCGACACACAGTAGTGTCCAGTACTGCTCCTACGAACAGGTTGCGCTGAGAGGGCACCAGGTGAGATTTGGGCATGTTTATCGAGAAACCCAATTTGTACAACAGCCGAGTTGTAACCTGCAGATGATGAAGCACCTTTTCTGGCGACTCCACTTTGATTAGCCAGTCGTCCAGTTAGGGAAAACTGGAATCCCCGACCTTCTGAGATGGGCTGCCACAACTGCCAACACCTTGGTGAAGACTCGAGGTGCAGTAGTAAGACCAAACGGGAGGACCGCAAACTGATAATGTTGCGACCCTACTGTAAAACTGAGATACTTCCTGTGCGACTTCAGGATGGGGATGTGAAAATACGCATCCTGCAAGTCGATAAACACCATCCAGTCCTCCTG
Organism: Triturus cristatus; assembly: GCF_964204655.1. Lineage (NCBI taxonomy): Eukaryota > Metazoa > Chordata > Amphibia > Caudata > Salamandridae > Triturus > Triturus cristatus. The sequence goes on from NC_140590.1 coordinate 1,615,269,525, forward strand.
TTGCAGCGTTTGAAGAACCTGCGCAAGGGTGAGCATCTTGAACTTCTCCTGCTTCAAAAAAAAGGTTCAAGATCCTGAGGTCCAGGATTGGACATAGCCTGCCATCCTTCTTCGGAATCAGGAAATACCGGGAATAGCATCCCTGACCCCTTTCCTGCTCTGGAACCACCTCTATCGCACCTTTAAGTAATGCAAGGACTTCCTCTGGCAGGAAAAGGTGGTCCTCCGAACAAGCACCTTGGCAAGGAGCGGAATTCGAGGGAATTCCCGAGCATACCCATTTTCTAAAAGATCTAGAACTCAAAAGATCTGTAGTGATCAATTCCCAATCTTGTAGAAAATGGGTAAGCCGACCCCCCCCCACAGGACCCACATGATCCAGAATGTTGGATCTAGGGCTGCTTTGAAGAGGGAGAGCTGACTACCTACAGCACGACCTCTGTTCCCGTCCCTGTAGTTCTTATACAGGGTATTTTGCTGCGGCTGCCTTAAGGTCCGAAAGGACGACCTCCCAAACCCTCTGTACCTCCTACAAGAGGAACCTCTAGGCTGTGCCTGCAGGCCCAGAGACTTGGCCGTGGCTTTGCGGTCCTTGAACCTTTCCAAGGCTGCATCCGCTTTCTTCCCGAACAGCCCAGAACCATCAAAAGGCAAGTCCAGAAGTGTTGCCTGCACATCAGGAGAGAACTCTGAAGATTTAAGCCAAGCACTCCTTGTGGCGACCGAGGAGCCCATGATCCTGGCAACAGAGTCCGCAGTGTCTACACCACTCTGGATAACCTGCCGTGCAGACGCCAGAGTGTCCGATAGTACTTAATTAAAATTCTGCCTGTCCCCCTCTGACAACTTAGGAGCCAACTGTTTAGCAGAATCTATGAGAGCGTGGATATAACGGCCCAAGAGACAAGTGGCATTTGTGGACTTTAAGGCCATACTCGCAGAGGAGAACACCTTCTTGGCCGATTGGTTGAGCTTTGTCGACTCCCTATCACTAGGAACCTGTGGAAAAGCCCCAGAAGACTTCTTTGAACAGGCAGCCTGAACCACCAGACTTTCAGGAGAAGGAGGGGGCTGTAAGAAAGTCCAGGCCTCCTGGAGCCGCCCTGTACCTCCTAGCAACAGACTTAGATACTGCCAGAGCCGGAAAGGGATTACACCAAACCTCCATGACTTGCTCAATGATGGCATCATTAAATGAAGTAAAGGCTCTACCACGGTGGAGGGAGAATGAAGAACCTCAGTGAGGCTGTTGGGTTTAAATTCAGCAGTTAGGAGCTGTAAGTCCAAAAGCTCTGCTGCTTTCCTTATGACCGTGTGGTAAGGAGCCACATCCTTAGAGGGAGCATCAGGAGGAGTAAGCTCCCATTCCGGTGACATATCAAGGCCACTTGCCTCATAGTTCCTCAAATAAGTCATCTGACTCCATGAGCTCACCCTCTTCCATTTCTTCCACCTGGTTCCTCTGCTCCTCCAAAATTCTCTGTGCTTCTCGCTTGGACCTAATCCTCAGAACCGGCGTCGCACACGACTCAGACGGAGCTGGCGTCGAACACTGGTCTGGAGGAGCAGCCTGAGTCGAACGAGGTCGAGCCGTAGCAGGGAGCAGCATCGACTCCCTCAGCACCGGGAAATGCCAAGACGGCGTCGCTGGAAAGACTGGCATTAATGGAGCCTGAGGGACCCCCAGATTAAAGGCCATTGGACCCGAAGGTGCTCCAAAGGGGTACATCGCTCTCGAAAAGACGCAATATATAGCATTTAAATAATATGATGGGTCTTGTCCGAGGCCAAGAAATGGGGGGGGGGGGGGTATGGTAAGGCTCAGATTGAGACATTACCGACTCAGGCCAATCGGTGCTGACGGTGGAGCCAATGGCTCATCAGGAGCCGGAGCCTCTTCCACCGGAGCCGGAGCCTCTTCCACCGGAGCCGGAGAACAAGTCGGCGAAGGAGCCAGAGCACGCTCCGGGGAAGCTGCAGGTGAAGTCGGGCAAACAAAAGAAGCCGGATTTGACACAGAAAGAGAGGGAAAAAACAGTCCTTATGACGTCGAGGAGCAGGTGAAGTCGAACTCGGAGCCGTCTCCTTATCTGAACGGCGTCAAGAGCCGTGCCTCTTCTTTTTATGTTTCTTAGACTTCGAAGCATGACCAGACGTAGACTTCGAGCTTGACCTGGACCTCGATCTTGAACGCCTTCTACCCCTATTCTCCTTCCTCATTTGCACTATAGATAGCTTAGCTTCTCTTTCCTTTAAGGCCTTTGGATTAATCTTGCGGCAGCAAGAGCATCCCTCAATGTCGTGATCCGACGACCGGCACCAGACATCATCCTCGTGTGGATCCGTAATGGACATGTGTTTACCACACTCTCTACAGGGCTTGAACCCTGACTTAGTCGACATCTTGAAAAAGAAGAAAGCAGAAACACCAGCAGAAACACAAAGTAACCAGTAAAGCTACAGAGTCCCAGAAAACAGTTGTATTAGACTGCGCAGGAAAAAAAGGGAACTGACGCCATCGAGGTCCTCTTATGGATCCAGTGACGTCAGCAGAGCCGCGCTTCTGTGACATCGTTCTAGTCGGCGTGGAGAGCTACAAAAGTTTCCGAATGTTGCTGGCGCAGGGGATATTCACAAGGTCAGGATGTATCCATCAGAAGTCAAGTTTCCACCTAGTCACTGCAGTGGTGGCACAATTAAATACTACAGTCAACTAATGAAATTTAACTTACCACCCTTGGGTACTTCTTGTACTATATAGGTCATATACTAGGACCTTTTAGGAAAGTTAAATATGCCAGTCTGGTATTAACCAGTTGTACACATACTTTGGGCGTATGCATGAGAGATTGTGCGTGGTCAGCAGGGCCTAGTGCACTTCAGAGGACACACACACACACACACCCACCCCCCCCCCCCCCCCTTATATCTTCCCATCCAAAACTGGGGGTGGTGATCATGCAAAAAGTTCTTTCCTACAAGAAAGTCAAGCAGAACAATGAACACATTAACTGACCTTCATTCTGCTGAAGAAGACTACGGAGGTGATAGCGGGATGGTGTCTGTTTGTGGAAAGCCTCAACTTGTTCAGCTGTTGACACAAACTTGCTTGCTCCAGTTTCTTCCTCCAGTTTCCGCTTGTTTCCCTGGGACAAGTTGAAGGGTTTTGGAACAGTGTGGCCTCCTTTTGGAATACGAGCCTACAAAGGGGAAGAAATAAGTAATCCTGAAGGGCTGGCGGGGCAAATTTGCTTTTACATCATGTGCATAGAATACTCACAACAGCCACATCCTGACGTTCCCCCCCCCCCACCCCCCTCCTCCCCCACCCCTTCCAATCTAGCATTTCTTGTATGAAACCTTGCTACAGGTTGACATTTAGATTGGTTTGAATGGTTCTAGAGTGAACAGTACTAACCACACTAAGCCAGGAAATGTACTTGACAGCAGATGACTGGCATACTACCCAGTGTTCCATTTAGAATACTAGTTTTGCAGCGTGAATCTTTCTGGATTTACTATGCTGTGAATTATTCCGCGATCTTGTGGTTGGGTCCGGATTCGTAGCCCAGGTGGGCGTCGACGTCCCACCATTTGGTGTACCTCTCGTGACGTCGGCGCGCTTCCTGCGGAAGTCCCACCTTGGGTGCGCCAGCTTCAGATTCTTTTTTCCACCGTTGGGTCTGGATCGTCATCGAGAAGCTCCAGAGTTGAACGAAGGAAAAGATAAATACGCGAGTTTCATCGAAGGAGAAAGTATACAAGACTACAGAGAAGAACATACAGCTGGGACGACGAAGAAGGTGGAGTTCCACGGAAAATTAGACGCCCATTGGAAAATGCGCACTCAGAGACTGAGCGCAATGGACAAGACACCATTCAAATTCTGCCGTAACTGCCACCACAAATACGCGCAGAAGGATCAGCATCCAGTCTGCAACCTTTGCCTGCCGATCGACCACGTGAGCAAGGATTGCAACGCCTGCGCCGTCTTCACGCCGAAGACGCGCCGAGTGAGAGAAAGGCAGAGAAGAGCCAACTTCAACATGGGAGGCAAGGGTAAGGCCCCGTCGCTGTACGAGCTGGGCCTCCCCACCGACGATGAGGACAACATCGCCGAAGGACCCGACGTCTTCACGGTCACAGAGACCGATCAGAAAACGCCTGACAAGGTAGGAGACTCTTCGAGTACGAAAGCGCTCCGAAAACCTGAGTGACTCTCGAAAAACAGAGTCAAAGTCCTCGAAAGGAACACCGGCGCCGAAAATTGACGACCGCAAGTGGATCCAAGGACGAAAGGCCCGGCGGATCCTTCGAGAAGGACTCCCAGATGCCGAAGCCCGCCGAAAAGCAGGGTTCGTTGAAGCTGGGCCTCGAGGTAAACCGCCCGATGACGAAGGAAAAGGCAGAGTCGACGCAAGCTCCGTCGAAGAGACCAGCGCTCGACGCAGATGCCGCCTCCGAAATGGATAAGAAAAAGAAGGCTCGAGGCGGAGATGGAGAGTAGCCTTCTGAGGAACAGGAGGACTTCGACACCGAAGATCTGTCGAGAGGATCCGGAGGAGGAGGAGAAACAGGAGGACTTCGACACCGAAGATCTGTTGAGAGGAGGAGGAGGAGGAGGAGAAACAGGAGGACTTCGACACCGAAGATCTGTCGAGAGGAGGAGGAGAAACAGGAGGACTTCGACACCGAAGATCTGTCGAGAGGAGGAGGAGGAGGAGGAGAAACAGGAGGACTTCGACACCGAAGATCTGTCGAGAGGAGGAGGAGGAGGAGGAGAAACAGGAGGACTTCGACACCGAAGATCTGTCGAGAGGATCCGGAGGAGGAGGAGAAACAGGAGGACTTCGACACCGAAGATCTGTCGAGAGGATCCGGAGGAGGAGGAGGAGAAACAGGAGGACTTCGACACCGAAGATCTGTCGAGAGGATCTGGAGGAGGAGGAGGAGGAGGAGGAGGAGAAACAGGAGGACTTCGACACCGAAGATCTGTCGAGAGGATCCGGAGGAGGAGGAGGAGAAACAGGAGGACTTCGACACCGAAGATCTGTCGAGAGGAGGAGGAGGAGAAACAGGAGGACTTCGACACCGAAGATCTGTCGAGAGGATCCGGAGGAGGAGGAGGAGGAGAAACAGGAGGACTTCGACACCGAAGATCTGTCGAGAGGATCCGGAGGAGGAGGAGAAACAGGAGGACTTCGACACCGAAGATCTGTCGAGAGGAGGAGGAGGAGGAGGAGGAGAAACAGGAGGACTTCGACACCGAAGATCTGTCGAGAGGATCCGGAGGAGGAGAAACAGGAGGACTTCGACACCGAAGATCTGTCGAGAGGATCCGGAGGAGGAGGAGGAGGAGGAGGAGGAGAAACAGGAGGACTTCGACACCGAAGATCTGTCGGGAGGAGGAGGAGGAGAAACAGGAGGACTTCGACACCGAAGATCTGTCGAGAGGATCCAGAGGAGGAGGAGGAGGAGGAGAAACAGGAGGACTTCGACACCGAAGATCTGTCGAGAGGATCCGGAGGAGGAGGAGAAACAGGAGGACTTCGACACCGAAGATCTGTCGAGAGGATCCGGAGGAGGAGAAACAGGAGGACTTCGACACCGAAGATCTGTCGAGAGGATCCGGAGGAGGAGGAGGAGGAGGAGGAGGAGAAACAGGAGGACTTCGACACCGAAGATCTGTCGGGAGGAGGAGGAGGAGGAGGAGAAACAGGAGGACTTTGACACCGAAGATCTGTCGAGAGGATCCGGAGGAGGAGGAGAAACAGGAGGACTTCGACACCGAAGATCTGTCGAGAGGATGCGGAGGAGAAACAGGAGGACTTCGACACCGAAGATCTGTCGAGACGATCCGGAGGAGGAGGAGAAACAGGAGGACTTCGACACCGAAGATCTGTCGAGAGGATCTGGAGGAGGAGCAGGAGGAGGAGCAGGAGGAGGAGGAGGAGAAACAGGAGGACTTCGACACCGAAGATCTGTCGAGAGGATCCGGAGGAGGAGGAGGAAGAGGAGGAGGACTTCGACACCGAAGATCTGTCGAGAGGATCAGGAGGAGGAGGAGGAGGAGGAGGAAGCCTACTATGAGGGAGAAGAAGACGAGCAGCAGTCGATCTACGGCTCGGTGCAGTCGACGACTCAGGAGATGGAATGGCAAGACCGACGCCGAAAGTCCTGAGGAGCCCGTGGAGACATATCCTTCGAGGCCTTCGCCGCCAGACAACATTGGAGCATACAACATGGTCGTCAGGAGCTTAGCAGCAGCCCTTGGGGTGAAATTGGACGAGGAGAAGCAGAAAGCAGACTTTCTACTGGAAACCCTGCTCCCCATCCAGACTAGGAGCCAGTTCCTCCCCATGCTCCAAAGCGTGATAAACCAAGGGAAGGAGGCATTCAAGGAGCCCGGAACTTGCAGATCCATCACTCCAAGAACTGAAAAAAGTACAAGCACTCTTCACAGGATCATCCATATATCAAGGGATCAGTCACAGCTGACTCCATCATTGCTTCCACGGCCAGGAAGAGGGCCAATGTGCCGGCTACCTCAGGGCGCCTCCCGACAAGGAGAGCAGAAGAATGGACCTCACCGAGAGGAAGGTGGAGAGAAATGCGGCCATGCACTGGCGCATGGCCAACTCCAACACCCTTCTGAACTGGCACCAGCACCAACACTGGGACGAGATGGGAGACCTAATTAAGCATCTCCCAGAGCAGTACAGACGGAGAGCTTCCCATCTGGTCGAGGAAGGCAAAAGCATTTCTAACGCATGCATTAAGACAGCATTGGATGGGGCAGAGACATCTAGCTGATGGCTATTGGTATCACGGAGAGGAGGCAAGCCTGGCTCCGAATTTCTGGCTTCAAACAGGAGGTCCAGAACAACATACTGAACACACCATTCAACGGTGAGACGCTGTTCGGTGCCACGGTGGACGAAAAACTCTCCCAGCTGAAGAAGGAAAATGAAACGGCTAGGTCCATGGGGGCCCTGCAATTCAGAAGGATGCGAAGAGGCACCACAGCTCGGAGACCCTTCGGAAGGGGAGGAAACCAGCCGGGTACGTCACACCAGACTTTCCAGCAAGGACAGCAGGGTGAAGGTCACAGCCAGCAGAAGCAGAAATGGCAGTACCAACCTCGGGGCCAGTCCTTTCGCGGGAGGGGAAAAGGACGTGGACAGAGAAGAAGAGGGGGAGACCAACCCTCCTCAAAGTGACTTCCATCGAAAGAAGAGGCTCACCCTCAGGATACCCCAGGGGGTGAAGCGCATAGTGAACACAGTAGGGGGGGGGGGTTCACAAACCAAACGCCTACGAGCATGCAACACCAGTAGGCGGAAGACTAAAACTTTACCTTCAACAATGGCAAAAAATAACAGACAAATGGATTCTGAACGTCATACAGTACGGGTACTGTATAGAGCTAGAGAAAAGGCCTCCAGACAAGAAACCAAAAAGACGACAACGCTCCGGGCAGGAGCTTGCTCAACTCAAAAAGGAGACTCTGCAACTGCTCCAAAAGAAGGCCATAGAACCGGTGCCATACAGAGAAAGGAACAAGGGAGTGTACTCAAACTACTTCCTGGTCCCAAAGGTGGACGAAACACTAAGACCCATCTACGGTTCCTAAACAGATTCATAAAAACTCAGATTCAAAATGACATCGCTGCAAGAAGTGCTGCCCCAGTTACGAGGAGGAGACTTCATGTCCACGGTGGATATCAAAGATGCCTACCTGCACATCCCGATGAACGGTCGACACAAGAACCTGGTAAGGTTCACCATCAACGAGGATCACTACCAATTCACAACCCTGGCATTCGGCCTCAAGTCCGCGCCAAGGGTGTTCACAAAATGCCTGGCAGCGGTAGCAGCATACCTGCGGAGGGAAGGGATCCATGTATACCCTTACCTGGACGACTGGCTCAAAGCAAGTACTCGCGACAAGTGCGAGGAACACGCAGAAATAGTGACAAATACACTAACAAGTCTAGGGTTCTCGATTCACTGGGGGGGGGGGGGGGGGTCAAAAAAAAAAACAAAAAAAAACTATGGAACCAGAACAGGTGAAGATCATCCTGGGGCACAGATCAACACCATAAACAACACAGTCATGCCCAGCAACAGGAGAACAGAAGCCCTGCTGAAGGAGACACGTCTCTACCAGAAGGGGCGAGCTCCGACAGTGAGAACGGCGAGCAAGACCATGGGGATGATGGCGTCATGCATTCACCTAGTCCCCAATGTACGCCTACACATGAGACCATTCCAAGAATGGCTGCAACAACAATGGTCACAAGCAAACGGAAGTTGGGAGGATCTAGTGGTTGGAAAGCACGCAGTGCAGGAAGAGATAACATGGTGGAACAGGGAAAACATCACAACAGGGAAACCCTTGACACCTCCAAACCCAACTGTGACCATCACCACAGACGCATCCCAGAGGGGATGGGGTGCACACATGAACAAGCTCAGAGTGAGGTCTGTGGACTCCAACGGATGCGGTCAAACACATCAACTACCTGGAATTGAAGACCGTACTGCTAGCCCTGAAGGCTTTTCAGAGGCAGCTGTACAACCAAAGAGTGTTGATACAAACAGACAATACTACGACGATGTTCTACATCAACAAGCAGGGAGGAACGCAATTGTTCCCCCTATCCAAACTGGCTCAGGAGATCTGGAGATGGGCAATCCCACTGAAAATAGACCTGCTGGCCATACACCTTCCAGGAAAGGACAATGTGGAAGCGGACTGGCTCAGCAGGCAGACTTCGGCATCCCACGAGTGGGAGCTCAATGGATGGGAAACGCAAAAACTATTCAGAAGGTGGGGGAAACCTACAATAGACCTATTTGCAACACGCCAGAATGCAAAATGCCAAAACTTCGCATCCAGACAACCAGAAAAACAATCCCAGGGGAATGCCCTATGGATAAGCTGGTCAAAAACATTTGCCTACGCTTTTCCACCAATACCACTGATGCACAGGGTACTCAACAAATGCAGGACAATCAACACGACGCTGATCCTAGTAGCACCACAGTGGGCAAGACAAACGTGGTACTCTCAGATAGTGGAGATGGCAGAGGTCCCTCCACACAAATTCAAAAAAATCAAAGACTTACTCTCCATGCAGAACGGAGAGGTTCTACACCCAGAGCCAGAGAGCCTCAGTCTAGCGGCTTGGCTCCCGAGGACCTAGATTTCGCACACCTTAAGCTACCTCGAAGCACTATGCGAGTGCTGCGTGAGGCTAGGAGGCCGACACGGAAATGCAATGGAGATAAATGGAAAAGGTTTACTATTTGGTGCACCAGAAATAAACTGCAAAACAAAATGACCAAGGAATCAACGGTGCTTCGATACCTCACACACCTACTAAAATCTAATCTATGCTCGTCGTCACTAAGAGTCCACCTAGCGGTGATTGTAGCGTACACACGAGGGGAGACGGGAGGAAGTTTCTTTACCTCTCGGGTAGTAAAAAGAGATTCCTCGAGGGAGCTAAAAGATTAGCACCACCTAAAAGAATGCCGCCGCCGGCATGGAACCTCAATTTAGTCCTGACTGAACTCATGAAGGCGCCCTTTGAGCCCATACACAAAGCCTCACTACAAATGCTGAGCATGAAAACAGCCTTCCTGGTAGCAATAACATCGCTACGCAGGGTAAGTGAACTGCAGGCGTGAACACTACAGGAGCCCTACATACAGATCCACAAGGACAGTCGTCATGAGGACGGACCCACACTTCATGCCAAAGGTGGTGTCCGCTTTCCATATGAACCGCACCATTCAAATACCAAGTTTCTTCCAAAACCCGACAACGGGCGCAGAGAGGGCACTTCACACTCTCGACGCCAGAAGGGCAGTGATGCACTACATAGAGAGAACTAAGGAACATAGGAAAACAACAGTTTTTCGTGTCATTCGCTACCAGTTTCCTGGGTAGACCAGTGACCAAGGGCACCATCGCACGATGGATCGCGCTAACAATACAATTCTGCCACAGGCAGGCAGGACAAGAACTATCGGAGGGGGCACAGGCACACTCCACAAGGAAGAAGGGGGCAACAATTGCCTTTCTGGCAAACACGCCCATTCAGGACATATGCCTGGCGGCAACCTGGGCTTCAGTGCACACGTTCACTAAGCACTACTGCGTGGACATACAGATGAACAAGGAAGCACAAGTAGGACAGAAGGTGCTCCAACATATATTCAACGACCAACGCTCATCTTCCACCCAGCCGCCACAAAAATAGCAAACCGCTACAAAGTCTATGCACAGCATAGTGAATCCAGAAAGATTCACGCTGCAAAACGAATAGTTTACCTGTCGGTGTAGTTTTGCAGCTTGAAGATCTTTCTGGATTCACTAGCGGACCCACCCACCTCCGCCAGAAAGATGAGGCAGGAGAGCAAGGTGGAACAAGTGAGCTTGAGAAGAATAAAATGCTGAAAAGAGACTTGGAGAATAAAAAAAGACTAAAACCGCCTGGGGTTAAAAAAAAATTAAAAAAAAAGAGAAGACAAAAGAACAAAACAAGGGAAAAAAAGAACCTGAAGATGGCGCACCCAAGGTGGGACTTCCGCAGGAAGCGCGCCGACGTCACGAGAGGTACACCAAATGGTGGGACGTAGACGCCCACCTGGGCTACGAAAAAAAAAAAAAAAAAAAAACTACAAATCCGGACCCAACCACAAGATCGCAGAATAATGCACAGCATAGTGGATCCAGAAAGATCTTCAAGCTGCAAAACTACACCGACAGGTAAGAAACTATTCGTTTTCCAAACATAGTACTCCATACAGCACTTCCGCCATTCCAAGAACATACCAAAAGGCACTTAATTTGCCAGCCAAAGAAGCAGCCAGTTTATTTTTTCAGGGAATCAAATGTATCTATTGCAGAGTACAACAGGTGGGATTTCAGTTAGTCAACCAGCTCGTCCGATCAGCTTCTGTTATTAATCCATAAATCCTGAGAAAGAAGCACTGATAGAGGACTGATAAATCACTGCCTTGGCTTTAAAAATACAAGAAAACAATGGAGTATAGACATCTTTTATCTTTTGTAAAGTAGTAAAAATGCTAGTTTTTGCTTTACTGCGTTTCCAAGAAGCAAATTTACATTAGTGTCAATGGTTTAACATAGACATTTATTTGCCCTTCGTCTTGTTCACACCAATGCCCAACATCACACATTCAGACAGATGAAAAGCAGTTATACAGGGCTATGGGATAATAGGAGTTTGACTAACAGGCAAGATCCTCTTGCTTTGTAGCCATGATCCACTACAGTAAGACAATCTTCGCATCGCACTGCAGAAGAGCGGTGTCGATAGTCAGCATGGAATCAAAAGCACTGCTGCAGCAGATTGAGGACACAGAATATAGACAATATAAAGATGCAGAGAAAGGGCCACAAGAACGCTGCAATATAGTAACAGAGAAAGACATCTGAAAACTGGCAAGATTACAGTACAGCAGCCACAGCCATGCTGTACCGCACCATAGAAGGCCAGAGGTACTTCACACATTACAACTACCCAACTCTCCCAATATCATGGATAGATAAGCAGGGGGTGGGGGTTGGTGCCACCCCCTCTCCGCAACAAAGCTTGTACTCCAAACAGACAGATAGCTGAGAAAAATATGCCGGAATTTCAGCTTTTAAATTAAATGCATTTGGAGGCCAACATAATACATGCCAGATTTGTACAAAAATAAGTTGGTCGAACAAAATGTCCACAATTGTTTCCATTAGCACTATTAAATGTGTGAAATGCAAGTTACTATACAAGTGGTCCTTTAACCCAGGCCATAGTCCAGATATGACTGAGGCCCTAGTTTAAGTAGTGCCTATTTCTAAGGCACCAAAAGACAAAGTGTACATTTCTAAAGCACAGATTCACTTCTTGGGGCATCTTGGCAATGATTAACAGGTGTCCAATGTTTGAGTACTCCTGAAAACTAGTCAGTGACCTGTAGCCACATTGAAAAGTAAAGGTTTTCAGCCGAATGAGGAAAAAGGAGAAGAAGCTGGGACACAACTATTCCAAAGGTTTAAGTGACGCAAAGGCCTTGCTGGGCTCATCTCCTCTTAACTCTTCCAAAATATGGTTTCTATCGGAAGGGTACTTTCGTTTTAGCACAACTGCTCACCTCCCCCTCCAGAAATAAATCTACTCACTGGGGAAGGAGGATGCCTCCTTAGCGCTGCAGTGAAGTCCACCTCTTTGAACTCATCACCTGGCTGGGTCTCTGGAAGGCGTTTTAATCGGTCATCAGTGCGGAAGTGAAAATCGACCGGTCTGGTTACTTGGCATGTGATTTTCTTGACAGGTTGGCCTGAAGAGTTTAGACAGAAAAAAAACGTAAAACAGTATTTTGCAAAGAACATTTGCTTTTGCACCTCCATGTTCTTTGCTAACCTGCGCCTGCAATAGCAGCTCTCAAGCTCTCCTCATTCTTCCGACGCTGCTCAGCTACTTCCTGCTGCAACTGATGCATCTTCTCTATCGCCTGCTCCTCTGTGCTCTTCAGTTTTGTGTTCAGAGGCTTCCGCCTGCAGGGACATCATAAAAAAACTGGTTCAGCACGAGTAGACTGTTAAAAGAAGAGCCAATTAATCCCAGGAAAGTTCACCTGCAGCGGCGGCTGCATGCCCCCACTCTAGCCACTATACGCACGTAAAGGAAGCAATACCAAAAATAAACTACAGCCAGCTGCGTCTAGATGCTCATCCTCCGTTATCAGAGGACACAATTGGTAGACATTTGAATGGATTACAATATGGCTGATCACATTCAACAATTTGGGATTACCTGGTCCCTTTCGTACTACTCCAAACCTTCGATCCTCCAGCCTCACCCAGTCACTTTCATTCCCATCTTTCAGACTGCTCTAGTTCCTTTTATGTCGCAGCTTCTTGCATGGTAAAACTGATGCTGAAGCATACACAGATGCCTCTGGAACCACCAATACCTGAAGCCACCACTACACCAGTTGCCTCCAGCCCAAGTTGAAGATGGTCACTGGTGTCAACAAGGTCCTTCAGAGCTCGAATCCATTGTAGTTTCACCTCTCGTGGACTCGATCACCTGCAGCCTCTGCACGCAGGCCCCCACGACTGCTCCCGGTAAGAAAACCTGATGCCTAAAGACACCTCTGCAGCAGTCGGCCCCATGCCATGGAGAAGATGACCCCCAGATGTCCCTACATCCCAGAGCATCTGAAGACTTGAACCCTCGCTGTTGGTACACCCAGACTGATCTTCCGGCCAAGGCCTGCAGCCTCTTTCCACAGTGCCCGATCTCCATAGAAACCTATTGGGCTTCAGATGCTGTTTTGCACCCTGCTGCCCTCGTGCCACTGGTGGTGTTTGGCTGGTGCTGCCTTGGAACTTGCCCACCACTCACTAACTCCTGAAGATCGGTATAGTACAGAGACTTACAAGACCAGTTTGCAGAACAGAACTCTGCAATTGCACGGTCTCCACTTAAGTGAAAAGAATCATTTTTAAAAACGGAAAAGAAAAAAGAAGAAAGAAAAACAAACACTTACCTGAACAATTTTTCTCTGGTGCCCAAACCTGAAGACATGCTCTTTTTTTTTTATAAATTAGTGTGAATCTCCTAGAGTCGGATGTGTCATTTATTGATCATTCTGTGCATTTGCAAAGGTCTTGCACTCCTATGCGTTAAGCCTAAAGCTGCTCGACCACATTACCCTTCCAATAGAGCACTTTAGGATTGCATAGCAAGCCCCTGTCCACTCAAAGAAACCCCTGGACTCTACACAGTACGTCAGGTTCTTGATATATCGAGAAAAGCCAGCTTCCTACAATGGGAAAGCAAACAAGACCAAAGGGTTTGCTGGCTGCAAACACACACCCTGTTAAATACTCTGAACAGACTCCATACCAAAGAACTGGAAAGGTTAAAACCCCGTTTTGAGAGAATCCATTTTTTGACCAAGTATAGAATTTACCAAAGGTAACCAGTGGAATGCCATAAAGGACGTATGCTTAAGGAGGTGCATCAATTCCAGTTTTATATTCACTTGGAGATGAACCATCTAAAACACACCAAAAATCTGGGGTGCGGAGTAGTAAATACCCCTTTGAGGAGGTCCGGTGAGCTCATGGGACATATGTAGACTAAGTCCCTCACCTTCAGTTTTTAAACTGGCACACTGCTATTCACTACCCCTCTCCACTTCCTGAACTGTTTCAACCCTCTTCATTGACCTCGTTGGCAAGACGAAGAGGCCCAACAGTCTACCTATTTTACTGTAGGTTTCATGTAAACTAGAATGGTTCCAAACTGCGAAGACTGGATCACAACTCACAGAATTCAACACATCTAGGTTAGGCCTCGACTGGGACCCAGAGGCGCTAGGCCTCACCTGAAACTCCATGAATCAAGGAGGGCTCAATGTATTATTTTTTTTAGCTCACCCTCAATGTGCAGTGTTTGGTTTGTGGGGGGGGGTGAAGCAGCTTTTATTAGTTTTATGAGATCAGCCTCTCAGTGATCCTAACTGGCACAACTCACCTCCGGTAGATCTCTGAAAGAAAGCAAACCAAGTACTGGTGACAGAGTGGGCTTCTAGTTCACCGCCTGACCTCCTCACCTCAGGTATGGACAAAAGAAATCTTATTTGTTCAGTACATATCTTTTCCATTGGATTTGCAAATTAAGCTTTTTAGTTTACACCAGGTGTCCCATGCCCGTTGTAGCTTTGCCTTTCAAGTGTCTTAATGCATGCACAGCCAGGCCATCTTAGAATGTTCCTCATTTTGGATATGGGAATGGATCACGCACAAACTTCCCTGGAGCCCCTAAGTCATCATGTATCTTCATGGATTAAGTTCTCCCCCCAGACTAGACTCTCATATCTGTGAGGTGACTAAGTTCACATTCAAACTCCTCCACCCTCCCACCCCAGTACTTGCAAGCTGCATTTAAATACTTCAGGATACCACTTAGAAGACAGTTAAGACACCAAGCCAAAATAGATCCTTGGGTTACGTTTGCTGTTCACACCATCAACAGTACATGCAATCACTTACTTCATGACCATTGGTGTGACTGGAATAGGTATACGAGCCTTGGACTTCAGACTATCGGCATCGTCCACTTTGTTCATGGACACTTCTGTCAGCTTCCCCTTGCTCTGTGTACTTTTGGGGGAGAAAGGAAAATGTTGAATTTTTTTTATTTTTTTTAAAAAACACGTAAACATGCCAGACCACACCAAGTGCCACCATCACAACAGATAGGGTTTGTATCCTTATTAAATCTAGTGAGTTACAATAATCTCTGCTCCGTGACTTGAAAAACCTAACCTTTTCTGTTACGTGGAACACCCAGTGAGTATCTAGTTCACTCACCTCATGAGCAACACTTACCGGGGAACACGCCGAGGCCTACATTCCTTCTTTTGCTCACTTTTAATCACACTGCAGAAAGGAAACTGTTGTTAAGTTTTTGCATCCCACCAGTGAGCTAAACCCTCTAATATTAGTTTGGATCCTTCTATGCCTTTAGCCATCATAGCACTGAATTTCCCCATTTGTTACTGTAACTGTCTCAGCGCACAATCACTAATGGATAGTGTGGTGGTTAAAGCTGCGTCATCCATCATGACTGCTTATACAGCCAGTCTTACAGCACCCATCTAATTTACATGCACATTCAGTATATGCTGGTTAGCATTTGTCAAATTGGAAATCTTGCGATTGCTCATTAACAAGTATGAGGCAACTGAGGCAAATGTATAGCCACAGCTTCTCATGGATTTGGCACAATCTGAAATCTCAGAAACATGTTTCTAGCTCAGCTCAAATGGGTCGAAGTTACTAAAACATGGCCACATGCGTTTACACACAGTGAAAGACCCATCTCAAAGGTGGACTGATCATTTTTCAGTTGATTTCTGCATTAGTTTTTATATTGGTGCTAATGAGGTGAAATTGTTGCGCAGACAGTTTTACCCATAAATGAAAATGACAAAATATTGTAGTATTATCAAAACATTTGCCCCATAATTTATTCAACTCTGCCCCATAATTTCGTGCTCCCTGCTGCATAATTCCAGAGGACCTCCATATACCTACAGCAGGATTACAGATCGTACTGCAAGGAATTTTTACAGTGAAGACAAACAGTTAACACTAAAAAAGTAGGTTTATATTCTAAGAAGGATTTAAATCCCTTCAGCAGGTAATGTTCCCAACTGGTGCTCCAAGCTTTCAGATAGGACCACTAAACAAAAGTACCAGCATCGTATAGAATTTCAACCTTCATTACAGAAGCACAATGACAGAATTCCCTTTCCTGCAAACACCCCTCGGGAAAGGATTTAGACACTGCACTAGAGAAAGAATTACTGCATCTTTTAGGAACTGGTGAACCCTAACCAGAATATTCACTCCAAACAAGTTTATAGACCCCACCCAATAACAACTTACAGTTTCTGTTTCTTAATAGGTGGGTGGCCTTCAGCAGTTGGATGAGGATGCGCTTCAGAAGTTGGAGGGTTGGCAGTGCGTCTCTCCTCCCGAATCTTAGCCAGCTGTTTCTTCTTCTGATCAAGTGAAAGTCGCTTGGATGGCCTGTTAACAGAATTAATTTAGTTTTAAATCCAAGAATCTGACTAATAACCAGCAACTTAAGGAGAAAGCATACTTCCTGGGTTACACCATCCTCACCTCTTTGGATGAGCTCCAAGGGCGGAAGTTCCTGCTGCAGGAACCCTTTGTGAAGTAGCACGCCACCCTTCAAGCGAGGTAGCTATGTTAGATGGTTTTGCTACCTTCACATCAGAATTGCTTTTTTCTTCTGTTGAGCAAGTAAGAAAGCAGATTATGCAACATGTGAAGTTTAATTTGCATTAAATATGGAAATTTACACACAAAAAAAAAAGGATCTTTCACAATTGGGTTAAACTATTTTCACAGTATTTTTATATATAATAATTTAAAAAAATAGATACGATGCACACAAAAAAACCAACCCCCACAAACCAACCACATCCTCCCCCATCACAACAAGTTCCAAAGTACAAAATACACCTACTACTAGTGACTAAGTCATGCCGTTGCACAAGCAGAGGACAATTGCACCCACTACCCTAAGGTTACAATGACCACTCAAAACAGCAGGTGCCAAGTGGCACAGCTGTTGCCATCATACAAACATTTAATCCAAAAAGACCACTCCATACTGTTAAGTACTACAATGCAGCTTACATGAAAGCAAATAACACTAAGAATAAGACTTAAGAGCATACATACCAGACTTTATAATGGGCGTGACAACAGCTCGTGGAACATTGCCCTTATTCCCAGGAGTTCTGCCAGGATTCTGAAATGAATGATCCTGTGGAGGAATATTCTCTCCATCTTCTATGTTATCTAAAATTCAAAATACAAAGACACATTAGTAGGTACTTCTCTGTGAAGATCTCAGGTCATTATATTATTATGTTATTGTTTATTATTTAAAAAACAAGTGTTGGGGGGGGAAGGGGGGTAATAAGTCTGCCTGGTCTTTTTTTAAGATGGGTTCACAGTTTCCACAACATGCCAAGTTACCAACTGCTGACAACTAAACAGAAGGCCCAGAGGAGTAACCCATCAACCCCCAAGGAGGGTCATAGGGCAGAAGCTTTAATGCACGGTTTTGGGAGATTTTGGTTTCTAAGGACTACTGCCATCCCTCGTATGCCCAAGATGCCAAATTAATGTAGGCTTAAGCCATGCAAGAGAACCAACAGTGGGATTACCTAGACATGAACGCTCCTATACTCGATCTAGCCTCTTCAGAATTTGGCCAGTGGCCACTTGCAGACAAAAAGGGTTACATTCTACTGTCTTCCAGGAGCTTGAGCGCCACAACAGAGCAAAACCTATATCCTGCCGACGGTATCCACACCTCCAACTGCTATGGGGTTGACAGTGACATGTGCAGGTCACTGTGACTTGATTTTCCCCTTCTTCAGGAGACCCACCTCTTGAAGGAGAGGTGGTTGACACGAGAAGATTCACATCCCGATAATTTACCCACAGTTTTTTCTTCAGCATCAACCAAGATGAAGCGTGAGGATCCTAGTGGGAGCTGGTGTCCCTTTAGCCACATTTCCACTCACAGGTTGGGAGGGTTGTTTTAGTTAAGTGATTGATAGGAGGCCAGATGCTCACAATAGCCTCTATCGATGGGCCTAACGATCACCAAGACCAATTTTATAGCTGGCTGTTTCCCTCCCTCCCCCCCCCCCCCCCCCTTGGCAGCCCACGGATGGCAACCTGATATTTGAGGAGTACTTTAATGTAGCAATCGACCCAGCCGTAGACAGATCATATTCTACTTGTCAATCAGTGATATCCCTGCCCGGCCTGATTCAGGATCTCAACAAATTAAAACGGACATATGTGGCGTAGTGTGGCATAGTCATAGGGCCAAGAGGGGCTACATGCATTACTCACAGGTCAGACCCCATTCTCAGATCAATTATATTTTGGTTTCTCTACCAGGTTTCCATTGAGTGTAGTACTTACCTATAGTAACAAGGGTGTTATCGGATCACACTCTGGATACAATAAACTCGATAACGACACCTCCCCAATACTACCCTCTTAAACATTTTATGAGAACATTTCAGGAACCAGTATTGCGGGACTTTAAAGGGTTACAAACTACATTCTCAAAAATGCAGCAGAAGACCTAACATGGTCCACTGCGTGGGATGCCGCAAAGGCAGTCATGTGGTAAATTTACCAGCCACACCTCAGCTTTAAGATTGTCCTGGTCTGGCGTGTTGAGCTGGAGGCAGAAATATCCACATTAGACACTGAACTTAACACAAAACCAAGCCGTAACACCCAGAGATCTTTTCGTAGAGCAAGCAGAGAGCTGGAGGTGGTCCTGGTTAGGTATGCTGCACAAATTGCCCAATAGGAAACAATTCTTTAATCAGAGGAGAGAGGAGGTGGATCGGCTCCTCACATGTACACCGACACCCAATTATACCTGAAAGTCTCCTCCCCCCGAAGGCATCAGCTCTCAACTTAACTCTACAGAAAACCCAAAATCGGGTGCTATGCAACCACCTCAAGCCAATCACTCTAAAAGCTAAATTCCTCCCAATTGTCCCACCCAACCATTTACCTGTCATTGAGGAATGGTTGAAACAAACAGCCCTCAACTGCGTGCCACAAGTTATTGATTCCGCAAAATCATTGAGACTAACTCTCCACAAGAACCTTAACATGCAGAAACAAATCATTGCAATCACCAAAGGAGCGAACCTCCAAATGAGCATCCCAAGAAAACTGAAACACATTCCCCCCCTAAGGATTTCAAGTCTGCAGAGTAAGCCCTATTGATTCCCAGGCTGGACTACAGGAGCACAACCCTCTGCGGCCAGCCCAAAGTTTCAAAATGGCTCCTTTAAGAGCCTTTCTACTCTGCTGCCAGGCTCATCACTGGATCAAAAACAAACAACCACATTACCCCCCGACTTGAAATCCCTCAGACTACCTTACGAAGCTTGAAGTCAGTTAAAGGTTGCCTGCATGACCCACAAAGCCCTACACTACAACACCCCAATATACCTCGCTCAGAAGCCGATCAGTCTGGCGGCTGCAGAGCCTCCAGAAACTCAAGCACCTTACTGCTGAAACCAGATTAAAAAAAAAAAAAAAAAAAAAAAAAAAAACAACACAACTGATCTTGGTCGGTCATTTGCACCAAGAATTTGGAATGCCTTGCCCCCTGAAATCCGACTGAATCCTTCAACAGCAACTTTCAAGAAAGAAGTCAAAGTCCTACTTATGAACAAGTTTCTGCCCTACATACTCTTCGGATCGTTTAGGACATGTCAATTACAATCATGGCTGTTTTCTTTTTATAACAATTTATTGAAATCAAGGCATGACTTACAAGAAAGACATTACACATATAGTGGCAATAAGATGCGGTACAGAGGTATCACATAGCAAAATGATCTCAATACAAAAGTCACGGTTATGACGTATTAAAATCTCTGGTGACACATTCTTCCCTCATCCTCGGGGCTCACATATACCTCCCCCTATGAGCGTCCACCTGTCCCATACCCGAGTCCACTTGGCAGGGCACCCCCCTTGCTTCATATATGTTTTTTTCAGTGACCATACACCCGTAGCGGCTCGAGAGAGTGCTGCGGGCGGTGGGTAGTAAATTCCGGAATTGGAGCAAAGAAATCAAATTAATTACATTGCACGCTGCATCGCAGATTTGGGGTTGCAGCGCGCGCAATGTAATTACATTTTTTTCTTTACTCATCTCCGTTTGGACCTATTCCGGAGTTTGCTACTCCCCACCATGCCCGCCCCACCGCCCGCAGCACCCACGAAGAGCCGACTCTGCCATACACCAGTCCACATCTTTACTCCAGTCCCCTAAAGTTAACGGGATCTGGGCCTAGTTGAATGCTTCACAATTATGGAACTTCGTTATGGGTGAAGTAGCTCGATGCTTTAGCACAAGAGCTGAAAAACCATAGTTTCCAAAGTGTCAAATTTCGCAACTATATTTTTAATTGGGAGTATTTTTTTTTCATAACCAGAGGACACCTGTAAAACCTAATTAAAATAATCTTTATAAAAGCAAAGTTTGACAACGTCACGATTGTGAAAAGGAATACTACTTAGTTGTCCAACCAGTTTCTACCTTCCAAATGCACCACTGAATTTCAAAGATGTCTTGTGCAAAGCTGTGCAGTACAAAGTGGACACAGTTGTCGCTAGATCAGAGCCTTAGTTTATTAAAAAGAAATAAAATAAAAGTACAATAAAGGAGAGGGCAGGGACGACCCAATTTATTAGTGAAGAAACCTACCAAACCAGGTATCTGCATTGTTGTCGTACTGTTCATTCAATGCTTCAAAGTTGATGAAGTTTGGTGCATCGAAGGAATAAACTGGCTCCGACATGGTCACCAGTGGGAAGCCAGGAACAAAATGGTCAAAATCCCGATGATCTGTTGAAATAAAGACAAATATAACACATTTACAAAGGAAATCAGGACACTAGCACAAAATAAGCTGCATTACAGGGCAGGCACTTCATAAAGAGTACCATATTTTTGTATCAGACTTGCTCCACATTAAGCAGCACTGCCCGACAGTTCATTGTACAACCAGAGTCCAATTATACACAAAACCCTAATGCGATATGTATACCAGAAGAACAAAATGGATAACCACAGATAACAGACTTCTGTCGTAACTGATTTACAGACTTTTGGATAACCCGAAGAGACCAACCAGAAGTAAAAGTACATTAAGTGGGAGGACCCACTATAGCATGTTACTCAAATGCGAGTAAGACTATGTCTGGAGGTTAAGGGATAGCATGAGATTAGCCAGGCAACTCAAGGTCCTGAAACCAAAGTGTCCCTAAAATAAGATGGTTAGGTCTTATAGAAGGGAATTCTTAGACTGTACGTCAGTCACTTCATTAGCATCTTTGCCCAAGTACCACTGCCTAAACCCCAGTGGTGCACTGGTAAAAGACTATGCATCTAAAAATAGATTTCAAACCCTACTGATCTGGTGATCAATAGAGGGACAGCGATTGACAAGTAAGTTACTTACCTTCACTAATACTGCTAGATACTGTAAACAAGCATTGGCATAGCCAATAGGTCTCGCCTTTGGGACCTTATAAGTGTTTAGCCATGTAACAGTTGGACAACTAAATACTTATAAAGGTCCCAAAAGTGAGACTTATTGGCTATGCCAAGCGGCCGTGAAAGTATTCGCGATCAAACATCAAAGCGGCCGTGAAAGTGATTGCGGTAAAGCACGGCGCACGCACGCACATGCACTGTAGCTCTAGGCTGACCCGGTAGCACTTTTTGGAGCCCTCTCAATAAGTCTCTACAGACCAGCGCATGATCAGGCGAGACTTAAAAAATGAGGCTATTAGAGAATGAGGGAAAAGCACTCACATCAAGTAGTAAACCCCAATGGTTGTCAGGGTGAAAACGCAGATTTAACTTCCAGGGACGTTAGGAAGGGCAAAGTAACTTTTAAAAGTCCTCTCCAAAATATTTATTACTTCACAGAATTGGGTTTGTATTCAATATTTCAAAACATCCAAGGCTTTCCCATGGAGCAGCCAACCCTTCTACAATGAAATTATGCTTTTAGTGTAGGTTCACTGTAGAAGACACAAATGGACGGAATGCAGACCAAATCAAATATTTACCACCAGTCAAAAGATCTGGGTTAAATCAATCGTTATTTTGCTCACCATGCCACCCCAGTTTAGATCAAACCATGGGCAAATCAGTTTTGATCCTGCTCCTTACGGTAACAGCCCAACCCAAACTGCCAAGGTAGGAAATAGATGGCGCAATAAGTGCTGCAGTCCACTGATCGCATTTAATTTACAGGCACCGGGTACACTTGATACCTTATTTTAGGTACGTACGAGTAAATTTAATGTGCCAATCAGACGTATAACAATTTTAACATGTTGAAAGGAGGAGCACAAGCACTTCACCTCTGGTTAGCAGGACTAAGGCTTAGAGTTCTATAGCCAGCAAAATAAATATGGTGGTGGAAAAAAAAAAAAAGGCGGCCACGCACCTTTTTTTTCTATTTACTTTTGTTACAATGGCGGCACCTGTGCTGGAGTTACACATCTTCATCTAAAGCACAGGTGCCGCGATAGCTTCAAAAGTACAGATATAGAAGAAAAAAAAAATTATATTTGGATTTCCCCCCCCCTTGCCATTACTTTTGAAGCAATTGTGGTACCCAAGTTTTAGCTTAAGATGCTAAAAAATAAAGCACAGGTGCTGCCATTATAACAAAAGTAAATAAAAAAAAGACAAACATGTGTGTACGTTCGGAAAAGTTGATAGAAGGGGGGGGGGGGGTGGGGGTGCGCGTGGAACCCCACATGTGGCCGCTCATAACAAAAGAAAGGCACGGCTGCCATTATACCAGATGAGGAGTGCCGCACTGGGTACATGGTAAGACAAAAAAAAAAAAAAATGAAAGTTGCTGGCGAGCATGTCCTTAACAAATTAGTGCCAGAGGCTATAATTAAACCTTACCTAGTAACACCACATGTAACAGGAGGTGTCCTCATGGTAGGTTACAAGAGAGAAGGTGGCAATAAGCAGGGACTACTAAGCCCATTGACCAATGAAATCCACCCTTTACAAACGACAATGACGGGAGCCAATTAAAAAGATGGGCGGATCATCAAGTCCATAGCTTAATCCAGCAGGTCTTGAAGAGGTGCCATTGTCGTTTTCCCTAGGTTAGCATCAGCCCATGGCGGATTGTCTTCGGCTTTGCACACGTTACGATACGAACATATTTTGGTTTATGCCACACTGCAACTTTCACACAACCTGCGGGTTTTACATTCTGTTCTTTCCTGGGATTTATTCTGAACACTGCAGACAAGGTCAAACAATGCCCCTTGTCCTTTTGTTCCGGTCAGGCCCTAGCACCTAGACAAAACACACAAATAAAGCCGTTTGGGAACATGTACTTTAGTCATATTGGTATACAAGGGTGGGAAAACAGTTTGAGGGGGATCTTTCCAGAGAAGGGAGCAGGGCAGCACCTGTGATTTAGATCTTTTATCTACAGACTGAGGTATGGGGTCCGCGGCTAAAACACCCAGCTATATAGACAGAGCCACATGAGAGATTATATATATATATATATATATATATATATATATATATATATATATATATATATATATATATATATATACACACACACACACACACACACACATACACTCGGTTGGGGACGGGGTGGGTCAGCGCACTGTTGTATACGATGACAGCACCTTTTATGATTTACGGACTACTTGCTATGCTAACCGTATTTGCGT
This sequence comes from Triturus cristatus, assembly GCF_964204655.1. Taxonomy (NCBI): domain Eukaryota; kingdom Metazoa; phylum Chordata; class Amphibia; order Caudata; family Salamandridae; genus Triturus; species Triturus cristatus. The sequence goes on from NC_140590.1 coordinate 1,615,293,451, forward strand.
TAGGCATTTTTCTACTTGTGGCATGTATACTAGAGCACATTCGTTAAAATTAACATTTTAAACTTCTCATGTCTCTATATGATCCTACTGTGGACTAGTACAAGACTGAAAGCATAAGGGTGTCACGATTCGGGAGTGCTGTGTTCTGGGGTGTCTAACCACTTATTCCTCTGTGAGGGAGTAGGAGGTCAAGTGAGTCACTATAGCTAGTCGGTCCCCGGGCTCATGGGTACTCAGGTGGTTGGATGACTCAGTCCCTGCCCACTAAGGTTCAGTGATCCCAAGCATAGTTCTGCGACTCTGCAGAATCCCTGGAACAAGGAGAAAAAACAAGCATTTGCAATGCAATAGGTCTCGCATTTACGCGAATTTGAGCTATTAGCACAGTAAATGACAATGCCTTTTATTTAGGTTTTGGTTTTAAAAACATAAATAAACGGCATTGTCATTTAAAATGACAATAGCTTGAACACGCGTAAATGCGAGTCCTATTACATTGCAAATGTTATAAAGTTGTGCCCCCCCCTGGCCCCGCCCTAACGAAAGTGGCCTGCACGATTAATAAAATAAATAAGTCGCTATAGTTAAAGCGGACGCGCTATAATTTTAATAAATACATTACGAAAGTGGCCAGCGTTAGGTAAATAAATAATTAAGATGTCTGCTATAGTTAAAGCGAATGCCTACAATTTTAATAAATACATTATGTAAGCGGTCAACGTTAAGTAAATAATTAGGCGCTGCCGCTATAGTTCAAGCGGATGCGCTATAATTTAAATATATACATTAGTAAAACCAGAGGGCCTGCTGAAATGTCGTGGGTGGAATAAGAAAGACCATTAAAGAAAAAGTGCTTACCGACTTATGAAAGAGACTGTAACACAACAAGTAAAAGATCCAGTCCTCATGGGAGGTAACAAACAGCAACAAGGCGGTAACAAGGAGGGACTAACAAGCCTCATAATCTATCGGAAGCCAGCTTTTACCAAGGACAATGAAACTAGCCAATGAAAAATATGGGAGGAGAGTAGGTGAGGTTTCCACAGCATACTCTACTACAGAATGCTACACAGAGCGAGCAGCGCATGTGCGCAGCCGCTAGGCTCGACCTAAAAACAGGCCACAGAATCCATTTCTGGAACATGCAACTGCTGCTCTTCAGCCTAAATTCCAAAGATGCTGCTAATTCTTGCATCTGTACATGTGTATGTTACTGAACATGGGGCCTGATGTACAGAATTTATGTGGTTGAAGATACTTGTACCAATCCCATTTAAGAAGTTGATAAATCTTTACTGACCCCTGAATGGAGACTGCCGCTGGATATTGATTCAGTATTTACAAGCGGTGTGTTGTGGATGTCCCTTCCAAACACCAAATTTGTACCAGCTGTCTCAATGGTTTTCCACCAGAATTCCAGGTGCAACACATTGAAAGTTTATTAACTTCCAAGTTTGGATGGTAACATTAGTAAAAGGGAAGGAGGTCCCTTTGGACCCGTTCTCCTTTGTGAATTGTTGAAAAGGTTTCCGGAGGACCAGTGTTAACTTATAGAATATGCTTTTTTTTTTTTTTTTTTAATAACCCTTTAATTCTGTAAGGAAATTATGCTGTTGTATAAAACACCTTTATTTCAAAGCAATCACATACATAGTGGGCTGCTGACCCTTGTAGGCCACCGTCCTTGAGATTGCAACCAACTAGAGCGAGGTGCAATTTGTGACCTACCTTATGAATAGTTCGCAAAATTCACCACTGGTTGTAAAAGTGAATGCTTTTTGTGACCAGTATATAGATAACATCTGGGCCTGGACAGTTTAAAAACTTGGTACTTTGAGAGGGTAGCAAGCCGGATGAAACTCCTTGTATTCTCATATAGGAAACTACTTGTATTTAAATGTCTGTTCTGCAATTTTTTTGATGCAGTATTAATTTCTAATTAAGAGTGGTAAGCTAATTTTGTAGGTATGCAGGTAAGCAATCCTAAATGCAGATGACCCCACACTTTCAGGATAAGCTGAGAGAGAATGTATTCTGCAGCCATTGTACTGGTGAGGAGAGGTGAAGCCAGTCAATACAATCCACAGTGCAATAATCGTCAAATACATCTAATGGGACTGCAAACAAATCAACAAGTCCCATCAGGTCTGTCTGTATAACCCATTACATAACTAGGGCCTAGTTTTTCTCTCCTTACTTACCTTGGTACCTTAGCCATCATGTCTTCCATGTTGAGTACACTAAACAATTTCCTCTTTTTTCAAAGTCCATCAGTTAACAATCCAAACGGCCATTTTGCCTGCTCAGAGTTAATGCGGATGCACAGCTTCTATTCAGTCTTTAATATTATTCATTCAATTAAAGAACACGCACAGGTAAAGGCAATTGGGAAGAGCGTGACTGTTACTGCAACCATAAGGAGTGGCTTGCTTGCTTCCGATGTTACAGTAAACAGCTTTGCATCACTCTAATCTAGATGTCACTGCTTGAGTCCAGGAAGTAACTCAATTGTACGGTCACATTCTCGCCTAAAATATATTTCATTCCACAAATCTAATTTTACTCGTTCTGCATTTCTGTGAAATAAAAGCGTTCGAATGTTGAAAAAAGTAGAAAACAATCTGTATAATTGATACAGTACGTGAATGCATTCATTCAATTGTACTTTAATGCTGTGTATTAATTACACGTCGCAATAACTAGCTGCAGCAACGTACTCCTGCCTACTCTATGCACGCTCCAGGATCAGAGCACGGGCACTCCGCACTGCGCCTGCGCGTCTCCTCGTTCTCTCTTCTGTCAGGGAGAAAATGGCAGCGTCCGTGTGTAGAGCCGGCGGTACAGTGGGACAAGCACTCTTATGGACCAGGGCGGCGAGTCTACAGGTTCCCAGGGAACGGGAAGGTGTGGACGCCCGTGACAGACCTAATATTTACCCGTGGGACAGGGGGAAGCTCCCATGTGGCGGGGACAGATACTTGGGTCTGAGTGTAAGGTCATCTGGGTTATGGGACTCGGCGTCTCGTAGGGCAGGGAACCGGAGGAGTGAAGGGGAAGGCTGATAGTTTCACTTTTGCAAAATGTTGTTTCAGTCAGTCGATGTAAAGTGTCCCAAGACGACCCCGAGAATGTTTCTGGTTGTATAACTTTTCTCCATCTCTGTTATTACGCACCGTGAATGGGGAAAGCGGGCCAGCCCTGTGGCTGTAGCGCCGGAGAGCCTCTCTGATGTGGCTGGGCGGCTTCGCTCGGTGGCTCCGCGCCACAGGCTACAGGGAGCTACAACAGAAACACGGGTCTAACAGGGGGGGGGGGGGGGCGGCGGTGTCGAGCGAGGTGTGCGCGCGCTTTAGGCAGCCGCGGATGCGGGGGGGGGGGGGGGGAGGGTTAGCAGCGGCGGTGTGTGCGTCTGCGCGTCTCAGAAGCACGTCCACAGACCCCGACCACAATCGCTGCGCGTGCCCTGGTCTGTCTCCCTTGAGAGGCATCTCAGCGACAATAGGTCTCGAGAGCGAGACCTAAAAAAACTGGGGCAACCTTAAGGAAAAGGGACATTTAAACAGATACTGCAACTGCATATTAACCACATTTTGAATACTCCCGGCTACAAGATTGGACCTGGAACTACAGATGTGCCGGTAGATGGCATCAGCCCCCATTGAGAATTCAGACATGGGGACAAAGCCAAATATAGGTGACCATGACAGTGTTGTCCAGCCCCACTCCAACCCCCAATTCTTTCAGCGACAAAGAAACGACTGACAAAATTGGTGTGCTGCAAAGCTAACTTGGAACCTCCTTAACTACTGAAAGTCCACTCCACAGAATGAGGAATAGAGTAATCTAGTGAATAGATCCCAGATCACAGCATAACCATTACCAAAGATCAATATCCTTCTAATACGTCTAGCCAGGTTCTCTTTAAAAGGAGGAAGAAGAAGAGACAAATAGACTTGCACAAGTTGTCCTGCAGACCAAAGAGGCAAAATGGCACTCCCAGCAGATCAGTGAACCTAGACAGTAATGTCGGACGAAAACATGGACAGAAGCCCTCAGACCTGGATGATGTCCAGGTTGGGAGCCAGGGCTGTACTTGGAGCCTCACTCTGGAGGATCGTTTGACCTGGATAAACACTGCTTAATGCAGAATAGGTTGTCTTCAGTATTGCCTTTCCTTTCTTCACAATGGTGAAACCAATAAAACCGATTAATGCATAGTTCCATTAATCCTAACAAAAACACAAGCTAACTCCGTTTAACAGGTCCACCCAGGTAGTTTTTCCTTCCGTTCATGACTGTGGTGGAAATATAAAAAAAAATAAAAAAATTTAACGTATTAAAGATCTCACATCAGGCCAAAACTTGTTCCTGTCATTTTCACTCGTGTATGTTGTGGATTGAACCCAACGATTGTTGTGCAATTGTCTCTGTACATGTGCCTCTTGTTTATATATGTTGCATTCAAGACCATTAACGGTGGCTGGTCTTCAGAGGTGGGCAATTTGTGAGACCGTATAGGAAACCTCATAAGGGTTCCCCTATCATTCTTACTTTTTGGATACCATCGGTAGTGGTGCGGCAGCATACACCCTGCCACAGAGACTCTGTTTAAGCTTTTTGAAGGGTAGCCTCCACACTATCTTCTACCTTTATATAAGGACTTTTTATTAAACACTAGGTTAGTATCATGTCCTTTGACGATGACAGAAGAGATGGCCACGGATCTCTTTAGCTCTAAACATTCCACTAATGATTCTAGTAAAACCAAGGCTACTGGACAGGTAGGTCTCAAATCAAAATTTCAGAGGCTGGAAAGGCTTAAAATAACAAACAAAAAAAAAAGCGATGGTCCAAATGGTGAGACGGGGTCACTTAAAAAAAGATACTTGGATAATAAGAGGATTCCTAGAGGACAGAGAATGCTTACATTCCCTGATTTCAATGACTTGGACCCAGATTTACTGACTGGGAGGAAAATTTACAGAATTCCTCTTTTACAATGATGAAAGTATTGATCCAGCACTCAGATAGGAAATGTGCTAAACTCAGGGAGTAAATCAAGAGTTTGAGAGATCAAGGACCTCGGGCTTAAAGAAGCCACCGACAAGAACTACGTTATTCTCAAAGAACAGACAGTCAAACATCAGAAACTGGTTAAAGAGCGCAAGCTAACTAAAATCGGGAGAGACGATGGGGACTACACCAGAGGACAGATTTACATGTTTGCCAGACGTTTTGATGACATAGTTACTGTCAAACCAGTTGCAAACATACCCCAGGATGCTATTAGGCGTCTCGAGCGCAATCAGTAGCTCTGATGTCTCTTCTATAAAGGAAGCAGGACCAAGTGGAGCCAATGAAACCAGAGTACAGCTAAATAGCTCAGCGACTTTTTTTTTTTTTTTAAGAAGAGTTTCAACGCTTTAGAATAGGAAACAGACTAAAAAAGCCCAACACAAGATCAGAAGGGGGGGGGGTGGGGTGGGAGAAGAAAGAACAGACACAAAGGAAGGTGTTCAGACTCGAAATCAGAAGAGAAGGCAGAACAGGCAATAGGGACGGATACAACAGGACCATCTAAAACTAATGCGCTACCTATGACTGACAACTTGGTTGCTAATCTTTCTGACTACATATTGAATGAACACTCATTATCTGCCCTTAACAAGGGGTTGGGTTTTTGTCCTGTTAACTAAGGAAATTTCTCTGACATACATGTTGACTTATTCAAGTTCACAAAACAGGCTAAATTGAAATGTCTTTTTTTTTTTTACACCATCAATAAACCATCCAGCACAAGCAATTCGGTTTCCTCTGGAGTGCGTCTCATTAAAGATGTTTCTCTGTTGCTCTCATTGAAGAATGAAAATGTACAGTCTGTTGAAGTGATGGATGACTTGTGTATAGCACAAGACTACACGACAGAGCGGTCTACATTTACGTAATAAGTTCACTCCACAGGGAGCCCATCTCAACAGTATCTAAGTTTCCAATCACCAGGTCACTCTTGACCTCCATGAACTAGAGGACATAAAAAATTATCACACAAAACCTTTGTTAAAGACAACCATAGCAAGGTAGAGAGAAACTCCTCGTCTAAGATCAGGAACAACAACAACGATCTTACAGTACGGGAAGCGGACAAAGGGGGTAACATTGTACTGATGAACATAAGAGACAATGAATCTGAGGTATATAGGCAGCTATCCAATACAGTGCATTACAAAAAAAAAAAATTGCATGCCAACCCATTTGCCTGCGCGTCTGTTGTGATCAATGATAAACTGAATCATTGGAGAGAGATTGGTCTCTTGTCTAAGAGGAGTATACATTTCTACGGGTGGACCACCCTAGACATCCTTGTGTATTTTCGGTAAAAGATACAAACCAGGAGAAATTTCCACCAGGTAGACCAATTATCTCCAGCATAGGTTCCCCAACGGAACCAATGGCCCAGTTCGTAGACTCCTTTCTCCAACCAATGGTATGCAATCTCCCGTCCTACATTAAAAGACACTACCAACCTACTTAATAAATTAGATGGTCTTGCAAGGGCAGATTCATTGTGGCTCTGCACTCTAGATGTAGAGTCCCTTTAGACTTGTATAAGAGAGGACTTTGGTTGTAGAGCTAGAGCATTTTTTGTCATCACGATGAGCTAGCCATTATGACCACAGCAAAAGGTTACTGGACATGATTGCCCCGATTCTGAACAACAACTATTTCCTCTATGATGACACCTGCTTTAAACTACAGGGGACTGCACTAATTTATTAATGGGGAGGGTGGAATTGGTGTACGCCTGGGCCCCGGCAGCTGCAGCTTGGACTAAGTCCATCAATTTTTGGGGGAGCTACATGGACGATATTTTGATCATATGGTCCCAGACAGAAACTGCCTATAAATCATATTTTGCACATCTGAAAAGTAATTCATTCAATTTAAAATTTACTAGGATGATGTCCCAATCCAAGATCCAATTTTTTGACTTGTTATATGTGCAGAACAACATTTTGCAAAGTACCCTATTTAGGAAAGAGGCAGCGGTCAACAGTTTGTTACATTCAGAGTTCGCATCCCTCCAGTACCAAGAAAGCAATCCCCTATGGGGAGTTGGTACGGATTAAGAGAAACTGCAGTGAAGAAAAGCGATACAGAATTCATAGTCCGGAAGAACAAGTTACTTACCTTCGGTAACGCTTTTTCTGGTGGATACAGTATCTGGCTATAGATTCCTCACCTAGTGAATATCCCTTGCGCCAGCAACATTCGGAAACTTTTGTAGCAGTCCACGCCAATGAGGTCGAAGACGACGTCACAGAGACACGGCTCCGCTCGCGACTCCGCTGACTTCACCGGCTCCATAAGACGACCTCGTCGGCGTGATGACGTCAGATCCGCCCCTTTTTTCCGTGCCTTCGAGGCACACGGACGGACTGACAGCAATATATATATATATAACCCAACCATACTACTTGAGTAATAATGTCAGCTGTAGAATTACAAGAAAGGGAGGAGGCGGCGCTTTTGATATTTACTGATGCAACAACTGTCGTTCATATGAGTTCTGCTTCGGTGGGTAGTGCCAAAATCTCTGATGTGACGGCGCGCCTGAGGAGACTGGAGAAGCTGAAGCGCTCAGAATTGTCAAAATGGTGGGAAGCCAAATCATTACAGCGTTATCTTGAGGTCAAGAGGATTCCAAGAGGACTTAGGATACTGGTGGCACCCACCTACGAGGACCCCAATCCTGAAATGCTAAGGGAATGGGCGGACAACAACCAAGAAGCTTCTAGCAGAATGTTAGCTATCCTTGTTAAATACGCAGAAATTGATCGCGCCAAGATCCTGGAGGAAATTAGCCAGATTTTGCTAATACTGGAGAAAGAATCAGACCAGGACGTAATCACTAAATTCATGGGGGGGGAATGAAAGACCGCCTATCCAAACTGGAAAATACAATCAAGGAAAGGAAGGCGCTAAAGTTTCGGCGTGACAAAATTGATTATGATCGAGGTCAGATCTACACTTTTGCTAGGAAGTTTGACAATCTGCGCAAACAAAAACTCAGTGCTGCCAGCGGTAACAAGAATCAACAATCTGATCCGAGCAGTCTACAAAGTTCAGAGTTGGATACGGACTTGGAAGAAGGGCCGAGCAGTGGAGCACAAATTCCTACAGTCATTGATGAATTCGATTTTTTAAGAGAGGAAAGACGGTTCAATCTGCGCCCGCGCCCATTGCCAAATGCAAGGCCTCCAAGAGGAAGAGGCAGCGACGGCGCAAAGCAATTCAAACGGTGGCAACAAGAAATCAATGAAAACCAACAAGTAGAGCTGAACAAGGCCGCCACAGTCATTAACCTCACAGACATTGTACTATCTGATAAGGAACAAGATATCTTGAAATTGGGTTTATCTTATTGTCCTAGAGCTGATATCAACTATGTTCAGACCAGAGTGGACATTTTCAAGTTTACAAGAACGCTAAAGCTTAAAAAAAATGTTTTGCACCTAAACGTTCGGCAGGACAAAGCAAAGGGTTACCAGCGGATGTATCTGCCGAATTAGCAGTGGATGATATGAACCTGATGATGGTAATGGCAAACTTGAATAATGACACTGGCCAGGATACATCTACAGCGCAGAAGTGCCCAGTACGCTGCAGCAGGCACTTGACCTAGTGCACAATGAAAACTTGAACATTGAGCAAAGGGCACCTACCAGTTTTAAGCTGAAATCCAAATTCACCCCAATGACCAGCAGGGACTCTGTAGATGTGTACCATGATCTAGTGGTCAATGATGTTAAGAATCTATGTTGCACATTAAAAGCAAAAAAACAATCGTTTACTCAGCGTGATAAAGAGTACCATGCGTTAGTGAAAAAATTGACTAATAACGATGCATGTATTGTCCGTGATGCGGACAAAAGGGGGCAATGTGGTCCTGTGGGGAAAAGACCAATACCTCAAAGAAGCGTACAAGCAACTCAACAATAAATCGAACTATGTGAGAGTTAGCATGAGTACGATGAGTGCCAGCCATGAAAAGTATAATGATCTGTTGCTGGATTGGTTTAGGCATGGTTTAATCAGTAACGATGAAATGTTATTTTTGAAAATCAGTAATCCAACAACACCGGTATTATACTTAATACCCAAAGTGCATAAGAACATGGTAAACCCCCCGGGCAGGCCGATTATTTCGGCAATTGCCAGTGCCCTTGAAAATACCTCCAAGTATGTTGATTACTTCTTAGCTCCCATGGTGAAGAAGCTCCCGTCCTTTATTCAGGATACGGGTGACTTCCTGCGCAAAATTTATGACATACCGTGGGAACCAGATTACTTACTGATGACAGTCGATGCCACAACCCTCTACACGAGCGTCAGGCACACAGATGGCCTTAATGCCGTAAAACATTATTTGGGAGAAAGACCGTTACAGTTATGGCACCACACTCAGATGCTGTTAACAATGATCTCTACTTGCCTAAGCAACAAATATTTTCTTTTTAATGGTGAATTGTTTCATCAGATATGCGGGTCTGCGATGGGCACCTGCTTCGCCCCCAGCTATGCGAATTTGCATATGGGCTGGTGGGAGGAGCAGGTGGTCCAAACAGTTTCCTAAAGAATGGCAGGATAACGTGATATTTTGGTGTCGTTACATAGACAACCTTTTTGTTGTCTGGAAAGGATGCCAAGAGAGTGCCAGCAATTTTGTTAATGGTCTACAGGTCAACAACCTGAACCTAAGGCTAACACATGACATTAGCAAGACCAATGTCAATTTTCTGGATGTGACTTTTTTTTTTGAAAACCTTTATTGACATTTCAATCAATTACACGTATGGGCCTACAACCCCCGGGGCCGGCCGCTAGACAGTCCGAATAGCAGAAAGCAAGTCTATCACAGTCAGCACCTCGGGGTGCAAAATCTCGACGTTAGCATACTCTCAGTCTCTGAACGGCCCAAATAGGAGACAAGGATAATAAAGGTTTACATTTTATAATAGAAGAGGATGAAAGGATCAGGCGCCAAACAGTTTCCCAGCAGCGAAAAATGGCAGGCAGAATGATGAACGTAAACAATAAACAGCAGTCTATCTAGGCAATGGCGCTGAAACAGGAAGTTCAGGATGTGAAGGATTGACACGGCCATTTGCGCCTGCAACCCCCCTGCCCCAAGACCCAGGAAACTCCACGGGAATTATAGCACTCCGGAAACAGCAGTGAGGATGTGACTGTTTTTATTGCTAATGACAAACTAGAGACCAACCTGTACCGCAAAGCCACGGATGGCAATACCTTGCTGCATGCCTCCAGCTTCCACCCAAAGAACTTGGTGAGAAGTATTCCCTATGGCGAATGCCTTAGGGCTATGAGGAATTGCAGCAACACTCAAGATTTGAATGTAGAACTGGGGTGCTTAAGGGAACGCTTTCTAGCAAGAGGATATCCCCGGGCATGGGTCGATATAGCAGTTGTGAAAGCACAAAAGAAATCGAGGGAAGAAATACTCTTTAGCCGGGAGCAGAAGCCAGATATGCAAGCTACTGCCAATGAAGATCAGTGTAGATTAATCACTAACTTTAACACCCAAGAGGGCAGCTTGCGTAAGATCCTACAAAAACATTGGCATATTATTGCCAATGACCCTATACTGAAGAAATTAGTGGGACGTAAACCCCTAATTACCTTCAGAAAAGCTAAATCCCTGAAACAATCCCTGGTCTCCAATATGCTACCACCGACCCAGGCGCAGGCGCCCAAAACTTGGCTTAAAAGAAAGGATGGTTTTGCCAAATGTGCAAAATGCAAGGCGTGTATTCATGGCAAATACACATCTACTTTCTCAGGAGGCCTATTGCCCCATGAAAACAAGATTAGGGGCCAGTACTCCTGCAGGACGGATTTTGCTGTCTATGTGCTGCGGTGCCCATGTGGCCTCCAGTACGTGGGCAGCACGATCCTGCCTGTACATAAGCGTATCCTTCAGCACTTAAGGGCCATCAAGAATGGAGATAAAACATACCCTGTGGCAAGGCACTTTGATCAGTACCACAATAGAAACACCGTGGGTTTGGAGTACTCTGTAATCGATGCAGTCCCTATGAGCGTAAGGGGAGGTGATCAAGTGAAAAGATTGAGACAATTAGAGTCAAGTTATATCATACGTCTCAATACAAAAATTCCTGAAGGCCTCAATATTGAAGAGGACTTCCCCACACACCTATAAACCCATTCCCGCCGCTCTCCCTAGCTTGATTTTAACTTAATTTGAAGATTCAATATGTTAAGAACTTATTTTAATTATAGCACAAGCACTTTATACAGACTAATGTAATTTAGAGGTGGTCTCAATGAATTGGCTCATGATTTTAGACCAGTGCCAAGCCTGCCCACTTGGACCTGACTCTTCGTAACCGTGGCTTATCTGTATTGTTTGTACTAATTAGTCTATTGCGGCAATAGCCCACTGGGGCTGTCCATGCATTGATAACAATGTTATATCCATGGTTCGAATCTCTTTATCTCAATTTCATTTACAAATGTGAATTGTTTGCCTTAAGTTTAGAAATTGGTACAATAATTACTGTATACAATTTATAAGCGGCGTTGAGGCATGAAATTGTGTGTATAACTTATCGACTGTCCATAATTGTAACCATGAGCCATTACATGAGCTGATTCTGCAGGGAACTACCAGTCTGTTTACACTATCTATTATTTTGTAGTTCATCACGTATCACGTAATCACTGTTTGTTTAAAGGTGGCCAAAAACTTTATGCGAATTGTTAGTGAACAAGCCTGTTCCACAGGCGAAACGCGTCTTAACGTTTGTGCTGACAAAATAAATCTGTGCGCAACAGACAAGGCGTCGACTTTCCTTTTTTCAAAAGGAATCTTTTGCTGAGATTTTCGGGCCGGGCTTTGGCGGTCCGTTCGTCGACACGCCCTCTGTTCTGGAGGCGGTGGGCAGATCAGAGCACCTGGAGAAGGAAAAGAATATATATATATATATATATAAATAATTACCTACTGGCGGTCGCCAGTAGGTAGTTATAGTTAGGACCCTGTTTCCATAGGAAAACCGCAACATTCTATTTGGAATAACTTTGGCGCCGGTCGACAAATCCTCGCGAAATTTTCAAAATAGGTGGGGCGCTACGCTCCGCTCCTACCCTGAAAGTCTCGGGGGGATTCGTCAAGCAGGGGCTGAGAAAAAAGGGGGGTCCCAAAACGCGTTTTTCCCCATGCATTTTTCCATAGGACCTTTAGACACAGCTACAGCCCGAACGGCTGAACAGAGTTACTTGAAATTTGGCAGAGAGGTAGTCCTCAGGTCAAGGAAGTGCCTTTTGTAGGTCTGGTGTAAATCTGTTCAGTAGTTCCTGAGAAAATAGCATTTAAAATCAATATATATCTGTGGCAGCTTACGGTGCGCTTACGGTAAGCTTACCGTACGCGTACGGTGACGTGCGCGAGCGCGATCCTGATTGGCTGTTAGATCTTAGTAAACATTCGAATCGGTCGAAACCAGGAAGCGGCGGCCGCCATTTTCTCTCTCGCACTCTGAGGGGGGTGAGGAAAAACAAAGGCAAAAAACATGTGAAGGGGCTGTTTAGAAAGCTCCTAACCACCTAGCCTTGATGAAGGTGTCCCCAAAGAACCCCCAAGGCCAAAAAGTCAATTTTATTTTTTTTCGAAAAATCGCCGATTACGCTTACCGTACTTGTACGGTAAAAAGTATTAAAAAAAAAAATTGCCACACTCTCCACACCCCGTGTACAAATGGTGCCTGAAGGGCACCAATTGTGCACGGCATATATAATTAACGAAAATTTAAAAGATTACCATTCACAACGAAGCGCATAATATGTCCCACATGTGCGCACGGTGCGCGAAGCGCATCGTGCGTACATGGCCCATCCAGCGTAACGTGGGCACGCGGTGCGCGTAGCGCACCGCGTGCCCACCGTGCGTGCACGGCGCTGTGTAAAGTGGGCGCGCGGTGCGCGAAGCGCACCGCGTGCTCACTGTGCGCGCATGGAACGAACTGCGTTAAGTGGGCGCGCACGCCACGAATGGCGTAAAGTAACTTAGCATTTAAAAAACCGTACAAATTCACTGAAAAAAAATATAGGTTTCACACACGTTATAGTTAGGAATTCGCATTTAAAAAAACCTTGCAAATTCACTGAAAAAACCATAGGTTTCACACAGGTTATAGTTAGCTGGACATTTTACTCGTAAAAAACCAATGAAATTCCCCCGTTCTAGTTAGTGCAGGCAACTATAACTCACGCGACCGCAATCCTCTGCTGATGCTAATACTGTATTTAGACACTTATTTGCCCATGTCTTCTTCCATTAAATTTTAGCTATACATATATTACAAATATTTTTTTTTCATAAAGACACATATGTCATCAGCAGAGGATTGCGGTCGCGTGAGTTATAGTTGCCTGCACTAACTATAACGGGGGAATTTCATTGGTTTTTTACGAGTAAAATGTCCAGCTAACTATAACCTGTGTGAAACCTATGGTTTTTTCAGTGAAATATATATATATATATATATATATATATATATATATATATATATATATATATATACATACACACACACACAGTACATGATATGCAAATCAACACACAGTGTGGAAAATAAATAACAAGGCACAAGAAAAACAATGCCCTTGACAGTAACCAAACATTTTGAAATACCATCAACAGAATTGCAGGTATAGAAGGATGGACAACGGGGAGGCGGGTGGGTCAGTGAGGAATCCACAGGCAGATACTGTATCCACCAGAAAAAGCGTTACCGAAGGTAAGTAACTTGTTCTTCTGATGGACACATCTGCCAGTGGATTCCTCACCTTGTGAATAGATTCCACAGCAGTCCCCACTCCCGGAGGAGGGTGTCCATCCCCCTATACCAGAAAGTCCTGAAGGACGGATCGAGCAAAGTGTCCGTCCCTCCTCACCTCTGTGTCCAAGCAATAATGTTTTGCAAAGGTGTGGAGGGAGGCCCAAGTTGCCGCCCTATAAATGTCCTCCACAGGAACACCCCTAGATAAGGCAGATGTAGAAGACTTTGCTCTGGTAGAATGAGCCCTCAAACCCTCCGGAGGCTCCTTACCAGCTAGGGAGTAGCATATCTTGATGCATAGTACAATCCATCTGGAAAGGGTGCGCTTGTGCACCGCACGACCCTTCCTGCAGCCAGCAAAGCCCACAAAGAGCTGGTCATCAATCCTGTAGTCTTTTGTCCTGTTCAGGTAAAAGCTCACCGCCCTCTTAGGGTCCAAGCGGTGAAGTCTCTCCTCCTCCTTGGAAGGGTGAGGGAGGGGGGGGGGGGGGGGGGGGGGAGGATAGAAAGAAGGAAGTGTAATGGACTGCCCCAAATGGAAGGGAGTTACCACCTTAGGCAAAAACGCAGCCCTGGTCCTGAGTACCATTCGTTCAGCATGAATGGTCAAGAATGGGGGTTTCGAACTTAGAGCTTGAAGCTCACTTACCCTCCTTGCCGAGGTGATTGCGACAAGGAATACCGTCTTAAAAGACAAGAGCCTCAGGGGACACTTGTGTAAGGGCTCGAAGGGAGAACCCATAAGATAGGTTAATACAAGGTTCAAGTCCCATTGAGGCATAATAAAGGGAGCTGGAGGAAACTCGTTTGTAAGGTCCTTTATAAAAACGAAGAATAGGAGACTTGAACAGCGACGGCTGATCCGGCAAACAAAGGAAAGCCGATAGAGCCGACAAATATCCTTTCACAGTAGCCACAGCAAAGCCTTGCTGGGCAAGAGAAAGGGCAAACTGTAAAATATTAGAAAGACGAGCCTTCAAAGGATCAATGGACCTCTCCACACCAGAGATCAAATTTAGACCACCTATATGAATAAATAGATTTGGTGGAGTGTCGTCTGGCCGATAAAATAACATCCACCACATCCGGTGGGAGAGAGAATGAATTCAGGTTGCCCCGTTCAATCTCCAGGCATGAAGGTGTAAGCTCTGGAGGTGGGGGTGTAGAACCTGCCCCTCCGACTGCGAGAGGAGGTCTGCCCTCAGAGGGAGACGGAGCGGAGGGCACGAGGAGAGGTGGAGAAGATCTGTGTACCACACCCTTCTTGGCTAATCCGGGGCAATCAATATGACTTGGGCCCGGTCTTGGCGAACCTTCCTCAGAACCCGAGGAATCAAGGGTATGGGAGGAAACGCGTAAAGGAGTCGTGAGCCCCAACTCAACTGAAACGCGTCCCCCAACGCTCCCTGCATCGGATACTAGAGACTGCAGAATAACGGGCAGTGAGCATTCTCGTGAGTGGCGAACAGGTCCACCCGAAGAGCCCCCCCCACATCCGAAAGACGTGACGAACTACCTCCGGATGAAGCCTCCACTCGTGATCGGCGGAGAACTGCTGACTGAGACTGTCCGCACGTACGTTCAGCACCCCGGCCAGATGATTTGCCATAAAACAAATCCGATGGTCCTGAGCCCAGGACCACAGACGCAGAGACAAAGAGACCCCACTCCTCCCTGTTTGTTTATATACCACATTGCGGTAGTGTTGTCCGTCAGGACTTGAACCGACGGACCGCGAAGGGAAGGGAGGAAGGCCTTCAGCGCCAAACGTATCGCCCATAACTCCAGAAGGTTGATGTGAAGCAACCTTTCCTCTGGAGACCAAAGACCCTTGATCTCCAGATCCCCCAGATGAGCACCCCACCCTAAGGTGGATGCATCCGTTATCACTGTGGCCACCGATGGAGGAAGATGAAAGGGCTTTCCTTGAGACAGATTGCCCTCCACACTCCACCAAGACAGATCCGCTGCAGCTTCTCTGGAGATCCTCAGACTCCCTGAGATCTCCCTTGTGCTGATACCACTGCTTGCGGAGGCACCACTGGAGTGCCCTCATGTGCCAGCGTGCATGGTTGACCAACAGGATGCAGGAAGCAAACAGACCGAGCAGGCGAAGGACCTTCAGAACTGGAACGACCTCTCCGTTGTAAAATAAAGGAATCATTTCCTGAATGTCGAGAATCCTTTGAGGAGGAGGGAATGCTCGACACACAGTAGTGTCCAGTACCGTACCTATGAACAGGTTGCGCTGAGAGGGCACCAGGTGAGATTTGGGCACGTTTATTGAAAAACCCAAGTTGTACAACAGTTGAGTTGTATCCCGCAGATGATGCAACACCTTCTCCGACGACTCCGCTTTGATCAGCCAGTCGTCCAGATAGGGGAAAACTGAGATCCCTGACCTTCTGAGATGGGCTGCCATCACCTTCGTGAAGACCAGAGGTGCAGAAGTAAGACCAAACGGTAGGACCGCAAACTGATAATGTTGCGACCCTACCGTGAAACGGAGATACTTTGTGCAACTTCAGGATTGGGATGTGAAAATACGCATCCTGCAAGTCGATGGACACCATCCAGTCCTCCTGATTCAGCGCTTGCAGAACCTGAGCAATGGTGAGCATCTTGAACTTCTTGCTTTAGATAAAGATTCAAGATTCTGAGGTCCAATATCGTCCGTAACCTGCCGTCCTTTTTCGGAATCAGAAAATACCGGGAGTAGCATCCCTGACCCCTCTCCTGCTCTGGAACCACCTCTATCGCACCTTTCTGAAACAACTTCAGGACTTCCTCCTGCAGGAGAAGACGGTGGTCCTCCGAGCAAGCCCCTTGACAAGGAGGGTAATTTGGAGGGAATTCCCGAAAGGGAAGGGCGTACCCATTTACTACAAGATGTAGAACCCAGAGATCTGTAGTTACAGATTCCCAATCTTGTAGAAAATGGGTAAGCCGGCTCCCCACAGGACCAGCATGATCCGGAATGTCGGATCTAGGGCTGTTTTTCGGAGGTGGGAGGTGAAGAGGAGAGCTGACGGCCACGTGTGCGACCCCCGATTCTTCCTCTAACCTCTCGACGAGGAACTTTGCTGCTGTTGCAGCTGCAGAGTCTGCCTATAGGTACGAAAAGATGTTATTCCAAAACCTCTGTACCTCTTAAAAGACCCTCTCGACTGAGACTGGAGTCCCAAAGATTTAGCAGTTGCCTTGCTCTCCTTGAATCTTTCCAGAGCAGCATCTGCCTTTTTCCCCAAATAGGCCAGACCCATCAAACGGTAGATCCAATAGGGTTGACTGTACATCTTGAGAGAACTCCGACCTTCTCAACCAAGCACTTCTCCTAGTTGCAACAGACGACCCCCATGATCCTTGCAACAGAATCCGCAGTGTCCAGCCCACTTTGGATCACTTGCCGCGCAGCCGCCTGAGCATCAGCCAAGATGTCGTTAAATCCAGATCTATCATCCTCAGGCAATTTCGGCACCAGTTTCTTAGCAGAGTCCATCAGCGCGTGAACATAGCGTCCCAAGAGACATGTGGCGTTAGTCGACTTCAAGGCCATGCTGGCAGATGAAAACACCTTCTTTGCCGACTGGTCCAGCCTTTTTGCCTCTCTATCCCCAGGGACCTGTGGAAAAGCCCCCTTAGACTTTCCAGAACAAGCCGCTTGAATTACCAGGCTCTCAGGTGACGGATGAGACGACAAAAATTCAGGATCTCCTAGCGATAGTCTTTGAGACCGCAGGAGCAGAAAAAGGTTTGCGCCACACCTCCAATACAGGTTCCACAATGGCCTCATTAAAGGGAAGCAGAGGCTCTGATACCGCCGTTGGAGAATGCAACACTTCAGTCAAAATGTTTGACTTAAACTCTGTTGTAGGAAGCTGGAGATCAAGCAACTCCGCAGCTCTCCTTATGACGACTGCATGGTAGGGTGCGACATCCTTGGATGGCTCATCAGATGGCGGAGTAATCTCCCACTCAGGAGACAGGTCCAAGCCACTAGCTTCCTTAAGCTCGTCAAAAACCTAATCAGACTCCACCAATTCTCCATCCTCCGCCTCCTCCTGAAGGTATCTCTGCTCCTCAATAATCCTCCGAGTCTCCCTCCTGGAGCGAATTCGAATCGTCGGCGGTGCCGTAATAGACTCCGACGGCGCCGGTGGAGCCATCGGCGTCGAACGTGGATCCAGCGGAGCCATCGGCGTCGAACGAGGTCGAGCCTGCGAAGATGGAAGCGGCATCGACGTTCTCGGAGCCGGAGGATTCCAAGACGGCGTCGCTGGATAAAATGGATAGAAAGGGGCCTGAGGATACACCTGCGGCACCCCTAAGTTAAAGGCCAAAGGACCCATCGGACCCGTAGGTGCACCAGGGGCATACATGGCACGAGCAAATACCCCATACATCGCATTTAAGTAATGCGAGGGGTCCTGACCTGGCCCAGGAAAGGCAGGATACTGGTCAGGCCCCACTGGACTCGGGCCAACCGGCGCCGACGGTGAGTTCAATGGCGTCGCAGGCTCACCCGGGGCTTGAAGTTCTTCCGGGGCCGGAGATGGAACAGGCGTCGGAGTCCGGACTGGAACTGGCGAAGCCGGAGACAAAAGAGACCACTGGAGATGAAGGACCAGCAGGCGAACCCGGCACAGGAGAAGGAGAGACGGAGTCCCTTCGACATCGAGCCGGTGACTTCGGCGCCGTGCTCTTGTCAGAATGGTGCCAAGAGGAGTGCCTTCTCTTCTTCTTGTGCTTCTTAGCTCTCGAAGCATGCCCCAAAGTAGACTTCGACCTCGATCGAGACCTCGATCTCCTCCTCCCTCTCTTCTCTTTCTTCATCTTGGCAATAAAGAGTTTTGCCTCCCGTTCTTTCAGAGCCTTTGAGCTCATTTTATGGCAGCTGGTACAGCCACCCACATCGTGGTCAGAGGATAAACACCACACACAGTCCTCATGTGGGTCAGTGATGAACATATGCTTGCCACACTCCCGGCAAGGCTTAAATCCAGACTTCTTCGTCGACATCTTCAAAGAAGACAGGAAACAACAATGAAAATACACAAAGTATCCATGACGCCAACAGCGATTCCCGAAATCCGTTGGCTTCGACAGCGCGGAAAAAAAGGGAACTGACGTCATCACGCCGACGAGGTCTTATTATGGAGCCGGTGACGTCAGCGGAGTCGCGAGCGGAGCCGTGTCTCTGACGTAGTCTTCGACCTCATCGGCGTGGACTGCTACAAAAGTTTCCGAATGTTGCTGGCGCAAGGGTTACTCACAAGGTGAGGAATCCACTGGCAGATGTATCCATCAGAATAAAAAAATAAAATTAAAAATAAACCACAACTACTGAGGCGACGTGGATACAGGGATCCTGTACTTTCACCAGCAGTTGAGAGAGCTAACAGACGAACACCCTGATACTAACTAGAGAAAGGCCTAACAAAGAAAGTTTGTCGTTCATTACGACCAACTCTACTATGAACCAAGAGTGGTTTAAAATACTCAAAAACCATTGGCACTTACTGAAGGGAGTACCCGGAGTGGGCCATCTCTTGCAGGATAATCCTAGTATGGTGTATAGAAGATGCAGGACTATTAGAGAGGAAATGTGTCCTAGTTACACACGACCTAGCAAAAAAGGTGCAGGACACCTGGCTGACCCGACCGTCGGATTTTACCCTTGTGGCGGGTGCAATGTCTGCCACTTAGGACAGACCACTAAGACTCTCAAAGTCAACACCAACAGGTCATACACTATCAGACACTATTAACTGACATGATTTGTAATCTATGTGATCATATGTGTACGTGGGAAAGTCTATGTAGGCAGTAAGGTACTTCCCCTTAAAACATGCACTAAACATAGAAGAGCGTGTCTAAACAGACTCTTCGTATGCACTAGTGTCCCATGCGTGTACCTCAAGCAACAATAGGTGTAATTTTAGATTTCACGTGATTGATCGCTTACCCAATATGCAGAGGGGAGGAGATAGGAAACTGCTTTACGCCCACTAGAAGCAAAATGGATCTGTAGGTGGAGATCCACAACTCAGGGACTTAACTTGGATACGGAACTCCATTACTTCCTATAACTGTTTATAGGTTGGTAGAATGATAAGACTTGCAAATGTGTTCCCCAAAACCAAACTAGGGAAGATCATTTTTTGTGATCTGAGGGAAGATAATTTGTGATCTGACCATTTCTGTTATGGCTTAACGCTAGATATAAATAGTACCATGTACATTAATGCTTTGTAACATCAAAAAAATGGTGAGAATCAAAAGGCATGCCTTCAGCTCACATCTTATGCTCTTCTAGTTCTTCCGTAATCTTCATTCGCCTCTGTCAATTTTGGTTACTTTAGTTGGCCTCATTCTTTTCATATGGATGAGTATAGGGCAATTTAAGACATTTTGTGCACCGCCCCTGTAATCCTCAGACAATTGAGTAAAATGTGTCCTAAATAGTTAATTTGGCGCTATTTGTTTTGATTATTTTATGATCTTATGAAGCATCTGGCCCTCATATCTTTCAGTTGGTGCACTTTAAGTATAGGCACTACTTTTATTCCCGAAGTGCAACATCCATAGAGTTTGTTTATGAGACATTCCCAAATACTCCACACGTCCTATTGGGGTGGAGGTTTTTATAGTTTACATCAGACTGATGGACTACGTTAGATTGTATCATTTTAATGGGCTTCATATAATTTGGAATGGAATACTCTAATTTCCCCGTAGCTTAGAATACCAGTGTTACTATATCCACCTGTGTCAATCCTGCGCAAGTGATAATTAGAATGAATTTCAGCGGGTAATATGTTGACGATGGGGTGAGCATTAAAATACATGCATGTTCATTAGACACGAGGCTTATTGGTTGCATAATTTGATAAACAAAGGTTGATTTGAGACGTAACCTAATAGTCATGTTTCTTTAAAATTGTAGTGAACCCCTGACGAAGTGCCAAGAAAGGCACGAAATGCATTGGGTGACGGGAAAGTATCTAATCGAGGAGTACCTATGTAACATTCCATGCTATAGAATAAGGCTCGATATGGCATGTCTAAAGCATTAAGGAGTTTAAATGTGAACATAGTGTGTCCAACATGTGAACTACGAACCATCAATGACTTAAAACAGGAATAAACATTTGTGATGAACTTGAGTAACTTTTGGTATCTCTGCTCTGCACTAAATGGCTGTGCGTCCGGCGTGGGGCAATTACCCGCTCCACTTTTTCCAGTCACGCCATATATCCGTCAGACCCATTGCATCTACAAACCGTTGCAGAGGGTCCCTTCCCGGCCCGACCTGTTACATGCAATTCTATCATTTACGGAGTCCAAATCAGCGTTAAAGCCTCCTTCCTGTTCCGGCAATGTCACCCCATGTAATCGAGGGGGGGGGGGGGGGGGGGGGGGGGGGGGGGGGGGGGAGAAGTGGGACATATCGAGCAGAAGTATAATGTTACTCCCTCCTACGTTCCAGAGATTGCAGCTTATCTGCCCATTTTGTCATACCATGCCTGCCCTAGTCCTAACTGAGTTGAGACCTTCACCAAAACTCCCCCCCCCCCCCCCCACCCTTGAGTCGGAAGTATAACCTGCATGTACCCGCATAGCAGATCCATAGCGATCCAACGCTTTACAATGATTCTCTCTCTCTCAAGTGAGTTTCCTGCAGGAGGACCACGTCTGGGGCAGATCTCTAGATGCTTTGTAGGACTACTGTATGCTTTATCGTACTTTCCAACCCATTCACGTTCCAGGACATGACATGACATGACATGACAAACCCCCCTCCCCTTGTGTACTTTGCCAGAGTCAGGCTCGCCTATCCCCAGTTTCCTGCATTCCCTTCTATATACACATTGACAGATCACCTGTTCACCATATCGGTCTGATCGCTGGGCATGTAATCCCCTCCCCCTTCTCACTTGTTCCACACTTCTATTCCTATGCTGTATTAGTATCTTTAGAGCAGACCCTTCCAAAACAGATGAAAACAACTGCATAAAGCTAACCCAATTCCTTAACTACCTCCTCTCTGCTACCCTACCTAGTGGGTGTAAAACTCCCGACCCCCCCAACTTACAGAGTGCCGGTCGCCCAATAATTAGCATCAACTTATTTCAGGGTGGGCTAGGTCTGACCCGAGTGTCCTTGTGCGGCTCGTCTTGCCTACGACCGTGATAGTCAGTTTTGTGCTTGAACTCCCACCCCCCCCGCACAGTTTCCCCGATCCCTTCCCAAATCCAACACCAAGCAATAGGATATCTATTGCGTTTCAACTCAGTGTTCCCGGACTGCTGTCGCGGTCAATGCTCCTTTTCTGGCTGGCGCTGCCTCTCATCATGCATGTCCGCTGCCTCATTACGGCTCTCCTCTGATCAACTTGGCGTGATGTTGCCCCCATCTTCCTGTTTCTCGCCTCCCAAGGCAAGCATCGCGCCACTGTTTGCCAGCCCTCCAGCCATTCCCACGTTTCTTCGGGCGTGTTGAAGTGCCATGTTTTCCTCTTGGCCACAACCCGGAGCCTGGCAGGGAACAACATCATATTTAAGATGTTTGGCTCAGAGCTCCCTCTTTACTGCCTCGAACGACCTATGTTGGCATCTAACTTGTACTTTGAAGTCCGGGAAGAAACAAATTACTGCATTTTCATATTTCAAGTCTCCATATGAGTGCGCAGCGTGCCGGATAGCGTCTCAGTAGTTTAGGATCCAGGCTATGATTGTGCGTGGGGGTGTGGCCGGTCGTGGCCTAGAGATCAGGGCCCTGTGGGCCCCCTCAACCACGAAGAAAATAGACATGCATTTGAGTCTCAAATGTTTAAAGGACCAAATCCTACAGGAAAAGGTAGACACTGTCCCTCTGCCCCCTCCGGCAGCCCCACCACTCTGATATTGTTCCAGCAGGCCCTCTTCTCCTGATCCTCTAACTTCGCTGCCAAAGCCGCCTGTTTAGTTAGGTGGTCTACCAGTTCTGCCAGGCTCTTTGTCGAAGTTGTGTTATATTGGCCTCAGCTGTGGAAACCTTATTGGAGATCTAGTTAAAGTCCGCCCTGAGAAGATTGACATCTGTTGTCACCGGATCCAGTATATGTGAGAAAGTGCCATCTTTCTTGCATGGTATGCCCCCCACTTCTTGCTGAATGT